>NC_139991.1:68288658-68681158 GCF_964263955.1 Coregonus lavaretus
CATCACTATCGTTAGATGCTCTGACTAGCCAAACTGGAGCCTGGGGAGAGGGCCAAGGTCTAATACCTTTTGACTTAGTGTCTGTATGCCACACGTATCCATTAAGGTAGTATGTACAGGTAACTGCCAAAATAAAGGAAATGCCAACATAAAGTGTCTTATTTAGGGCGTTGGGCCACCACAAGCCAGAACAGTTTCAATGCACCTTGGCATAGATTCTACAAGTGTCTGGAACTATTGGAGAGATGCTACACCATTCTTCCACAAGAAATTCCATCATTTGGTGTTTTGTTGATGGTGGTGGAAAACGCTATCTCATGCAACGCTCCAGAATCTCTCATCAATTGGGTTGAGATCTGGTAAATGAGACGGCCATGGCATATGGTTTACATCATTTTCATGGTCATCAAACCATTCAGTGAACACTCGTGCCTTGTTTATGGGGGCATTGTCATCCTATGGGGGCATAGACATAGTAGCCAAAATAATGGCCAAATGAATTACCTACCCAGCATTTTTATACATGACCCTAACCATGATGGGATGTTAATTGCTTAATTAACTCAGGAACCACACCTGTGTGGATGCACCTGCTTTCAATATACTTTGTATCCCTCATTTACTCAAGTGTTTCCATAATTTTTGGCAGTTACCTGTATGTCACCAGAGACCATGGGAAGGTCTCAATTGCATACTCCTCAGGTCCCCTTCTCAAAACCAATTGGATGAGAAAGCCAGAAGTCCCTCCCCTCTGACCTCCAATGGATTTTGAGAAGGAGACGAGGAGAGAGGACGTGAGGAGTATCCTTCCATAAGAGATTAAAATCTTAAAACAACAAACCCTTTGATTTTATGAGCTGTCAGCACATCACTGCTGGCTTTTTTATATGCCTTTGATGTGAGACCAGAAACTGTAGGTAGGCTCAGTGGTGATTGACATGGACATGGTTACTGGCAAGAGGAGCGGGAAAGCAGGATGAGGGTAAAGGATGTCCACCAGCCAATTACCTAATTTCTTCCTCTTAATGTGTCTGACTAATTTGTCTTCACAGCAACTGAATGTCTGGATTGAAGACAAAATAGTTATGCTGTTTTAAGGGTTCTAGCACGGTGCATCACAATAGCAGGACTACAGTAAAAATACAAGTGGATTTTATTTGGCCTAAAAAATATGACCATGACTTTTTTTATATATTCAACAAATGAATGTTGCAGAAAAATAAAGTGCCTGACCACACTACACAACTTCTGTTGACACCCATCTTTTACCAATTTTTATAATGTTGTATAATAAAATGAAAGAGAAAGAGTGCTATGGTTTTAGAACATATTTAGTTATGGCTGTTATTAGTTTTTTACAATATATACTGAACAAAAATACACTACAGTGCATTCGGAAAGTATTCAGATCCCTTGAATTCTTTCACATTTTGTTACGTTACAGCCTTATTCTAAAATTGATTGAATTGTTTTTTTCCCTCCTCAATCTACAAACAATAACCGATAATGACAAAGCAAAAACAGGTTTTTTGACACACCTACTCATTCAAGGGTTTTTCTTTATTTTTACTATTTTCTACATTGTAGAATAATAGTGAAGACATCAAAACTATGAAATAACAAAAATGGAATCATGTAGTAACCAAAAAAGTGTTAAACAAATCAAAATATATTTGAGATTTGAGATTCTTCAAAGTAGCCACCCTTTGCCTTGATGACAGCTTTGCACACTCTTGGCATTCTCTCAACCAGCTTCATGAGGAATGCTTTTCCAACAGTCTTGAAGGAGTTCCCACATATGCTGAGCACTTGTTGGCTGCTTTTCCTTCACTCTGCGGTCCAACTCATCCCAAACCATCTCAATTGGGTTGAGGTCGGGTGATTGTGGAGGCCAGGCCATCTGATGCTGCATTCCATCACTCGCCTTGGTCAAATAGCCCTTACATGGCCTGGAGATGTGTTTTGGGTCATTGTCCTGTTGGGGAAAAAATTAAATTCTAAAGGAAACACAGACGGTGTCACCAGCAAAGCACCCCCACACCATCACACCACCTTCTCCATGCTTCACGGTGGGAACCACACATGCGGAGAACATCCATTAACCTACTCTTCGTCTCATAAAGACACAGCGGTTGGAACCAAAAATCTCAAATTTGGACTCATCAGACCAAAGGACAGATTTCCACCGGTCTAATGTCCATTGCTCGTGTTTCTTGGCCCAAGTCTCTTCTTCTTATTGGTGTCCTTTAGTATTGGTTTCTTTGCAGCAATTTGACCATGAAGGCCTTATTCACGTGGTCTCCTCTGAACAGTTGATGTTGAGATGTGTCCTCTGCAGCAGAGGTAAACTCTGGATCTTCCTTTCCTGTGGCGGTCCTCATGAGAGCCAGTTTCATCATAGCGCTTGATGGTTTTTGCGACTGCACTTGAAGAAACTTTCAAAGTTCTTGACATTTTCCGGATTGCATGACCTTCATGTCTTAAAGTAATGATGGACTGTCATTTCTCTTTGCTTATTTGATCTGTTCTTGCCATAATATGGACTTGGTCTTTTACCAAATAGGGCTATATTCTGTATACCACTCCTACCTTGTCACAACACAACTGATTGGCTCAAACGCATTAAGAAGGAAAGAAATTCCACAAATTAACTTTTAACAAGGCACACCTGTTAATTGAAATGCATTCCAGGTGACTACCTCATGAAGCTGGCTGAGAGAATACCAAGAGTGTGCAAAGCTGTCATCAAGGCAAAGGGTGGCTACTTTGAAGAATCTCAAATATAAAATATATCTTGATTTGTTTAACACTTTTTGGGTTACCACATGATTCCATATGTTTTATTTCATAGTTTTGATGTCTTCACTATTATTCTAAAATGTAGAAAATAGTAAAAATAAAGAAAAACTCTTGAATGAGTAGGTGTGTCCAAACTTTTGACTCGTACTGTAAGTATTCAGAGCCTTTGGCAGCAATTACAGCCTTGAGTCTTCTTGGGTATAATAATAATAATAATAATAATAATAATAATATGCCATTTAGCAGACGCTTTTATCCAAAGCGACTTACAGTCATGTGTGCATACATTTTTACGTATGGGTGGTCCCGGGGATCGAACCCACTACCCTGGCGTTACAAGCGCCATGCTCTACCAATTGAGCTACAGAGGACCACATACCACATCTGTATTTGGGGAGTTTTTCACATTCTTCTCTGCAGATCCTCTCAAGCTCTGTCAGGTTGGAGGGGGAGCGTCACTGCACAGCTATTTTCAGGTCTCTCCAGAGATGTTCAAGTCTGGGCTCTAGCTGGGCCACTCAAGGACATTCAGAGACTTGTCCCGAAGCCACTCCTGCATTGTCTTGGCTGTGTGTTTTGGGTTGTTGTCCTGTATGGAAGGTGAACCTTCACCCCAGTCTGAGGTCCTGAGCGCTCTGGAGCAGGTTTTCATCAAGGATCTCTGTACTTTCCTCCGTTCATCTTTCCCTCGATTCAAACTAGTCTCCCAGTCCCTGCCGCTGAAAAACATCCCCACAGCATGATGCTGCCACCACCATGCTGTAACGTAACAAAATTTGGAAAAAGTCAAGGGGTCTGAATACTTCCCGAATGCACTGTAGTCTATAAAACGCAACTTGCAACAATTTCAACTATTTTATTGAGTTACAGTTCTTATACAGAAATCAGTCAATTTAAATCAATTCATTAGGCTCTAATCTATGGATTTCACATGACTTGGCAGGGGCGCAGCCATGGGTAGGCCCACCCACTTGGGTGCCAGGCCCACCCACTGGGGAGCCAGGCCCAGCCAATAAGAATGAGTTTTTCCCCACAAAAGGGCTTTATTACAGACAAAGACTCCTCAGTTTCATCAGCTTTCCGGGTGGCTAGTCTCAGACGATCACGCTGGTGAAGAAGCCGGATGTGGAGGTTCTGGGCTGGCGTGGTTACACGTGGTCTGTGGTTGTGAAGCCAGTTGATCGTACTGCCAAATTCTCTAAAACAATGTTGGAGGCGGCTTGTAGTAGAGAAATGAACATTCAATTATCTGGCAACAGCTCTGGTGGACATTCCTGCAGTCAGCATGCCAATTGAATGCTCCCTCAAAACTTGAGACATCTGTGGCATTGTGTTGTGTGACAAAACAGCACATTTTAGAGTGGCCTTTTATTGTCCCCAGCACAAGGTGCACCTGTGTAATGATCATGCTGTTTAATCAGCTTCTTGATATGCCACACCTGTCAGGTGGATGGATTATCTTGGCAAAGGAGAAATGCTCACTAACAGGGATGTAAAGAAATTTGTCCACAAAATTTGAGAGATAAGCTTTATGTGTGTAAGGAACATTTCTGGGATATTTTATTTCAACTCATATTTTTGCTCAGTATATATATATATATATATATATATATATATATACAGTACCAGTCAAACGTTTGGACACACCTACTCATTCAAGGGTTTTTCTTAATTTTTACTATTTTCTATATTGTAGAATAAAAGTGAAGACATCAAAACTATGAAATAACACATATGGAATCATGTAGTAACCAAAAAAGTGTTAAACAAATCAAAATATATTTTATATTTGAGATTCTTCAAAGTAGCCACCCTTTGTCTTGATGACAGCATTGCACACTCTTGGCATATGATGGGTTGAGTTGGACATTTAGCCAGGACACCCTTCTTGCAACAAGTGCCATGGATCTGACCACAGAACCTCATCATAGTACCTTTGCAGGTTATGCTGCTTTTCGACTGTAACACCAGTGTTACACTTAAGCAATAAGGCCTGAGGGGGTGTGATATATGGCCAATATACCACCGCCAAGGACTGTTCTTATGATGCTATTCTCATGATGCAACGCGGAGTGCCTGGATACAGCCCTTAGCTGTGGTATATCGGCCATATACCACAAACCCCCGAGGTGCCTTGTTGCTATTATATAAACTGGTTACCAACATAATTAGTGCAGTAAAAATAAATGTATTGTCATACCCGTGGTATACGGGCTGTCAACCAATCAGCATTCAGGGCTCGAACTACCCAGGTTATAATAGTGTATATGTAACAGAGTAAGAAAATATATCCTGTTTTATTTGTGAATTACACCAAAAGTAGTTTAATCAGCATTGAATTCATGTTATTGAGTTCATGTTTCAATATGTCTTATAGTTTCAATTATTCCAATTGACAGGTTTCATTCATGGGTACTTAACTGACATCGTGTGGTTTGTTGACGGTATTGCATCCTAGCTGCTGTATTATTTTTGCGCTCCTTTTTCCCCTCAGACTTTTTAATGCTGATGGAATTTATAGTTGTTGGAAATGCTTCTCCACTCCTTTCCCAGTTAAAGGCACTTTCTTTTCATATAATTACGTCCAAACTGTCACAAAATATGTATGAATAATGTACAATGTAATGACGTAGTTTGCCATAATGGTAAGTGTATTTTGGTTGTTTTAACAGAGTTTTCATGCTAGCTCTCGTCCTGTTATGTACACTCTTAGCTAGGATTGTTTTCAACATGTACACGCCCTCCAAACCTATAAGGGTCAACATTTTTTTAGTTTTTTAAAATCCTTTTATGTTGTAGCTGTGTGAGAGAAGCCATAAGTCAACTAACACTGCAGTGCGTGTTATTGTCTGTCCCAGGTATGTGAATGAATGTGTTGTCTATGGATAATGTGTATTTGTTCTATGTAATTGTTATTGTACATTTGTATTTGATAATTTTATATGGAGCTGGTATGCATTATGAAAGAAAAAAGAAAAAAGACTATATGATCAAAACAAGAATAATATAACAGACTGTTTCTTGCTGATTGATTTAATGGAGTGTGAGAGAAGCCATAAGTCAACTAACACTGTGGTGTGTTATTGTCTGTCCCAAAAAATAAAATCAAAGATTGCATGAGCTCCAGTACCATCATGTCCCTGCCTGCTGATTGGTTGCCTTGGAAAGGAGTTCCAACGGGAAGGTTACACTTGGTGCCAGAACGTCCGGACTCCGACTCAGCCGATCACCGAGGGACATCTGCAGCAGTGCCATGTATCCAGTGCATCTCAAGTGGATTTAATTTTGCTACTTTTTTATTATATGTACTTATGTATTTATGTACTTTCTCTCTGAATTTCACTATTTGTTATTTTGAGAGTGCATTTCTCCAAGTCATTTGAGTTTTATTTTTAAACAGTTTCTCACCCTGTGGTGAATTTACATTTTATTTGACTTTTGTGATATTTGAATATTAATACCAGAAGGTATTGATAGAACCAGACTAGGTACAGGTTATGGTGGCGCTAGGCCCAAAGGTTCAGTGCACTTTGCTGATCCTAGCTCAGACCTTGATTTACCAGATCTTGAAGCCCTTAGTGACAATGAGGATTTCAGTACTGACGAGCAGCCTACTGTGAATATGCCACTGCACACATCAACACCCAGGTCCTCTAGTGACCCAGTCAGAGAGTTAGGTGTGTTGATAGAGCAGTTAGGCAAGCACATAGGCAACTCAGTTACAGCCAGACTACTGTCTTAGGGTGAAGGTGGGAAAACATCTCAGTCCTTCAGTGGTCGCAGTGGTTTAGCAAACTCCAGCCCACAGGGTACAAACCTAGATCTATCTCAGTTTAATGTAATCCTCAAATCTGATGCCAAGGATCCACCAGTCTTCAGAGGGTCAGACAAGTGTGACATTCAGGAATGGGTTGATGTGATGGGGATGTACATGAAGAGAAGGAGTGTCCCGCTAACCAACCAGTCAGAAGAGATCATGAGTAGGCTTATGGGGAGGGCAAAGGATGAAGTGAAGTTCAGTCTATGCAGTGACTCATGAATAGACCATGTGAATCACCCAGACTTCATCTATGGCATTCTAATGCAGCACTTTAGTGTGATATCATACTCCAGCATGCCACAGTTGAATTTCTACAGTACACTTCCCAGAAAAGGTGAGATATGTTGTGTGTATGTATTTATATGTAGACTGTGTGCCGTTTTTAAATGTATGTAGTTCTGTCCTTGAGCTGTTGTTGTCTATTAATGTTCTGTATTATATCATGTTTCATGTTTTGTGTGGAGCCCAGGAAGAGTAGCTGCTGGGGATCCTAATAAAATTCGAAATGAGTAGCAGCAGTACAGAACCATTGCTAGACCAGCACATTGACAGAAAACATTCTGCACTACTTTTTTTTTTTTAGGGCGTAGATCAGCTTTAATATTTAAGATAGATTGTAACTTCCATCAATGTAATTGTCTGCATCACTTCCAATCCCCCATATGTTTTTTTCTCTCGCAAATATATATATATATATATATATATATATATATATATATATATATATATATATATATATATACATATATACAGTGAGGGAAAAAAGTATTTGATCCCCTGCTGATTTTGTACGTTTGCCCACTGACAAAGAAATTATCAGTCTATAATTTTAATGGTAGGTTTATTTGAACAGTGAGAGACAGAATAACGCATGTAAAAAATGTTAAAAATTGATTTTCATTTTAATGAGGGAAATAAGTATTTGACCCCCTCTCAATCAGAAAGATTTCTGGCTCCCAGGTGTCTTTTATACAGGTAACGAGCTGAGATTAGGAGCACACTCTTAAAGGGAGTGCTCCTAATCTCAGTTTGTTACCTGTATAAAAGACACCTGTCCACAGAAGCAATCAATCAATCAGATTCCAAACTCTCCACCCTGGCCAAGACCAAAGAGCTCTCCAAGGATGTCAGGGACAAGATTGTAGACCTACACAAGGCTGGAATGGGCTACAAGACCATCGCCAAGCAGCTTGGTGAGAAGGTGACAACAGTTGGTGCGATTATTGGCAAATGGAAGAAACACAAAATAACTGTCAATCTCCCTCAGCCTGGGGCTCCATGCAAGATCTCACCTCGTGGCCTTGCAATGATCATGAGAACGGTGAGGAATCAGCCCAGAACTACACGGGAGGATCTTGTCAATTATCTCAAGGCAGCTGGGACCATAGTCACCAAGAAAACAATTGGTAACACACTACGCTGTGAAGGACTGAAATCCTGCAGCGCCCGCAAGGTCCCCCTGCTCAAGAAAGCACATATACAGGGCCGTCTGAAGTTTGCCAATGAACATCTGAATGATTCAGAGGAGAACTGGGTGAAAGTGTTGTGGTCAGATGAGACCAAAATCGAGCTCTTTGGCATCAACTCAACTCGCGTGTTTGGAGGAGGAGGAATGCTGCCTATGACCCCAAGAACACCATCCCCACCGTCAAACATGGAGGTGAAAACATTATGCTTTGGGGGTGTTTTTCTGCTAAGGGGACAGGACAACTTCACCGCATCAAAGGGACGATGGATGGGGCCATGTACCATCAAATCTTGGGTGAGAACCTCCTTCCCTCAGCCAGGGCATTGAAAATGGGTCGTGGATGGGTATTCCAGCATGACAATGACCCAAAACACACGGCCAAGGCAACAAAGGAGTGGCTCAAGAAGAAGCACATTCAGGTCCTGGAGTGGCCTAGCCAGTCTCCAGACCTTAATCCCATAGAAAATCTGTGGAGGGAGCTGAAGGTTCGAGTTGCCAAACGTCAGCCTCGAAACCTTAATGACTTGGAGAAGATCTGCAAAATCCCTCCTGAGATGTGTGCAAACCTGGTGGCCAACTACAAGAAACGTCTGACCTCTGTGATTGCCAACAAGGGTTTTGCCACCAAGTACTAAGTCATGTTTTGCAGAGGGGTCAAATACTTATTTCTCTCATTAAAATGCAAATCAATTTATAACAGTTTTTACATGCTTTTTTCTGTAATTTTTGTTGTTGTTATTCTGTCTCTCACTGTTCAAATTAACCTACCATTACAATTATAGACTGATCATGTCTTTGTCAGTGGGCAAACGTACAAAATCAGCAGGGGATCAAATACTTTTTTCCCCTCACTGTACATACATCCATACACACACACATATCCTTTTTTAAATTATATTTCCCTTAATTACTTTCCAACCCCACCCCTTCCCCAATTGGAGTACTGCACTACTTTCTCTTGTACACTAATGACCCGGGGAAGAGCTGCAGGGGAGAGGAGAAAATAAGAATGTGACTATTTGAAACCTATAAAAAAAATTAGTAGCTTGTGGTGTTTTTTTTTTTTTTTAAGTAGCTCTCATGCTAGAAAAGGTTGGAGACCCCTGCTCTAATGTACAGTTGAAGTCGGAAGTTTACATACACCTTAGCCAAAGACATTTAAACTCAGTTTTTCACAATTCCTGACATTTAATCCTAGTAAAGATTCCCTGTCTTAGGTCAGTTAGGATCACCACTTTATTTTAAGAATGTGAAATGTCAGAATAATAGTAGAGAGAATGATTTATTTCAGCTTTTATTTCTTTCATCACATTCCCAGTGGGTCAGAAGTTTACATACACTCAATTAGTATTTGGTAGCATTGCCTTTAAATTGTTTAACTTGGGTTAAACATTTCAGGTAGCCTTCCACAAGCTTCCCACAATAAGTTGGGTGAATTTTGGCCCATTCCTCCTGACAGAGCTGGTGTAACTGAGTCAGGTTTGTAGGCCTCCTTGCTCGCACACGCTTTATCAGTTCTGCCCACAGATTTTCTATAGGATTGAGGTCAGGGCTTTGTTGTCCTTGAGCCATTTTGGCACAACTTTGGAAGTATGCTTGGGGTCATTGTCCATTTGGAAGACCCATTTGCGACCAAGCTTTAACTTCCTGACTGATGTCTTGAGATGTTGCTTCAATATATCCACATAATTTTCCTTTCTCATGATGCCATCTATTTTGTGAAGTGCACCAGTCCCTCCTGCAGCAAAGCAACCCCACAGCATGATGCTGCCACCTCGTGCTTCACGGTTGGGATGGTGTTCTTCGGCTTGCAAGCGACCCCCTTTTTCCTCCAAACATAACGATGGTCATTATGGCCAAACAGTCCTATTTTTGTTTAATCAGACCAGAGGACATTTCTCCAAAAAGTACAATCTTTGTCCCCATGTGCAGTTGCAAACCGTAGTCTGGCTTTTTTATGGTGGTTTTGGAGCAGTGGTTTCTTCCTTGCTGAGCGGCCTTTCAGGTTATGTCGATATAGGACTCGTTTTACTGTGGATATTCCCATGATGTCAAACAAAGAGGCACTGAGTTTGAAGGTAGGTTTTGAAATACATCCACAGGTACACCTCCAATTGACTCAAATTATGTCAGTTAGCCTATCAGAAGCTTCTAAAGCCATGACATCATTTCCTGGAATTTTCCAAGCTGTTTAAAGGCACAGTCAACTTAGTGTACGTAAACTTCTGACCCACTGGAATTGTGATACAGTGAATTATAAGTGAAATAATCTGTCTGTAAACTAATGTTGGAAAAATTACTTGTGTCATGCACAAAGTAGATGTCCTAACCGACTTGCCAAAACTATAGTTTGTGTGTGGTTGAAAAACAAGTTTTAATGACTCCAACCTAAGTGTATGTAAACTTCCGACTTCAACTGTATGTATTCAAATCGCTAGTCTAATTAAAAACTGAACATGTCTAATTCATAAGTGTCAGATAGAAGAACCTTTTGGCTGAACCCAGACTGACATTTCAGAGCCATAAGGTTCTATCTACTATTGTACCCTCTAAAGAAAATAATTTACAAATGTCTCCGGATTTTGATACTCTGTACTTTAGGTGAGGACCTTAATGGGTTATGAACGAAGAATTCACTAGAAAATCTGGGATGTGAAAACTTTGATGCTCAATATCTCAGAACTATGGCATATAACTATGCTTTACGCAGACAGAACCTTATAGTCCGAAGGTCACTAAATCTTTGTCTATTTATTGAGAGAGCCCTTTTCATTATTTTGATTATGTAATAATACATTTTAACAACAAATTCCAAATAAGTAAATTATACATTTCAAGCAATTTTGACATACCAATAGACCAGTAGGCCTCTGCTAGTAAGTGTTGCTTGATGCCCCATTGCTGGTGAGCTTGCAAAGTAAACAGTTAATATTCTTGATCACCAAACCATTTTTGGAGGTGCATATTAATTTATGGCAATCCTTTCTCCATACAATTTGAAGTTTGCACTGCACTCGATCCCATAGCTGTACAGTAAATCAGCAATCTGTTCGCTAGCTCAGTGGTTCTCAAACATTTTTGATCCACGACCCCCAAAAAGGAGTGGTTGCTCTGGCAAAGATGCATCTGTAGCAGATTTCCACAGGTGGACTCCAATCAAGTTGTAGAAACAGCTCAAGGATGATCAATGGAAACAGGATGCACTTGAGCTCAATTTTGAGTCTAATAGTGAAGGGTCTGGATAATTATGTAAATTAGGCATTTCAGTTTTTTATTTTTAATACATTTGCAAAAAATTATAAAAACCTGTTTTCACTTTGTCATTATGGGGTATTGTGTGTAGATTGATGAGGGGGAAAAAATATTTTATCATTTTTAGAATAAGGCTGTAACGTAACAAAATGTGGAAAAAGTCAAGGGGTCTGAATACTTTCCGAATGCACTCTCTGCCCTATCAATGGGAGTCGTTTTCCACAAAGTGGCATGGCAGGCTGTCTAGCTCCCCGCCTATCCTTTAGATTGGTGGATACATCTCATTATTGTAATTCTTTTTGAATATTCGATGAGGGTTGTTGACATCAACTGCCTGTATTCAATGGAGAGATATGCTATGCTACTAGCCTCATGTCATGAATATGCATAGACATCACGAGAACTCCGATAAAGTGTTTTTTCTCAAAGTTGCTGGGATGTGTCCTACTTATATATTAGTACACTCGTAACAACTTAAGCATTCCGAAACTTCTATTCGATCAAATAAACCTCACAGCAAATAAGCCATTAATTTTTTCGTCTACCAAATACAACACTTTTTTTGTTGTTTCGCTCACCAAGCAAGGAGTATGGAGGTCAAAGAGTGTGTCGAATTTGGTCAAGGTTTATTTGATCGAATAGAAGTTTCGGAATGATTAAGTTGTTACGAGTGTACTGATATAAGTAGGACACGTGACATCGCGGCAACTTTGAGAAAAAACACTATTGGAGTTGTGACTATGAAATGACTATGCATATTCATGATATGAGGCTAGTAGCGTACTGTAGCATCTCTTTCCATTGAATGCAGGCGGTTGAAGTCAACAACCCTCATTGAATATTCAAAAAAGGATTGCAATAGGGAATGGATAGGCGGGAGATAAGATAACCTGCTGTGCTGCTTTGTGGACAACGACTCCCATTGGTAGGGCGGAGAGACATGTATCTTGTCAGTATATCCATAATCTTTGTTATACCTTAGTAGACCAGATTTGTGACGACATTGTCTTAACCTGTATATTTTCGACCTAGGCTGCGTTTCAAACTCAAAGGCTGCAGTCCAAACAGTTAAAAGACACACCCTCTCCCCACAAATTAAGTGGAAACTTCTGATGACGTTCCATGACGTCTGACGAGTTGACACTTGCAGGGCAAGGGAAGAATTCATTCATTTTAAATGGAATGCTCTTGCCCAGAAAATGTTCACTCGTTCGTTCCACGGTTGTGTTTTCAGTCATCATGGAACCACCGGTAGCTGTTGTGTGTGTGTGCTTTAGATTCGCTACAGTCAATAATGATTGCATTTCATATCTTGGCTAGAAGACAACACATCCGCAGACATCGAATGTTAGCCATCCGACTATATCAGGTAAATCAAAAATTACAATGTATAAGTGTGATGTCAGGGAAAGTTGTATGCGCAAGCTAACGTTTCCAAAAGCTAACCAAACAAAAACATAACTTTTATGAAACGTGTTTGAGCTGTCATGTGCATTAGTAGCACAACTTCTAACTTATTTACATTCGTTTTCACTTACACTTAAATGTTGACTTCTCCATATTAATGTTGGTTTTAAGTTTTGGCTGACTTTTCTTGAATTGAATTATGAGGCGTTTCAGGCCCCGGAGTGAACATAATTGTACACTAGTAAACTCGATCAAAAACGAGGGCTGAGGGGCTTATGTTACCAACTTCCCTTGCTTGGCTAATCATTTGGACCGACTTGCTTGGCTAATCATTTGGACCGACGACAAAGATGGCCGCGGGGATTCCCCCAAGGGCATAAGGCGAGGGTAAGTGGAGGAGGGTGTCTTTTTATGTGTTTGAAACGCAGCCAAAGTAGACAGCCCTTGGCTCTAAACCCTCAGCGTTTTACATCGTCACATCCGAGTGTACCTTAAAAGAAGGATTACTTTATCCTATCCCAGGTATTCCTTAAAGAGGTGGGGTTTCAAATGTCTCCGGAAGGAGAAGATTAGTTGTGTATCGTCAGCGTAGCAATGATAGGAGAGGCCATGTGAGGATATGACAGAGCCAAGTGACTTGGTGTATAGGGAGAAAAGGAGAGGGCCTAGAACTGAGCCCTGGGGGACACCAGTGGTGAGAGCACGTGGTGCGGAGACAGCTTCTCGCCACGCCACTTGGTTGGAGCGACCGGTCAGGTAGGACGCAATCCAGGAGTGAGCCGCGCCGGAGATGCCCAGCTCGGAGAGGGTGGAGAGGAGGATCTGATGGTTCACAGTATCAAAGGCAGCAGACAGGTCTAGAAGGACAAGAGCAGAGGAGAGAGAGTTAGCTTTAGCAGTGCGGAGAGCCTCCGTGACACAGAGAAGAGCAGTCTCAGTTGAATGACCAGTCCTGAAACCTGACTGGTTTGGATCAAGAAGGTCATTCTGAGAGAGATAGCAAGAGAGTTGGCTAAAGACGGCACGCTCAATAGTTTTGGAAAGAAAAGAAAGAAGGGATACTGGTCTGTAGTTGTTGACATCAGTGGGATCGAGTGTTGGTTTTTTGAGAAGGGGAGCAACTCTCGCTCTCTTGAAGACGGAAGGGACATGGCCAGCGGTCAAGGATGAGTTGATCAGCGAGGTGAGGTAGGGGAGAAGGTCGCCGGAGATGGTCTGGAGAAGAGAGGAGGGGATGGGGTCAAGCGGGCAGGTTGTTGGGCGGCCTGCAGTCACAAGTCGCAGGATTTTATCTGGAGAGAGAGGGGAGAAAGAAGTCAAAGCATAGGGTAGGGCAGTGTGAGTAGGACCAGCAGTGTCATTAGACTTAACAAACGAGGATCGAATGTCGTCAACCTTCTTTTCAAAGTGGTTGACGAAGTCATCCACAGAGAGAGAGGAGGAGGGGGGGGGGGGGGGGGGGGGGAGGATTCAGCAGGGAGGAAAATGTGGCAAAGAGCTTCCTAGGGTTAGAGGCAGATGCTTGGAATTTCGAGTGGTAGAAAGTGGCCTTAGCAGCAGAAACAGATGAAGAAAATGTAGAGAGGAGGGAGTGAAAAGATGCCAGGTCGGCAGGGAGTTTAGTTTTCTTCCATTTCCGCTCCGCTGCCCGGAGCTCTGTTCTGTGAGCTCGCAATGAGTCATCAAGCCACGGAGCTGGAGGGGAGGACTGAGCCGGCCGGGAGGATAGGGGACACAGAGAGTCAAAGGATGCAGAAAGGGAGGAGAGGAGGGTTGAGGAGGCAGAATCAGGAGATTGGAGGGAGAAGGATTGAGCAGAGGGAAGAGATGATAGGATGGAAGAGGAGAGAGTAGTGGAAGAGAGAGAGCGAAGGTTGCGGCGGCGCATTACCATCTGTGTAGGGGCAGAGTGAGTAGTGTGGGAGGAGAGCGAGAGAGAAAAGGAAACAAAGTAGTGGTCGGAGACATGGAGGGGAGTTGCAGTGAGATTAGTAGAAGAGCAGCATCTAGTAAAGATGAGGTCAAGCGTATTGCCTGCCTTGTGAGTAGGGGGGGACGGTGAGAGGGTGAGGTCAAAAGAGGAGAGGAGTGGAAAGAAGGAGGCAGAGAGAAATGAGTCAAATGTGGACATAGGGAGGTTGAAATCCCCCAAAACTGTGAGGGGTGAGCCATCCTCAGGAAAGGAACTTATCAAGGCGTCAAGCTCATTGATGAACTCTCCAAGGGAACCTGGGGGGCGATAGATGACAAGGATATTAAGCTTAAATGGGCTAGTGACTGTGACAGCATGGAATTCAAATGAGGAGATAGACAGATGGGTTAGGGGAAAAATTGAGAATGTCCACTTGGGAGAGATGAGGATTCCTGTGCCACCACCCCTCTGACCAGATGCTCTCGGGGTATGCGAGAACACATGGTCAGACGAGGAGAGAGCAGTAGGAGTAGCAGTGTTTTCAGTGGTAATCCATGTTTCCGTCAGCGCCAGGAAGTCGAGGGACTGGAGATTAGCATAGGCTGGGATGAAGTCAGCTTTGTTGGCAGCAGAACGGCAGTTCCAGAGGCTGCCTGAGACCTGGAACTCCAGGTGTGGGGTGCGTGCAGGGACCACCAGGTTAGAGAGGCAGCAGCCACGCGGTGTGGGGCGTTTGTGTAGCCTGTGCAGAGAGGAGAGAACAGGGATAGGCAGAGGCATAGTTGACAGGCTGTAGCAAATGGCTACAATAATGCAGAGGAGATCGGAATGAAATGAACTAAACATCTGGGAGAGTAGAGAGCAGGGCCTCCCTCACCAAAAACTTCTACCTCAGAAACTATAATTGTTTCACTGAACCACCCGAACAAAAACTCTACCAACTTCCACCTTTAGAAATCAGAATTGTTGTGAACCACAGCGGTTCAATGTTTAAAGGAATAGACTCAACCCACTTTATTCAGCTAGCTAACTATGAC
This sequence comes from Coregonus lavaretus, assembly GCF_964263955.1. Taxonomy (NCBI): domain Eukaryota; kingdom Metazoa; phylum Chordata; class Actinopteri; order Salmoniformes; family Salmonidae; genus Coregonus; species Coregonus lavaretus. Next base: position 68,304,354 of record NC_139991.1, read on the forward strand.
ACCATAGCTAACTAGCATGCTAGCATCCAAAAACACACAGTTTAGCACCAACACTTGGTCACAACAAACCACCAATAGTGTGTTAACACACTAAGCAGATAATTCGTGTCCGTGTCTGTTGGCTAGCTAGCAATGGCCACTGTGTTGACCTTGTTTGAAGAACGGCTAGCTAGCTAGCTTCGTGCTACCCCCGGCACCGCCGAAAAACAATGCCAACCCACAGTAACTACCCACAACAGCCCACGATGCCTAGCTATGACGCCATAGCTAACTAGCATGCTAGCATCCAATAACACACAGTTTAGCACCAATACTTGGTTACAACAAACTACCAAGAGTGTGTTAACACACTAAACAGATAATTCATGTCCGTGTCTAGTTCCTTTCATAACGCAGCAAAAATTAAACGTTGGCTAGCTAGCACATTAACATTGGAAACAACTCTCCACCGTTGCACTAAACAGATAATTACCAATAAACGTTACCAGTAGCTACCCGCTAGCTAGCTAGCATACCAAGAGTGTGTTAACACACTAAACAGATAATTCATGTCCGTGTCTAGTTCCTTTCATAACGCAGCAAAAAATTAAACGTTGGCTAGCTAGCACATTAGCTAGCACATTAACATTGGAAACCACTCTCCACCATTGCACTAAACAGATAATTACCAATAAACGTTACCAGTAGCTACCCGCTAGCTAGCTAGCCTCGTGCTTCGCCGGGCTCCGCCGTAAACAATACTTAAACAATACGTAAACAATACTTACCTACAATAATTGCCTACGGAAACCTACAATAATAACTACCTAAATAAACTACCTACCTACGATCTAAATACATGGTTTAAGCTTTACTCAACACCATATGAGAAGCCAAGCTTACCTCCTGCTAGAGAAAACACAACCTCTCCTGTAACAGCAGTTCACCAAACATCAGTAAAACCGATAGGTTTTCCTTCCTTTTCCCATCCACCACACAGGTCAAACGACGTGTCTACCACTCCTGGAATGTTCCCGAAAGTAGAAGGATTACTTTATACTATTCCAGGTATTCCTTAAAGAGGTAGGGTTTCAAGTGTCTCCGGAAGGTGGTCAGTGACTCCTCTGTCCTGGCGTCGTGCGGGAGCTTGTTCCACCATTGGGGTGCCAGAGAAGCAAATAGCTTTGACTGGGCTGAGCGGGAACTGTGCTTTCGTAGAGGTAGGGGAGCTAGCAGGCCAGAGGTGGATGAACGTAGTGCCCTCGTTTGGGTGTAGGGTCTGATCAGAGCCTGAAGGTAAGGAGGTGCCGTTCCCCTCACAGCTCCGTAGGCAAGCACCATGGTCTTGTAGTAGATGCGAGCCTCAACTGGAAGCCAGTGGAGTGTGCGGAGGAACGGGGTGACATGAGAGAACTTGGGAAGGTCGAACACCAGACGGGCTGCAGCGTTCTGGATAAATTGTAGGGGTTTAATGGCACAGGCAGGGAGCCCAGCCAACAGCGAGTTGCAGTAATCCAGACGGGAGATGACAAGTGCCTGGATTAGGGTATCAAAGAATGCATGCACACACCTAAAGAGAAAAGTAGCCCCACTACAGTGCCTTCAGAAAGTATTCACACCCCTTGACTTTTTCCACCTTTTGTTGTGTTACAGCCTGAATTTAAAATTGATTAAAATGAGATGTGTCACTGGCCTACACACATTACTCCATAATTTCAAAGTGGAATTATGTTTTTTACATTTTTTACAAATTAAACATTTAATTAAATAAGCATTCAACCCCTTTGTAATGGCAAGCCTAAATAAATGCAGGAGTACAAATGTGGTTAACAAGTCACAAAATAAGTTGCATGGACTCACTGTGCAATAACAGTATAACATGATTTTAGAATGACTACCTCAGCTCTGTACCCTACACATACAATTATCTGTAAGGTCACTCAGTCGAGCAGTGAATTTCAAACACAGATTAAACCACAAAGACCAGGGAGGTTTTCCAATGCCTCGCAAAGGGCACCTATTGGTAGATGGGTAAAAATAGAACAAGAAGACATTGAATATCCTTTTGAGAATGGTGAAGTTATTACACTTTGGATGGTGTATCAATACACCCAGTCACTACAAAGATATAGGCGTCCTTCCTAACTCAGTTGCCAGAGATTAAGGAAACCGCACAGACATTTCACAATGACATGCTGACTAGATATGTTGATTTTGTCCATCCATCCAGACCAGACGCGATCATGACACGCAGGTTGAACTATCAAAACCAACTCTGAACCAACTATATTAATTTGGGGACAGGTCGAAACACATGAAACATTCATGGACATTTGGCTAGCTAATTTGTCCTGGAATATAAACATTGGGTTGTTATTTTACCTGAAATGCACAAGGTCCTCTACTCTGACAATTAATCCACAGATAAAAGGGTAAACCTAGTTAGTTTCTAGTAATCTCTCCGCCTTCAGTCTTCTTTGGACTTTATATGGCGGTTGGCAACCAACTTTAAGATGCATTACTACCACCAACTGGACTGGTGTGTGGACCTCAGTTCAGCTTTCAATCACCCACGTGGGTATATGCTCCTAAATGAAGAGATGGAAGAGGCGGGACTTGCAGTGCGACAAGCGACAAGCATAAAAAATAGAACCAAGTTATATTTTAGCACCTGGCTTCGCAGACGCTCGTTGACGTGCGCTAGAAGTTTGGATTAAATTATTGAATAACATGTATGTGTACATTTCTTTTGCAACGCCAGCGGTGTGGTCAGCATGTGAGGCCAATGGTGACTTTAAAACAGTTAGAGTTGAATGGCTGTGATAGGAGAAAACTGAGGATGGATCAACAACATTAGTTACTCCACAATACTAACTAAATGACAGAGTGAAAAGGAAACATGTACAGAATAAAAATATTCCAAAACATGCATCCTGTTTGCAATAAGGTACTAAAATAAAACTGCAAAAAATGTGGCAAAGAAATTAACTTTATGTCCTGAATACAAAGCGTTATGTTTGGGGCAAATCCAACACATCACTGAGTACTACTTTTCAAATGTTGAGACTGCGACCGCGCCTCAACATAAACCAAACAGGGGAGGGCTGGGTGGGCATTCCTCCTCGGAGGCGGTTCCGGCTCCGGGCTTGCCCACCACCCTCCAATAATCCCCCCGTAGCGCCCCTGGTCCGTTCTGGCCCCGCTGGCTGGAGCTGGACTGGACATTGTAGGAGCGGATTGCTTAAGCTCCGGTGTGGAGCAGCTGACCGGTACCTGACCAGGCACCGGTGACCCAGGCACGGGTTGTGCCGGACTGACGACGCACACCCCTGGCTTGGTGCGTGGAGCAGCAACGGGCCGGACCGGGCTGACGATGCGCACCCCTGGCTTGGTGCGTGGAGCAGGAACGGGCCGGACCGGGCAGACGATGCGCACCCCTGGCTTGGTGCGTGGAGCAGCAACGGGCCGGACCGGGCTGACGACGCGCACCGTAGGCTTGGTGCGAGGGGCAGGAACAGGCCGGGCCGGGCTGGCGACGCGCACCGTAGGTTTGATGCGAGGGGCAGGAACAGGCTGGGCCGGGCTGGCGACGCGCACCGTAGGCTTGGTGCGAGGGGCAGGAACAAGCCGGGCCGGGCTGGCGACGCGCACCGTAGGCTTGGTGCGAGGGGCAGGAACAACCCGGGCCGGGCTGGCGACGAGCTGGCGACGCGCACCCCTGGCTTGGTGCGTGGAGCAGGAACGGGCCGGACCGGGCTGACGATGCGCACCCCTGGCTTGGTGCGTGGAGCAGCAACGGGCCGGACCGGGCTGACGACGCGCACCGTAGGCTTGGTGCGAGGGGCAGGAACAGGCCGGGCCGGGCTGGCGACGCGCACCGTAGGTTTGGTGCGAGGGGCAGGAACAGGCCGGGCCGGGCTGGCGACGCGCACCGTAGGCTTGGTGCGAGGGGCAGGAACAAGCCGGGCCGGGCTGGCGACACGCACCGTAGGCTTGGTGCGAGGGGCAGGAACAAGTCGGGCCGGGCTGGCGATGCGCACCGTAGGCTTGGTGCGAGGGGCAGGAACAGGCCGGGTCGAGCTGGCGACGCGAACCCCTGGCTTGGTGCGTGGAGCAAGAACGGGCCGGACCGGGCTGACGATGCGCACCCCTGGCTTGGTGCGTGGAGCAGCAACGGGCCGGACCGGGCTGGCGACGCGCACCGTAGGTTTGGTGCGAGGGGCAGGAACAGGCCGGGCCGGGCTGGCGACGCGCACCGTAGGCTTGGTGCGAGGGGCAGGAACAAGCCGGGCCGGGCTGGCGACGCGCACCGTAGGCTTGGTGCGAGGGACAGGAACAGGCCGGGCCGAGCTGGCGACGCGCACCGTAGGCTTGGTGCGGGGAGCAGGAACAGGCCGGGCCGAGCTGGCGACGCGCACCATCAACTTAGTGCGGGGAGCAGGAACGGGCCGGACCGGACTGGTGACGCACACCACTTGCTTGGTGTGAGGAGCGGGACTGGGTTTCTTCATCACCCTCCGCTCCCTCAGCTGCCTACACAGTTCCTCTCGCCGTGCCTCTATTCTCACCTTCTCCCTTATCGCCTCCAGTAGCTCCACCCTCTGCACCACTAACTCCTGCTCCCTCTGGGCCAATAGCCCCCTTAACCTGGTGGCCTCCTCACCTAACCTCCTAATACGCCCTGTAGCTGCCTCCTGCTGCCCCGTCGCCCATGCCGTGTGCCCCCCCCCCTAAAAAATGTTTGGGGTTGCCTCTCGTCCGTCCGACGACGACCCTGTTGACGCCGTTGCTCCTCTCTCCGTCGCGCCTCTACCGTCTCCTTCCATGGACGGCGATCCATCCCGGCCTGGATTTCCTCCCAGGTCCAGGACCCCTGCCCGTCCATTATCTGCTCCCACGTCCAGGCTGCCTGCTCCTGGACACGCTGCTTGGTCCTGGTATGGTGGGATCTTCTGTCACGATCGTTGAACGGAGTAGACCAAGGCGCAGCGTGATTAGCGAACATACTTTATTAACCAAAGTGATAATACGAACAAAACAATAAACGATGACGTGACGTCCTAGGTTAAACAACCAAACACGGAACAAACCAAAAGGAACAAGATCCCACAACACCTGTGGGAACACAGCCTGTCTAAATATGGCTCCCAATCAGAGACAACCAGCAACAGCTGACACTCGTTGCCTCTGATTGGGAACCACTCTGGCCAACATAGAAATACAAATACTAGACTGTGACCATAGAACAAAAACACATAGAATCTACACACCCTGGCTCAACATATAGAGTCCCCAGAGCCAGGGTGTGACACAAATTAAGAGGAAGAAATTAGGTAATTGGATGGTGGACATCCTTTACCCCCATCGTGTTTGCCCCCTCCTGTTGGCAGCTCCTAAAATCACAGGGTTTGTGTTTTTTAAAGATTCTAATCTCTAATGGAAGGAAAAATTCTTCATACATGCTCATCTACTGGGAAGGTGGTATTTACAACATACATCTGGGAAAAGTCCACTTGAACGCACCTCCAACTGGTAATTATTAGTGGGAAACTTGTCTATCATCGCTGAGCTCCGACTTCTCCCACATGCTAACCTCTGATGTCCTCTACTAAGGAAATTTCCTCTAACAGCATTTTCGGCAGTTAAATGCAACAGCAAAACATTATTTATAAAAACCAATCTATTAATATGGTTTTTGAACACTATAATTTGTTTACAAGCATGATGGCTGTACTTCTATTTTATGGTTGACGCAGCTTGTGGGCCATTAGCCAAACAGCCTTTCTCAACGAGTTCAAAGCACGTGAATGCATCCAACTGGTATTTAGGACTTCACAACTGGTCATTTCCACCTTCCCACTTGGTTATGAACGCAGCATAAGAATACCTTCAGACTGAAAGTTCAAGCCATAACGGAACAACCCAGTGGAAATGATATGGTTAGATTGCTTGCTGATGTACATTTACGGTGCCTTCAGAAAGTATTCGCACACCTTTACTTTTTCCACATTTTGTTGTGTTACAGCCTGAATTGAAAATGTATTACATTTATATTTTTTGGGGTCACTGGCCTACACACAATACCCCATAATGTCAAAGTGGAATTATGGTTTTCAAAATGTTTACAAATTAATAACAAATGAAAAGCTGAAATATCTTGAGCCAATAAATATTCAACCCTTTTGGTATGGCAAGCCTAAATAAGTTCAGGAGTAAAAATGTGCTTAACAAGTCACATAATAAGTTGCTCAACATGATTTTTGAATCAATCAATCAAATCTATTTATAAAGCCCTTTTAATATCAGCAGTTGTCACAAAGTGCTTAAACAGAAACCGTGCCTAAAACCAGATCATTTTGAAATAATATATTTTTTAACATGTAGGTATATGATCACACTGGTACTAGATAATGTGTTGTATTAATTATGAGGCACAGCTGAGTGAGCATTATTTTTTTATTTTTTTTTACTGGACTGATGGCCTGCATCTGATGGTCAGTCTGAGGGGAGGGAGGGAGCAGCGGTGAGGCTGCCTCTCACCCGACTCACCGTCCCTCCACTCTCCCTCCCTCTGCTGAGAAAAGGGGACACAGTCTTCAAGCTGATGGCGAAACTCAAGTAGCACCAGTAGCGGTGCGTGGGTAAAATCACTGGGGAAGCCAAGTCAGAAAAAAGCCCTATTACAACCTGTGTTGTGATAATTGCATTGTTTGCTCTATAACCCGTTTGTTCATATGCCTTGCGACCGTGATATACAGTGGCTTGCGAAAGTATTCACCCCCCTTAGCATTTTTCCTATTTTGTTGCCTTACAACCTGGAATTAAAATTGATTTTTTGGGGGTTTGTATCATTTGATTTACACAACATGCCTACCACTTTGAAGATGCAAAATATTGTTTATTGTGAAACAAACAAGAAATAAGACAAAAAAACTACTTGAGCGTGCATAACTATTCACCCACCCAAGGTCATTACTTTGTAGAGCCACCTTTTGAAGCAATTACAGCTGCAAGTCTCTTGGGGTAAGTCTCTATAAGCTTGGCACATCTAGCCACTGGGATTTTTGTCCATTCTTCAAGGCAAACCTGTTCCAGCTCCTTCAAGTTGGATGGGTTCCGCTGGTGTACAGCAATCTTTAAGTCATACCACAGATTATCAATTGGATTGAGGTCTGGGCTTTGACTAGGCCATTCCAAGACATTTAAATGTTTCCCCTTAAACCACTCAAGTGTTGCTTTAGCAGTATGCTTAGGGTCATTGTCCTGGTGGAAGGTGAACCTCCGTCCCACTCTCAAAATCTGGAAGACTGAAAAAGGTTTCCCTCAAGAATTTCCCTATATTTAGTGCCATCCATCATTCCTTCAATTCTGACCAGTTTCCCAGTCCCTGCCGATGAAATACATCCCCACAGCATGATGCTGCCATCACCATGCTTCACTGTGGGGATGGTGTTCTCGGGGTGATGAGAGATGTTGGGTTTGCGCCAGACATAACGTTTTCCTTGATGGCCAAAAAGCTCAATTTTAGTCTCATCTGACCAGAGTACCTTCTTCCATATGTTGGGGAGTCTCCCACATGCCTTTTGGCAAACACCAAACGTGTTTGCTTATTTTTTTCTTTAAGCAATGGCTTTTTTCTGGCCACTCTTCCGTAAAGCCCAGCTCTGTGGAGTGTACGACTTAAAGTGGTCCTATGGACAGATACTCCAATCTCCGTTGTGGAGCTTTGCAGCTCCTTCAGGGTTATCTTTGGTCTCTTTGTTGCCTCTCTGATGAATGCCCTCCTTGCCTGGTCCGTGAGGTTTGGTGGGCCTGATCTGTACTTCTCCACAACTTTGTCCCTGACCTGTTTGGAGAGCTCCTTGGTCTTCATGGTGCCATTTGCTTTGTGGTGCCCCTTGCTTTGTGGTGTTGCAGACTCTGGGACCTTTCAGAACAGGTGTATATATACTGAGATCATGTGACACTTAGATTGCGCACAGGTGGACTTTATTTAACTAATTATGTGACTTATGAAGGTAATTGTGGTTGCACCAAATCTTATTTAGGGGCTTCATAACATATGCACGCACCACTTTTCCGTTATTTATTTTTTCAATTTTTTCTAAACAAGTTATTTTTTTCATTTCACTTCACCAATTTGGACTATTCTGTGTATGTCCATTACCTTAAATCCAAATAAAAATCCATTTAAATTACAGGTTGTAATGTAACAAAATAGGAAAGATGCCAAGGGGGCTGAATACTTTTGCAAGGCACTGTATAGGCCTAAGGCCGAGACAATAAGAAGACACAGTGGCAGGATAAGTTCAACCACACATTTGTTTCATCACAAAATCGGAGAGCTACCTCTGTCTGGTGAAGTCCACAAAGCATATTGCATGTAACAAACAGTTACATTACCTACAAGCAAGTTAATGTTTCCGACATTTTCGGACTACTAAACATTTATTGATTTAGAACCACGGAGAATTACTGCAAGTTGCAAAGAAAACAGGAGCTGCCTCCACTATTCCAGCACCATTTCAACTTCAACATTTCAACATCATCAAATCACCTATGCTTAGTCTGATAAAGTGACAACTCAAAGATACGAAATACATTTTATTCCAATCAATGTAAGCTAAATATGATGTGGCTGTCCATGGTTCTGATTTGTGTGTGTGTGTGTATGCGTGCGTGCATTCGTTCGTGCAAGTATAATTTTTTTTTTGCCTCACCCTACTTGTAGGGAAACGCCAATGCCTTCCTCCTCTCTGTCATGTTGACGAAATGGTCTATGACTCTGTCAGACAGTACACTTTAATTTTTTGTTGTCCTGGGCTACCTGGCTAAAATGCTTGCTCGCTAGCCTAACTTCCTTTCATGGGCAATGTTAGCTAGTTAACATTAGCCTTCTACGTCTAGCTACATATTGAACTTCCATCCTCTAAGTCCAGGGGCACAATGTATGAATTTATGGTTGGATCAGAATCACCATTATAATCATTGGCCAGTACAGAGAATTAAGTAAAACCACAAGTCCAAATCCCTATCTCCATCCATGGCTAATTTAGGAAAGGGCCAATTTTAGATAGCTAGCTAGCCACCGGAGGACAACAACACAATGAGATGCAACAATTCAAGTTGTTTCTGTCAATTATATATTTATCTTGATGCGATGTGATAGGAGTGAATCCTAACTGGCTTCCCTTTACACTTTTTTTTTGGTGCGCCAGGATCATTCACAGCTGAGCTCACTCAGTTTAGCTCAACACTGATTGGCTATTATGTTATACTTTTTTTATGGAGGGAGGCCAAATGCTCGCTGACTTGTTGCCGCCCATATAATGTCATACTCTTTATGACCAGAGTGCATCAGATAGATGGGCTACACGTACATAGACAGAGGGGCGCTGTTTCACTCGCTCGGATGCTTTCTCTGGTGAGATACATTCGGCCTCTTTTGTGAATTGAAGGAACATTTGGAAAACACAGAGAGACGAAAGATACATTATTTTATGTTTTTTCTTGGTCAATTTTTGGGAAGAGCCTGGCTTCCCTTGGCATCCATGAATACACACCACTGAGTAGCACTGCATTATTTCTGCCTCTGGCTTACCTGGTTAAATAAAGGTTAAATAAATAAAAAATTCTGCCTCATGCACCAATTCATGTTATTTTTACGTTTATTTAACTAGGCAAGTCAGTTAAGAACAAATTCTTATTTACAATGACGGCCTACACCGGCCATACCAGGATGACGCTGGGCCAATTGTGCGCCGCCCTATGGGACTCTCAATCACGGCCGGTTGTGATACAGCCTGGAATTGAACCAGGGGGTCTGTAGTGACGCCTCAAGCACTGAGATGCAGTGCCTTAGACTGCTGCGCCACTCAGGAGCCACTTGTTTCTCGTATGACCAGAGAAAGTGAAATATCCATCGTTATTAAAAAAGACACAAGCCGCTAATAATAACAACGCAAGCTTATCGGAGCTCTTTGCTATACTCATTCATTGCAGCTGCAGTGCTAGTTGTAGCGGTAGGCCTATAGGTGCTCTTGGCCTGCCGGGTAGGCAGAGTTCTACCTTCAGACACATTAAATGGTTCAAAATGGGAACACTTTGCCTTCCCGGCGCTAGGGCTGCGGAATCAAGTGCACCTACCACCAATAGTGCGAAAAATAGGAACGCAATGCGTTATTGTTTTTTTTTTTTTTACAGAAATGTTTGGTGATCGACTAGGAAAGCCTTGGAGATCGAACAGTGGGTTGGTGATCATTGTTATAGAGGGTGCAACGGGGGAGAGAGGGAGCATACCAAAGACCACACAGGACACCAGATAAGATAGGAGAATTACACCAGATATGACAGACTTACCCTAGCCCCCCAGCACATAGACTGTTGCAGCATAGATACTGGAGACTGAGACACTGTGGCCCCGTCCAAAGTTACCCCCAGACAGGGCCAACCAGGAAATAACCCCACCCACTTTGCCAAATCACAGCCCCCACACCACTAAATGGAAATACTGACAAGATAAATGTCTCTCTGTCCTAACAATGGGAGTCGTTGTCCACGAAGCGGCACTGCAGGCTGTCTAGCTCATGCCTATCTTTTCTTTGGATTGGTGGATGCATCTCATTAGTGTAATATAATTTTTAATATTCGATGAGGGTTGTTGATGTCAAACGCCTGTATTCAATGGAGAGAGATGCTATGCTACTAGCCTCATGCCATGAATATGCATAGACATCTCGAGATAACTCTGATATAAAGTGTTTTTTCTCAAAATGTCCTACTTATATCAGTACACTTACAAAATGTATATTCGATCAAATAAACTTCAAGTAGCAAACAAGATATAAACATTTTTGTTGACCAAATTCAACACTCTCTCGTTGAACTCCATGCAAAAACTCCTTGCGTGGTGGGCGAAACAACAAAAACGTGATGACTAAAGTGTCTTATTAGGAATTTTCTAATCTGACATCTCTATGTGGCCGTCTATGGAAATTGTATTTCTGGGCCGGGCGTCAGTTAAACTGCAGTAGCGAAGCAAAACTGTAGGAGCAGTCGAAACCGTGCTTTAGACCGGAACCCTGGCCCGTTGCTCGAGATGCGCATATACTTCCTATTTGTCTTTAGTTGATGTTTTTAAAATGGCGCCGTTGGACTTGGATAAGTATGTTGAGATTGCAAGACAGTGCAAATATTTACCAGAAAACGACTTGAAGGTGAGCATGAATCTACTTTTTATTCGTGTACTTAACCAATACCCTTATGTTAGTACATTCGCTCTAGCTATATCAATCATATTGCGACATCAATATGGCTAGCTAGCTAAACTAGCCTGATTTCCGACTTCTTCAGCTTAACGAAAGCAGCTAACTTTAGCCAGTGCAGTATAGCTTGCAGTTTGCCTGTTGTTAGCCGAACACGTCACACATTTTAGCGTCAAACCATGGGGTAATCGCTGTAGAATATATGTATATTCTTGCTAGTAGTTATCTTGCGAACTAGTTAGACCTGTGAGCTAGATATGCAGATGACTAACGTTAACGGTAGCTAACGTTAGCTAGCTAGCCATGGTTTGTGAACTAACGGGCTAACGTTAGCTACGGTAGCAGATTACTATATAGGAAGGATACTAGCTTTCAGCACATACATTTATAGTTATCTAGCCAGCTTAGTATAGTACATAGCAAATATTGTTGTCATTCGAAAACGTAACATTGTGCGTTGAAACTACAACGTTATTTCAATATTGATACGTCTAACGTTAGCTAACCAATCAGGCCCCAATAAGTTGTAGCTAACTACCATTGCACCCCTAGGTTTAACAAATCACCTGTGAAGTAGCTGGTTTGAGAAACTCGGATACCTGTGAAGATAGGGTTCCCCACTTTTCTGCTGTCTGAAATGGCCAAATATGCGGAAATTGGCAAATTCAAAGATGTTTGTATAGAAATAGCAGTAGGTCCAGTGTGCAAGCGTTATTATGCAGTCTAATAATTGTCATATCTCGCCCCTCTCAGAGATTATGTGACTATGTATGTGATTTGCTACTCGAGGAATCAAATGTTCAACCAGTATCCACTCCAGTCACTGTTTGTGGAGACATTCATGGCCAGGTATTATCCAATGTCCTTTTTGATACCTTTCCCAAATTCATTCGTTCTCCTAGTTTTGTTTTTTACATTTCAAATCATCCTCAATGAATTTAAATGCATTATCCACATGTGTTTGTATTGTTTTAAGTTATAAAACAAATCTATCTATCTACTATGCGCATTCTGAATATCCCAATTTTTATAGTAAATGTGAAATTATCTTTCTGATCCCCGTCTCCAGTTTTATGACCTATGTGAACTCTTCAGAACTGGCGGACAAGTTCCAGACACAAACTACATTTTTATGGTAAGTGAGAAGTTGTATTATATTGTTATGCTCTGCTGTAACAAAAATGGTATTTAGAACATTAGAAACTGGATCTGACTTGCGATTGATCTGAATCCTGGTCATGGCCTGTCTGTTTTCCCCAGGGAGACTTTGTGGACAGGGGTTACTACAGCTTGGAGACATTCACATACCTGCTAGCCTTAAAAGCCAAGTGGCCGGACCGTATCACGCTTCTACGAGGAAATCACGAAAGCAGGCAGATCACACAGGTGTACGGCTTTTATGGTGAGCAACATGCCTAATTGCTGGGGGCACATCAACTCTAACAACACATAAGACAATATGGATCCTTGTAGGGTCTCGGGCCATAGTTATTGGGACAATTGGTAACTAACCTGGTACCAAGAAGCAAACAAGTAGCTGAATTTCTAGTTTATTACGGTGTAGTTACCATTTTACCTTGTGATTTAAAGTATACTGAACAAAAATATAAACGCAACATCTGTGGCTATCAAGAAGCTGATTAAACAGCATGATCATTACACAGGTGCACCTTGGTTTGGGGACAATTAAAGGCCACTTTAAAATGTGCTGTTTTGTCACACAACACAATGCCACAGATGTCTCAAATTTTAAGGGAGCGTGCAATTGGCATGCTGACTGCAGGAATGTCCACGAGCTGTTGCCAGATAATTTAATGTTACTTTCTTTACCATAAGCCGCCTCCAACGTCGTTTTAGAGAATTTGAATTTGATTTGCCACTGTCCTGCAATTCCTGGAAGCTGAAAATGTCAGTTCTTCCATGGCCCGCGTACTCACCAGACATGTCACCCATTGAGCATGTTTGGGATGATCTGGATCGACGTGTACGACAGCGTGTTCCAGTTCCCGCCAATATCCAGCAACTTCACACAGCCATTGAAAAGGATTGGGACAACATTCCACAGGCCACAATCAATCAATAGCCTGATCAACTGTGTGTCGCGCTGCATGAGGCAAATGGTGGTCACACCAGATACTGGCTGGTTTTCTGATCCACACCCGTACTTTTTTTGTTGACCAACATATGCATATATGTATTCCCAGTCATGTGAAATCGATAGATTAGGGCTTAATTTATTTATTTCAATTTACTGATTTCCTTATATAAACTGTAACTTAGTTAAATCTTAGAAATTGTTGCATGTTGCGGGCAAAAAAAATCTGTGTTAAAAAAAAAGAAAAGTGCTACCAGAATTGTGAAGTATACTAGAATTTAACTTGTTGTTTTTTGCAGATGAGTGCCAAACTAAATATGGGAATGCAAATGCCTGGCGATACTGCACTAAAGTGTTTGACATGCTAACAGTAGCGGCTGTAAGTCCAATCACCTTGACCTTTCACTCTTCTTTTGAGTGCATGTGCTTTATCTATCTTACATTTTCCCACACATATGAATCAATCACTAATAGAGTTTCTTACCACAGTTGATAGACGAGCAGGTCCTTTGTGTGCATGGTGGCCTTTCACCTGACATCAAGACCCTGGACCAGATCCGCACGATTGAGCGAAACCAAGAGATTCCCCACAAAGGGGCCTTCTGTGACCTGGTGTGGTCGGACCCAGAGGATGTGGACACCTGGGCCATCAGTCCGCGAGGTGCAGGCTGGCTCTTTGGCGCCAAGGTCACTAATGAGGTAAATGCATCAAATTGTTCTCCTGAGTAGAGGGCTAACTACTAAAGCTGATGATGATATGAGCAGACCTAGACGCTAGGCTTGGGTGGTATATACCTGGGTATTTTGAAATACCAACGGTATGATTTTCAATACTGTAAAAAAGGCGGGGGTTTAGGGCACCCTAATGCTCAGGGTTTGCATGCTAAACCACTGTTTATAAATATAAGTTAACTATCTAAGATGTGCCAAATAAATTATCTCCAGCTCAGGGCTCCAGTTTTGCATTTGATTCTCTAACTTGCTAGCTAACTGGCTAGCTTGCAAGATCAAGCTTCTTGGTTACAGCAGAGACAGACAATCCCCTCCTGGATCAAGATCCCTGCTGACCAATTTATTTTGTGCATTTTTGTGTTTTTCTTTTTCCGTTTGGAAAGAGATACCTCCTAGGTTGAATACTGAGCTCATCCATGGTTCTGTTTTACCCATTTCAGTTTGTTCATATCAATAATCTGAAGCTGATTTGCCGTGCACACCAGCTGGTCCACGAGGGCTACAAGTTCATGTTTGACGAGAAGCTGGTGACTGTGTGGTCCGCGCCCAACTACTGTTACCGCTGTGGAAACATTGCCTCCATCATGGTCTTCAAAGACGTGAACACGCGGGAGCCCAAGCTGTTCCGCGCCGTGCCCGACTCGGAGCGGGTCATCCCTCCCAGAACAACAACACCTTATTTCCTCTAATCACAAGAGCCATTTTGTTCACTCCCAAAATAGCCCCTTGCCTCTTTCCCTCACTCATATCTCTTTTGCAGTCTTAAGGAAGTGGATTGGTGTAACTAAGAAATATGACAATACAATGGCTTCACCTCGGTCTAGTCCAGAACTAACCATAGCTCTTACCCCTTCAGTGTTTACAGATCTGAAGGAATGACATGGGTATAAGCAACATGATGTAAGCTCCGCTAAGCCTCATTGAATAGCAATGTTGAGCTGTCACTAGTTTGTTTACTTTACATCTGTCTCATCCCTTCAGATCTGCAAAAACCTAAGTGATAGATTCTTCTGGAATGAATCTTCTAATAGATTTAGGGGAGCTATCTATTTTTCTTAAACCTATCTGGTTCGTTGTCATCTGCAAAGGGTTAGCGGTTTTGAGACTGGGCAATTGTCCCCACTGGGCAATTGTCCCCCCCCCCCCCCCAGCTTCTCCCGACGTGACTTGCATCTCTCTATCTGTTATAATGTCAATTTTCTTTCTTGGAGTATCCAATCTCAGTCCTGCCTCATTCCCTTGATAGTATTTGATGTTGCCTAAGGCATATTTGTTTTTGTAGATAACATTGTTGCATTGGATGAATTGAGTCAATAGTCCTGTTGGCCCTTAATTTCAATTGAAGCCACATCTTTATACTATACTACATGCCAATACACCTGATTTTTAATTTCTACTCCTTCAAATTCTATTTGATGTGAGTAAATGGGACACGCTGTTCCGATCAAATGTAATTGTAGCCAACAATGTATTTGTTTGAATATGTTTTGCAGCTTTGTGCACATTCAACGGTCATTCATCTACTCTGCTTCTTTATAGGGTTATCATATGCTGTCGCGGATCGAATTCCTTTAATTGCACTGTCTCAGAATTCCATGTTAAATATTGAATGGAGTTCAGTGATGTGTAAGTGTTATCGTTCCAACTGGGTCGATAATGCAATTATGCTAAAGGCATGTCAGATCTGATACTATGGACTCTCAGCTGTAATCTATAGAAGAAAACAGTTTTCTCCTCGTGCCGTACTATCCTCACAGATATTATTTCCACCGAAGACAGCAACCTAAGTATGTTGTTTATTTTTAAACCAGATCTGGGTGATGGGGAGGGGGTAAGTCTTCGGGACTGAGTGGTCTATGAGGCTTTTGTACATTCAAATAATTGTATTGATTATTTCTCCTATTTTTCTTCTCTTATTTGTTGTATTTTATTATTGTAGACTGCAAGCAACCTACCAATTGAAAATAAAAAGCCTTTATTAACTTAAGTACCTGTTTAGTATTTTGTTGAAAAATATCCTAGAAGTGTCTTCCAACGGTGGTTGCTGCATTCGTGGCAGACGAGTTGGCATCCTGACTAGACTACGTTGGTGTGCAAATAAACCGCCTCTACCCTCCGTTCTGTTGGCGAATGTACAGTCACTAGAGAACTAACTGGGCGAGCTGCGTTCAAGACTATCCTATCAACGGGACCTGAAGAACTGTAATATTCTATGTTTCTCTGAGATGTGGTTGAACAAGAACATGGATAATATACTGTACAACTCGCTGGCTTTTCCATGCATCACCAAGACCGGTCAGCAGCCTTGGGTAAGATGAGGGGTTTGTCTCTTTGTTAACCAACTGGTGCATGATCTCTAATGTTAAGGAAGTCTCAAGTTTTTGCTCGCTTGAGTTACCAAACCTCATGATAAGCTGCAGACCATATTATTTATCAAGAGAGTTTTCAACTATATTTTTCGTAGCTGTCCATTTACCACCACAAACCGATGCTGGCACTAAGACCGCACTCAACGAGCTGTATAGGGCCATAAGCAAACAAGAAAATGCACATCCAGAGGCGGTGATTTTAATGCAGGGAAACTGAAATCCGTGTCCACATCACTAACGATCTATCATGGTCCAGACACACCAACACAGTCGTGAAGAGGGCACGACAACGCCCCTTCGGCCTCAGGAGGCTGAAAAGATTTGGCATGGGCCTTCCGATATTGAAAAAATTATACAACTGCACCATTGAGAGCATCTTGACTGGCTGCATCACCACTTGGTATGGCAACTACTTGGCATCTGACTGCAAGACCCTACAGAGAGTAGTGCGTATGGCCAAGTACATCACTGGGGAAAGGAGCTCCCTAGCTCCCTGCCATCCAGTTGCCAGTTGTCTTGAAAGCACCATAAATCCAGAGAATGCCAGACTTTGATGACAAAGTTTGATGAGAAAATATGCCCACAAAGACCGCCGCGCCACCTTCCTGTTCAAGTGAGCACAGCACAACAAGATGAGTCAAAAATGTTATTGTATGCTGCTGCATAAATGATGTAATATTTTACATTTTAGTCATTTAGCAGACGCTCTTATCCAGAGTGCATACATTTCTTTTTTTCATACTGGCACCCCGTGGGAACCGAACCCACAACCCTGGCGTTGCAAACACCATGCTCTACCAACTGAGCTACACGTGACTAATATGCCAGGGAGATATGTATACTGTAGCTAAGAAAGTAATACTAAGTGTATGTTGTGTAGTAAGCTGTTAGTAGCCCATGTGCCTCACCCTAATAATTTGATCCCATAACTTAGCCTACGGTTCAGACTTGGTGGTGCACATGTAGCCTATATCCTGTTTTAGATAAATGTTATAATCAAATATTGTAAGAGCTTTCATTGTCTGCTTAAATGCCCCTTTATTTATCTTATGGTTCTGACTTGGTGTACAGGGAGAATACTGTAAGAACGGCCCATGTTCTGAATTCTGTCGCTCTATATATCAAAAGTGCTAAACAAATAGTTATATTGACTACGTCCGTCCTAGCTCGCTCATTAATGTCTTAATCGAAATTATCCGCTCGTCGTCCCCTTATGCCATAGTTTGTACATCTCAATTGTCAGTAGAAACCACATTTGTTCAAGCAAGTCAGCCATGTTTTTTTTTAAAGGCAGTAAATGAGGCTGAAGGGACTGTTTCGCTGCCAGACAAGGATTCACACCATGGTGCTGAAAAGAAAGCTCTGCTGTTGGGACAGCTTTATGTAGGTCCTAACAGTGTGGGCACCGTTTGTCACCATTTATAGTGCAATTAATGTATTGTTTAGTGTTGTGTAGTGACTTTGCTGGCATGCATCAACAACAACAAAAATGAGTTTGCCCCACCAAGATTTACATGCTGAAATCGCCACTGCTCTCTGCTACCGCACGGCAAGCTGTACCGATGCACCAAGTCTGGAACAAACAGTTGCCCTGAACAGCTTCTACCCCCAAGCCATAAGACTGCTAAATAGTTAACCAAATACAGTGCCTTCAGAAAGCATTCACACCTCTTGACTTTTTCCACATTTTGTTATTGGGATTAAAATGGATTTGTCTTTTTTTTATTTTATTAGAACGATCTACACAAAATAGTTAAATGTGAAAGTGGAACAAAGATTCTAACATTTGTAAAACATTAACGAAAAATAAAACTCTGACCATGTGTTTTGGGTCATTGTCATGCTGGAATACCCATCCACGACCCATTTTCAATGCCCTGGCTGAGGGAAGGAGGTTCTCACCCAAGATTTGATGGTACATGGCCCCGTCCATCGTCCCTTTGATGCGGTGAAGTTCTTCTGTCCCCTTAGCAGAAAAACATCCCCAAAGCATAATGTTTCTACCTCCATGTTTGACGGTGGAGATGGTGTTCTTGGGATCATAGGCAGCATTCCTCCTCCTCCAAACATGGCGAGTTGAGTTGATGCCAAAGAGCTCAATTTTGGTCTCATCTGACCACAACACTTTCACCCAGTTCTCCTCTGAATCATTCAGATGTTCATTGGCAAACTTCAGACGGCCCTGTATATGTTCTTTCTTGAGCAGGGGGACCTTGCGGGCGCTGCAGGATTTCAGTCCTTCACTGCGTAGTGTGTTACCAATTGTTTTCTTGGTGACTATGGTCCCAGCTGCCTTGAGATCATTGACAAGATCCTCCCGTGTAGTTCTGGGCTGATTCCTCACCGTTCTCATGATCATTGCAACTCCATGAGGTGAGATCATGCATGGAGCCCCAGGCCGAGGGAGATTGACAGTTGTTTTGTGTTTCTTCCATTTGCGAATAATCGCACCAACTGTTGTCACCTTCTCACCAAGCTGCTTGGCGATGGTCTTGTAGCCCATTACAGCCTTGTCTAGGTCTACAATCTTGTCCCTGACATCCTTGGAGAGCTCTTTGGTCTTGGCCATGGTGGAGAGTTTGGAATCTGATTGATTGCTTCTGTGGACAGGTATATTTTATACAGGTAACAAACTGAGATTAGGAGCACTCCCTTTAAGAGTGTACTCCTAATCTCAGCTCGTTACCTGTATAAAAGACACCTGGGAGCCAGAAATCTTTCTGATTGAGAGGGGGTCAAATACTTATTTCCCTCATTAAAATGCAAATCAATTTATAACATTTTTGACATGCGTTTTTCTGGATATTTTTGTTGTTATTCTGTCTCTCACTGTTCAAATAAACCTACCATTAAAATTATAGACTGATCATTTCTTTGTCAGTGGGCAAATGTACAAAATCAGCAGGGGATCAAATACTTTTTTCCCTCACTGTACATGTTAGAATCAGCTTCAGCGATTACAGCTGTGAGTCTTTCTGGGTACGTTTCTAAGAGCGTTCCACACCTGGATTGTGCAACATTGGCACATTATTCTTTGAAATTCTTCAAGCTCTGTCAAATTGGTTGTTGATCATTGCTAGACAACCATTTTCAGTTATTGCGATAGATTTTCAAGCAGATTTAAGTCAAAACTGTAATTTTATAATTTAAAAAAACGGATAAAATGTACATAAATATTCAGACCCTTTACTCAGTACTTTGTTGAAGCACCTTTGGCAGCGATTACAGCCTTGAGTCTTCTTGGGTATGACGCTACAAGCTTGGCACACCTGTATTTGGGGAGTTTCTCCCATTCTTCTCTGCAGATCCTCTCAAGCTCTGTCATGTTGGATGGGGAGCGTCGCTGCACAGCTATTGTCAGGTCTCTCCAAAGATGTTTGATCGGGTTCAAGTCCGGGCTCTGGCTTGGCCACTCAAGAACATACAGAAACCTACCCCGAAGCCACTCCTGCGTTTGTGTTGGCTGTGTGCTTAGGGTCGTTGTCCTGTTGGAAGGTGAACCTTCGCCCCAGTCTGAGGTCCTGAGTGCTCTGGAGCAAGTTTTCATCAAGGATCTCTCTGTACTTTGCTCTGTTCATCTTTGCCTCGATCCTGACTAGTCTCCCAGTCCCTGCCGCTGAAAAACATCCCCACAGCATGATGCTGCCATCACCATGCTTCACCGTGGTGATGGTGCCAGGTTTCCTCCAGACGTGACGCTTGGCATTCAGGCCAAAGAGTTCAATCTTGTTTCTCATGGTCTGAGAGTCCTTTAGGTGCCTTTTGGCAAACTCCAAGCGGGCTGTCATTTGCCTTTTACTGAGGAGTGGCTTCCGTCTGGCCACTCTACCATAAAGGCCTGATTGGTGGAGTGCTGCAGAGATTGTTGTCCTTCTGGAAGGTTCTCCCAACTCCACAGTGAGTTCTTGGTCACCTCCCTGACCAAGGCCCTTCTCCCCGATTGCTCAGTTCGGTTGGGCGGCCAGCTCTAGGAAGAGTCTTGGTGGTTCCAAACTTCTTCCATTTAAAAATGATGGAGGCCACTGTGTTCTTGGGGACCTTCAATGGTGCAGAAATGTTTTGGTACCCTTCCCCAGATCTGTGCATCGATACAATCCTGTCTCGGTGCTCTATGGACAATTCCTTCGACCTCATGGCTTGGTTTTTGCTCTGACATGCAATGTCAACTGTGGGACTTTATATAGGCAGGCGTGCGCATTTCCAAATCATGTCCAATCAATTGAATTTACCACAGGTGGACTCCAATCAAGTTGTAGAAACATCTCAAGGATGATCAATGGAAACAGGATGCACCTGAGCTCAATTTTGAGTCTCATAGCAAAGGTTCTGAATACTTATGTAAATAAGGTATTTCTGTTTTCATTTTTTTATATAAATATGCAAACATTTCTAAAAACCTGTTTTCGCTTAGTCATTATGGGGTATTGTGAGTAGGTTGATGAGGATAAAAAACAAACAATTTTAGAATAAGGCAACAAAATACTTTCCGAATGCACTGTAGATTTGGCCCTGTTTTTTAGGTTATTGTCCTGCTGAAAGATGAATTCATCTACCAGTGTCTGGTGGAAAGCAGACTGAACCAGATTTTCCTCTAGGATTTTATTTTTTGATCCTGATCAAACACTTTGCTTGAAAATATGGAGAGTGGTACTCAGTAATGTGTTGTATTGGATATGCCCCAAACATAACACTCTGTATTTAGGACAAAAAGTGAATTGCTTTGCCAATTTATTTGCAGTATTACTTTAGTGCCTTATTGCAAACAGGATGCATGTTTTGGAATATTTGTATTCTGTACAGGCTTCATTCTTTTTACTCTGTCATTTAGGTTAGTATTGTGGAGTAACTTCAATGTTGTTGATCCATCCTCAGTTTTCTCCTATCACAGCCATTGGCCTCATGGTGAAATCCCTGAGCGGTTTCTTTCCTCTCTGGCAACTGAGTTAGGAAGGACGCCTGTATCTTTGTAGTGACTGGGTGTATTGATACACCACCCAAAGTGTAATTAATAACTTCACCATGCTCAAAGGGATATTCAATGTCTGTTTATTTAGATTTTTACCCATCTACCAATAGGTGCCCTTAATTTTGAGGCATTGGAAAACCTCCCTGGTCTTTGTGGTTGAATATGTGTTTGAAATTCACCGCTCGACTGAGGGACCTTACAGATCATTGTATTTGTGGGGTACAGCCATGAGGTAGTTATTCAACAATCATGCTAAACACTATAATTACACACAGAGTGAGTTCATGCAACTTATTATGTGACTTGTTAAGCACATTTTTACTCCTGAACTTATTTAGGCTTGCCATAACAAATGGATTGAATACACTTATTGACTCAATACATTTAAGCTTTTCATATTTAATGAATTTTGATAAACATAATTCCACTTTGACATTATGGGGTGTTGTGTGTAGGCCAGTGACAAAAAAAATCTCAATTTAATCTATTTTCAATTCAGGCTGTAACACAAGCAATTGTGGAAAAAGTGTAGTGGTGTGAATACTTTCTGAAGGCACTGTAGCTCCGTGGACTATCTGCATTGACCCTTTTTGCGCTAACTCTTTTTGCGCTAAATCACACGCTGCTGCTACTGTTTATTATACAGTGGGGAGAACAAGTATTTGATACACTGCCGATTTTGCAGGTTTTCCTACTTACAAAGCATGTAGAGGTCTGTAATTTTTATCATAGGTACACTTCAACTGTGAGAGATGGAATCTAAAACAAAAATCCAGAAAATCACATTGTATGATTTTTAAGTAATTAATTTGCATTTTATTGCATGACATAAGTATTTGATACATCAGAAAAGCAGAACTTAATATTTGGTACAGAAACCTTTGTTTGCAATTACAGAGATCATACATTTCCTGTCGGTCTTGACCAGGTTTGCACACACTGCAGCATGGATTTTGGCCCACTCCTCCATACCTTCTCCAGATCCTTCAGGTTTCGGGGCTGTCGCTGGGCAATACGGACTTTCAGCTCCCTCCAAAGATTTTCTATTGGGTTCAGGTCTGGAGACTGGCTAGGCCACTCCAGGACCTTGTAATGCTTTTACGTGTATTAGGATTATGCCTATGTTAAATGTTTTTAAGTGGAACTGAAAGAATGTTGATTTTAGTATCAAGAGGGAATGTTTTAGTGTAACGCCACATACAACAGACAGGAAGTGTGTTGTAGACAGGGGAGACTGGTGATTGGCCAGAAGAGGGAGCCCATCTTTTTGCATTGTTTATAAGTAGGGGTTAAACGAAGGAGAAGGCAGAGCGGCCATTCTGAGGCGTCGCTCTCCGGATGTCATGTCATCTGTCACTTATGCTGAAGCTTTTGATATGAATAAACCTTATGATCAAAGTTCAGTATGAGCGGACTCCTTTGTTTATCAGCAATAATTGCCACCATTCACCCGATACGACAAATGGCACCCAACGTGGGGCTGGTCTGCAATCCTCCTTTGTTTCATGCGTAGCCGCCAAGCTAACTCGGTCTGAAGTGCCAGAAAAGGGTGAGTTTTCCTCACAGCTTTGGAGCTTGTTAGGTTGGATGCTATGTGATTGTACACTGGAGAAATGTACCATACGACCGTGCCTCGGGTGGCGTTATTGCTGATGACTGGGGGTCTGGCTAATCATTATAAAATTTTAAAAACTGCGCAAAAGTGGTTAGAGTTTATGGATTGTTTATAGAGATGTGTTGCTTGAATAGTAAGTCAAGAACAATCGGGGCCAAGATATGTATACAAGTTAGGACATTGCAGGATTTGATAAAGCCCTCGTAACAAACGGGGCGACCGCATGGTGGGCCATAAATCCTGGTAACGCTTTATGGGTTTCAGGTCAGTCTTAGACTGGGGTTTGGTTGTAGATTTAGTGGGGGTTGCTTGCCCATCTTCTGTCCGACGGGATATTTGCTTGGGGGGGACCGCTCATATAAATATCCATACTCACGGCAGAATAAAGTTAGGACAAATGAAAAAGTAATTAAAGACGCAATGTCGGGTGCATTGTTTTTATGCTACATGGTGCATACAGGCTAAGGCTAAATGCTAATGCTAATATGCTGCATGCTAACATGTGACCGTAGAGGTCCCACTGCAATGGGAGAAAGCCTCTTAAATTATGTTTGTATGTGGAATTTCGTTGTGAGCGCTGTTAAATGTTGTTTGACTATGAGGGGGAAAAGGAGGTACAGCAGGACTGTTAACCGTCTATTTGGGTTGGGGAGAGGTCTAAGAATCTCCCTTCCACGGTGAAAAAGTATTTTAGAATGTATGCGCATGCGTTTAATTTTGCGACACTACACCACAGAAAGGGGGAGTTTATGGCACGAGATTAGGACACGTTTTGGTTTACGGTACTAAACTACAACACGTTTTTGCTAATGGGTCATATTTCTGTTGGGGGCTGCAGGGGGAGACAGAGAAACACACAGACAAAGAGATATTTGGACACGAGTATTCTAGTTGTAAAGCGGCGGTTGGTTAAAGATGAAACTTATTTTGTGACCTATTGAATTGATAAATGAGAGAGATATGTTGACGGATTATAATAAATTGAATTAGAAGACGATTAAAATAAAATAAAAATGTTTTTGAGCGATCTATTTAGTCCTGAGTTAAATGACGGATTAAAATAAAATACGTAATGAATTAAACTAAGTCTTAAAGCGAATGTGAACGAAGGAATATTGAATATGCTTGAAATAACTCAGTGATTGCATTAACTACTAAAATATTTTCCTGTGTCTCTGTTCTTCTGTCATATGAGAGGAACGATAAGCGAGAGGAGAGAGGAGATACAGGAAGTGCTGACGTGACATCACGTGACGCGGCAGAGGATCAAGTCAAAAAGGGTTTGAGACTGGTCTGGTTACAAAATATTTGATGTTATGACAATTTCACATAGGCATGGCAAATACTATTTCATTAAAAATTGCATTTTGGAGGCTATGTGCATCACTTGGGTTAGTTACAGATGTGTTGGGAATCAAGGACTGACATTATTCTGTAAAATTAAGATAATGGGAATTGTAGTGTTGAAGGGTTAGAGGCTTTGTTTTTGGGATTGCTTTGAAGTTGACTAACTTACATTTGCATTTGATGGGTTGTGGTAAGATAGCCACCACTAATTGATAAATTGGTGACATAGGATATAGGAATAAAAATTGGTTTTAATTATTCATGATTTTAATTGATTTTTTTTGGTTTGTTTAGGTTTATATTAATAATTAAAGGGGGGAAGCCATAGGCTATATAGTCTAAAATAAGATAATTCATGATAAAGGAATATAAAAGGGTTCTTACAATGGGGAAAAACGACATCAAGGCTATAAAAAGTCATTACACCGGTTGATATAATACAAAATGGTAATCCTTTAACTAAAGTATTGCTAGGTTATCCGGCAAGTGAAACAAAAGTTGCCCTTCATTCTCAAACAAAAACTGATAAAAGATTCCAGCGATAAGATAAACAAAGCTATAGAGATAAGGCTAAGGGAAGTAGAGCTTAGGGATGTTTATCCTCAGTTTCCAGTGATCATCCAGGAGGGTGATTGTTGCATCAGAGATGAAGATGAATAATAGATAGAGGACAAGCAGAAACGACGATAAAGATGAATTCAAAACTCCAGAAGGAAGAAAATGAGATGTCTGGAAGAGAAGAGTGAGGTTAAAGAAGACGAGGATGATGAAGATGAGAGTGATTGAGAAGAGGTCATGGGTGGATATGACTCTGTGATCAGAAGGAAGTTGGCAAGAGAGGAAAGAAGAAGGATACTAGAGATTTGATCTCTGATGGAAGTTGAAGGATACAAGAGATTCGAGTTCAGATGAAGACAGCGAGAAAGAGGAGACTGAAGGTGCTGTGTATTCAAAAGGAGTTTATCCTACAAGGACTAGCAAAGAAGAAATAGAGATATAGACCGATGTTTATCATGCCTGGATAAAGCAAATAGTTTAGAAGAAGTAACACAGCTGAAGATACAGAAGAGGAGAAACTGCTGAGAAAAGGATCCCAAGAATTGGAGAAGAAGAAGGAGAAGAGAAGCTTTGGTTATGAAGAATCAGAGTGAACCAAATCAACAATCACTGTTACAGCTTCAACTGAACAATATCAAATGCAATTGTACCAGCCAAGGGGGGTACCAGGTGTTCCATATCCACAGCCAGTTTCTGGACAGACACAGAATTGGAGAGGAAGAGGACGAGAAGGCTTAGAAGGAGGAGGAAGATTTCAGCTACACTTCCAGCAACTTTCAGAAGACTGTTATAATTATGGACAGGTTGGTCACTTTACCTGTGACTGCAACAAGTCAGGAGGAAACAACAGAGAACATTTTTAAGGAAGATACAGGGGCCAGTCAAGATCACCTGTTCTCCAGGTGAACCCTAAAGATTCTAGAGTGCCTAGAAGATACGAAGGGGGGTGTCAGCTGATAGCATCGATTAGAGAAGAAGAGAAAACTAACAATTGAAGTAAAACCAGAGGACTATGAGAAGTGATAGTGAATAGTGTAAAAGCTTTTATCTGTGTTGAGCCTAAAAGAGGTTAAACATCTCACTATGTAAAATTAACTAATTAGGATAGGGATTTGAGGTAGTAAAACAGCTACTCTTAAGGAAGCAATTGAGCTCTGCTATAGAACTCAAAGAGAAATCAAAATAGACATACTAATATTAGTACCTATTGCATTGTTGGGAAGAGAGGCATTGTTTAAATTGAATTGTACAATAAGATGTACACTAAACGGCTGTCTGGTAGAAGATTTTAAAAGTAGGGTTTTTGGGAATCATATTTGCTTAAAAAGATAATATCATAGGAAGGATGATAATCTATTAGACTGCCTATTAGACAATCTGTCTGAAAAATAAAGTTAAAAGGGGTGACTGTTATTCTGGGTTACTGTCACGGTTTCGGCCGAGGCTGCTCCTCTTCCTTGTTCGGGCAGGCTTCGGCGGTCGTCGTCTCCGGAGTACTAGCTGCCACCGTTCTATGTTTCATGTTCGTTTGGTTTTGTCTCTTTGTAACACCTGTCCCTTGTTTGTGTTTGATGATGTTCCCTATTTAGTTTCGTTTGTTTGGGTCAGGTGTTATGCGTGATTGTTTATTGTCAGCCTGCCTCTGAGGAGTTTATTTATCTCTCGTTGTTGTTTTTTCCGAGAGTTCGCACTGCGTGCGCTTTTCTTGTGTATACGCACTGTGTTTTGTGCGTAATTGTTTGCGCCACCCGGTTGGGTTGGCGACTCATTGTTCACGTGTTTGAACATTACTAAAGACGGTTGAAGTCATCCTGGTTCCTGCGCTTGATTCCTTCCACTCATCCAAACACACCACTCTGACAGAATCACGCATCCTTCCATGGAATCAGCAGGAGCGACCGCGCCAACAGCAGGGATGGAGGAACGTCTTCGTGGGCAGGAGGATCGAATTAACCAGGTCTGTCATGCCCTGGAGGGGGTGATGAACACTCTCCACCGATGGGAAACCAGCGGGGTACCCACGACCCCACGAACCGAACCATCCCCATCGGTCAGTCCTCCTGCCCCATCTCCGGAACCCAGTGGGATTCGGCTCTCGCTCCCGAGGGCGTACGACGGCTCCACTGCCGGGTGTCAAGGGTTCCTGCTGCAAGTGGAGCTCTACCTCGCCACCGTACACCCGGCGCCCTCGGGACACGAGAGCGTCTCAGCCCTCATCTCCTGTCTCACCGGCAAGGCGTTGGAGTGGGCCAACGCTGAATGGAGGAGAATGGACGCCGCTACCACTAACTATGCGGAGTTCTCCCGCCGCTTCCGTGCTGTGTTTGACCATCCACCAGAGGGGAAGGCGGCGGGGGAGCGTCTGTTCTACCTCCGACAGGGGATGAGGAGCGCCCAGGACTTTGCCTTGGAATTCCGGACTCTAGCGGCCGATGCAGGGTGGAATGAGCGGGCCCATATAGACCACTTCCGTTGCAGCCTCCGGGAGGACGTCCAGCGAGAGTTGGCGTGCAGGGACACCTCGTTGACCTTTGACCAACTTGTCGACATGGCCATTCGGCTGGATACCCTGCTCGCCACCCGTGGACGTCCCGGGTGGGGTTCGCCCATTCCACTCTCCAGCACCTCCGAGCCGAGCCCTATGGAGCTCGGGGGTGCTGGCGCTAGAGAACGGAGGAGTAGGAACCCGAGGGGGGCCGTTCCCTGCACTAACTGTGGCCGTGGAGGGCACACCGCGGCTAGGTGTTGGGGAGGGTCCCCCGGTGGAGGAGAAGGCAGGTCACGCATTGGGGGGTCCCCCCAGGTGAGTAGGCGCCCTACTTACCCAGAGCTTTCTGTCGTGCACCTAACCTTGCCTGTTTGTTTTCCACAGGTTGCACCTCGTTCCCAGCATAAGGCGCTGGTAGATTCAGGCGCAGCTGGGAATTTTGTAGATCGCCAGTTTTGTATAGAGTTAGGGATTCCCCTCCTTCCAGTTGATAAGCCTTTCCCTGTTCATGCCCTAGATAGCCGTCCGTTAGGGTCTGGGTTGATTAGGGAGGTCACAGCACCCCTTCAGATGATGGCGCAGGAGGGTCATGAGGAGACGATTCAGCTCTATCTGATTGACTCTCCTGCGTATCCGGTAGTGCTGGGCCTTCCCTGGTTGATGACCCATGACCCTACTATTATGTGGCGAGAGAAAGCTCTTAAAGGGTGGTCTGCCCAGTGTGAGGGGCGGTGTCTGGGTGTTTCCATAGGGGCGACCTCGGTGGAAAGTCCGAATCTAATGACAGCACTGCATATTCCCCCCGAGTATGAGGATTTGAAACTGGTGTTTAGTAAGACTAGGGCGGCGCAGCTGCCGCCTCATAGACGGGGGGATTGTGCGATAGATCTCCAGTCAGGAGCAGCTCTCCCGCGGAGCCATGTGTATCCCTTGTCTCAAGAGGAGAGGAAGGCAATGGAGACGTACATCGCTGAGTCTCTTAGACAGGGATACATACGGGCCTCCACTTCACCCGCTTCCTCGAGTTTCTTTTTTGTGAAGAAAAAGGATGGAGGTCTGCGCCCGTGTATTGATTACCGCGGTCTCAATCAGATCACGGTGAAGTACAGCTATCCACTTCCTCTGATTGCGACTATGACGGAGTCACTGCACGGTGCGCAGTTCTTTACAAAATTGGATCTCAGGAGCGCATATAACTTGGTGCGCATTAGAGAGGGCGATGAATGGAAGACAGCGTTTAGCACGACTTCCGGACACTACGAGTATCTAGTCATGCCATATGGGTTAATGAATGCTCCCTCAGTCTTCCAATCCTTCGTCGATGAGATTTTCCGGGACATGCAGGGACAGGGAGTAGTCGTGTACATCGACGACATTCTGGTGTACAGTCCTACCCGAGCAGAGCATGTAGCCCTGGTGCGCCGAGTATTGAGGAGGCTGTTGGAGCATGACCTATATGTCAAGGCAGAGAAATGTCTGTTTTTTCAGAAGTCGGTCTCCTTTCTGGGTTACCAGTTGTCTGCGTCAGGGGTGAAGATGGAGGTAGACCGGGTGTCAGCTGTGCGTAATTGGCAGACCCCAACCACTGTGAAGGAGGTGCAACAGTTCTTGGGTTTTGCGAATTATTACCGGAGGTTTATCCGGGGTTTTGGACAGGTGGCAGCTCCCATAACGTCTCTGTTAAAGGGGGGTCCGGTGCGCTTGCGGTGGTCAGCTGAGGCGGACAGGGCATTTGGGAGACTGAAGGACCTGTTTACCTCGGCGCCGGTGTTGGCGCATCCGGATCCCTCTTTACCGTTCCAGGTAGAGGTGGACGCGTCAGAGGCCGGGATAGGGGCCGTTCTTTCCCAACGTTCTGGCACTCCACCTAAACTCCGTCCCTGTGCGTTTTATTCAAAGAAGCTCAGTCCGGCGGAGCGGAATTATGACGTAGGAGACAGGGAGCTGTTAGCCGTGGTACAGGCCCTAAAGGTGTGGCGGCATTGGCTCGAGGGGGCTCAACACCCTTTCCTCATTCTAACTGACCATCGTAACCTGGAGTACATCCGGGCAGCTAGGAGACTGAATCCTCGCCAGGCCCGCTGGACTATGTTTCTAGCCCGGTTTGTGTTTAAGATCACATACATCCCTGGGTCCCAGAACGGGAAGGCAGATGCTCTGTCTCGGCGGTATGACGTGGAGGAGAGGTCCGTTGAGCCCACGCCCATACTACCAGAGTCTTGTCTGGTTGCACCGGTGGTGTGGGAGGTTGATGGCGAGATCGAGCGGGCGTTACGCACCGACCCAAGTCCTCCACAGTGTCCAGTGGGTCGGACGTACATTCCGCTCGAGGTACGCGATCGCCTCATTTGTTGGGCTCATACGTCCCCCTCCTCTGGCCATCCGGGTATCGGCCGGACAGTGCACTGCCTTAGCACGAAGTACTGGTGGCCAACGTTAGCTAGGGATGTGAGGATTTATGTCTCCTCCTGTTCGGTGTGTGCCCAGTGTAAGGCGCCCAGACATTTGCCCAGGGGTAAGCTACAACCCCTGCCTATTCCACAACGACCCTGGTCCCACCTCTCGGTGGATTTTGTTACCGACCTTCCCCCCTCACAGGGGAATACTACCATCCTGGTCGTTGTGGATCGGTTCTCGAAGGCCTGTCGTCTCCTTCCCATGCCAGGTCTACCCACTGCCCTACAGACCGCAGAGGCTCTGTTTACCCATGTCTTCCGGCATTACGGGGTACCCGAGGATATAGTGTCTGACCGAGGCCCCCAGTTCACCTCCAGAGTGTGGAGAGCATTTATGGAACGGTTGGGGGTTTCGGTAAGCCTTACCTCGGGTTACCACCCGGAGAGTAATGGGCAGGTTGAACGTGTTAACCAGGATGTGGGTAGGTTTCTGAGGTCATACTGTCAGGGCCGGCCGGAGGAGTGGGCGAGATATGTGCCCTGGGCCGAGATGGCACAGAACTCTCTTCGCCACTCCTCCACCCAACTAACCCCTTTTCAGTGTATATTAGGGTACCAGCCGGTTCTGGCACCATGGCATGAGAGCCAGATCGAGGCCCCCGCTGTGGATGAGTGGGTGCGGCGCTCGGAGGAGACGTGGGACGCTGCACACGTCCATCTGCAGCGTGCCATACGTCGACAGAAGACGAGCGCCGACCTACACCGCAGTGAGGGGCCAGTGTACGCACCTGGAGATCGAGTCTGGCTCTCAACCAGAAACCTGCCCCTCCG
Organism: Coregonus lavaretus; assembly: GCF_964263955.1. Lineage (NCBI taxonomy): Eukaryota > Metazoa > Chordata > Actinopteri > Salmoniformes > Salmonidae > Coregonus > Coregonus lavaretus. Next base: position 68,334,994 of record NC_139991.1, read on the forward strand.
CCTGCCCTGCCGGAAGCTGGGTCGGCGGTTTGTGGGGCCCTTTAAAGTCCTGAGGAGATTGAACGAGGTGAGTTACAGGTTAGAACTACCTATTGATTACAAGAATATTAACCCCTCGTTCCATGTGTCTCTCCTCAGGCCGGTGGTAGCTGGTCCACTCCAGGACTTTGAGATTGAGGAGACTCCTCCACCCCCGTTGGACATCGAGGGGGCTCCGGCGTACACCGTGAGGTCCATCCTTGATTCGAGACGCCGGATGGGGGGTCTTCAATATCTCGTGGAGTGGGAGGGGTACGGCCCGGAGGAGCGGTGCTGGGTGCCAAGGAGGGACATATTGGACCAGTCCCTGCTGACCGAGTTCCATCGGGGTCATCCTGCGCGCCCTGCTCCGCGTCGTCCGGGTCGTCCCCGAGCCCCGGGTCGGCGCACGGCTGGAGCCGCGCGTCAAGGGGGGGGTACTGTCACGGTTTCGGCCGAGGCTGCTCCTCTTCCTTGTTCGGGCAGGCTTCGGCGGTCGTCGTCTCCGGAGTACTAGCTGCCACCGTTCTATGTTTCATGTTCGTTTGGTTTTGTCTCTTTGTAACACCTGTCCCTTGTTTGTGTTTGATGATGTTCCCTATTTAGTTTCGTTTGTTTGGGTCAGGTGTTATGCGTGATTGTTTATTGTCAGCCTGCCTCTGAGGAGTTTATTTATCTCTCGTTGTTGTTTTTTCCGAGAGTTCGCACTGCGTGCGCTTTTCTTGTGTATACACACTGTGTTTTGTGCGTAATTGTTTGCGCCACCCGGTTGGGTTGGCGACTCATTGTTCACGTGTTTGAACATTACTAAAGACTGTTGAAGTCATCCTGGTTCCTGCGCTTGATTCCTTCCACTCATCCACACACACCACTCTGACAGTTACATTCTTACACTAAGAGATTTCAGGCTAGGGTAAAAGGTGTTTAGTCGTTTGCCAAGTCTGTGTGTAAAGAAGTCAGAAGCAGGTGGGGACTTTCCCAATCACATATTCTAAAAATTGGTGGTAAAGGGATTTTGTGAATAAATCAGTGGAAAAGGTTTTTAAAGGTTAGGAGGAAAAGATTAGATTAAAATAAGTTAGGAGAACTAGGTTGAAGGAACTCTTAAGACAGTAAGCTAAGTTTCAAAGTTAGTAGTAAGAGAGAGAGAACAGTGGTGAAGGACATTTTAGGGTTTAGTGGGAAGATATGGTAGGAGTTTAGATCTGTTAGGAGCAGATGCATTGAGAAAGTATGTGTTGCTGAATAATAAGAGAAGATTGAGGGTGATTGAGTATCTATATTTACAATCCCCAGCAGGGAGATCAAGATAATTATAGGTGTATTTTTTATAATCAAAAGTTTGAGAGGTAGGACTGAGAGTTGGGAAAAAGTGACACTAGTGGTGATAGATGGAAGTACAAGCAAAGAGTTCAAAGCTTTGGGGAAAATGGGTGAAGTAACAATAAGGACATTAACACGTCAGTCTATTAAAACAACAGTGAGAAGCAATTTAACTCTTTCAACATTGATAGTTAATTAAAGCCATAAATATATCGCATTTGATTATAAGGGAACCAATAGCTCCAGCACCAATTTTAGGGGGAAAAATACTTATTAGGGTTAGGATGGGGACGTTCCTCCCACATGGAGAGATAATTATGGAGAAGAAGTATACTTATCTAGTGCAAGCATTAAAATTTGTTCCGGTTAAGAATTATTGGTTAAAAGGCTATGTAATTTGTAAAGTGACGCTTATAATGGAAAATGTGAAATCTGTTGAAGCTTCCACAGTCACCGAAGGAGTTCAGGAGGAGTAGATTACAGTAGCCACTCCAACAATAAATAATACACAGAGTATATAAGGGATTAATGATACGATGGCAATAGCAAATGTAGGAAGTATGACACAGACAACAACTTTTATGTTACGGATGGAGAGTGCTGTCAATGATAGTACGAATAGGGTTAAAATAGGAGAACAGATAGTAGTAGAGAGAATATAGATTCATCATGGAGGTACAGGATGAGGTCTTTGATTTTAATGACAGACAAGGAGAGGTATCTGATCAGTACCGCTCGTTAGGGAAGAGAGAAACTAAAGGGAGTGGTTTGATTCTTCTGTTGTGAAAATTAGAGATAGATGGGCAGGTTCCAGCAGCTCATTCTGTAAGATCAGTGAGGAATCTTGAGGGTCCATCTCTGGTGAGAATTCCAGCACCAAACATGTTAGAGACGGTCGCTCGACCTCTATCAAGTATGTGTCAATTTTATGCTTTGTCATGACTGTGGTATCAGCAACAATCAGTAACCAATAAAATAATGTTGTTGTCACAACATTTGTTTAAGCCTAGGTATAAGTGTTCTTGGTTAAATGAATTACCCTGTGTGAATATGTTGGATGGTAAAGAAAGTCAGGTAGCAGCGAACCCTGAATCATTTGAGGTGAAAGTAGTGAGGGCTAAAAGTTGTTTGGTTCTAATAAAACATATGAGGTAAGGGGTATGTTTATGGGAATATCAGATTGTGATGATTATATGATAACTTTGGGTATGCATGACCTTAAGGGTAGTAATGAGAAATATAATGTAACTTTTTATGTTCCAGTTAGTAAGAAGAGCAGGACTTTGATGGTTAAAGGAGTAGCTTTTGACTGACAATGTGACTATTGGGAATTTTAGAGCTATTTTGAGGGTTTGTGGTAATAAAGCATATATATTCTTACCCTATGGATGGATAGGATGTTGTTACATGTCAACGTGGAAGGTTCCATATGAGGTTTCTACCATTAAAAGAGGGGTAGCACCGGACACAGAAATCTGAAGCTAGGTTTGAAATTGGATGAAAAGAGACATGGCTACATGTCATAGTCTTCAAGCCTATCATTGAAGTATAAATCTAAGGGAGAAGGGGGGACTTTTTCCATGGTATGGTGTAACATTTGGGAAGATCCTATTGATAATGTTAGTTATACTTTGAGTCCAGATAGTTCAGATATTATCACTAGGGTTATATATGCATTGAAGAATATAAGGGATGCATTTGGGAGATCTGAGGGAGCTGGATGGTCAGCGAAGACTTGGTTGCAAGATCAGGTAGGCCAGTAGGGGCAGTGATGGGTTACATTTAATGGCAGCTTTGATAGCACTGTGTGAGATGTTTGTAATTTGTTACTGACCTTTGAGAAAGTTATGATATTGAGATAGGTTGGAGAGTGATGCCTGGAGACAACACTCAGATGCCGGTGTTGACTGTTCCTGATCTGGATGAAGATGGACAAGAGGGACTGGATGGATAAATATCCTTTTTGATTATTTGATCATTTTTCTTTTTTTTTTTTTCCAATATTGGGGTGATTTTGGTATGATTTTATGAATCAAAGGGGGGAAGTGTATGAATGAATAATTATCCTAGTTCATTATTCTATCATTTAATGTGATTCATACATCATTTATATATCATTTCTATATTCTTAGTTGATATTGATGTTCAATTTGAAAGTGTTGTTTTGCAAAAGATACTGTTTGGTCTTTTCTTTTTCTTCCAGAAGCATTTGGGGTAACATGTGGAGATTGAAATACTCAAACAAGGACAATATGAAGGGACAATATGACTGGAGGAGATGAAACAAGGAGGGTGTGGAAAGATTCCGATTCCATCATCAACAGTCCATTGGAAGAGGAGACTACGGGGAGATGAAGTGTAGTGGACTACATTCCAGTGTCTGCAATGAAATATAGACATGTGTAATACATAATTTGTGTCATAGCCTTAGGGATTAATTTTTGTAGAATGATATTTGATGTTATTGAATACATGTGAGGATCTTAGATGTTTTTGTTTATTTCGTGAATGCTTAGGGACAGGGAGTCTAGGCAGGGAGAGGTCCACTATAGGGTCCAATGGGTTGACCAGCCATAGAGTGGATATTTTTTGGATAGGATTTTGTTTGCAGGGGCTTACATGTGTATTTAATTGCATCATAGTTTCAAATGCATTTACATTGTTTATGAGTTTATTTGGAGTACCGTGGTGGTTGCCTGGGGCAGAGGGACCGTGAGAGAATTTTACTGTCTTGATTGATGGATGGATATCTGAAAAGATGGCTGCCGGACAGTTTTTCGCTCTTACACTCCATAAAGATTTGTTCATATTTCATAGTAATGTATTCACACTTCATAAACAGTTATTCATATTTCATAGAAAGGTATTTACACTCTAGAGAATAATGTTTTTGGTTTAATGTTAAAGATACTCAATAAGATAAATTGTTACTAGTCATAATCCTATTCTGTTTGTTTTCGAGACTTTTAGTTCGTCTCGAAGGGGGGATATGTCGTGTATTAGGATTATGCCTATGTTAAATGTTTTTAAGTGGAACTGAAAGAATGTTGATTTTAGTATCAAGAGGGAATGTTTTTGTGTAACGCCACATACAACAGACAGGAAGTGTGTTGTAGACAGGGGAGACTGGTGATTGGCCAGAAGAGGGAGCCCATCTTTTTGCATTATTTATAAGTAGGGGTTAAACGAAGGAGAAGGCAGAGCGGCCATTCTGAGGCGTCGCTCTCCGGATGTCATGTCATCTGTCACTTATGCTGAAGCTTTTGATATGAATAAACCTTATGATCAAAGTTCAGTATGAGCGGACTCCTTTGTTTATCAGCAATAATTGCCACCATTCACCCGATACGACAGCTTCTTACGGAGCCACTCCTTAGTTGCCCTGGCTGTGTGTTTCGGGTCGTTGTCATGCTGGAAGACCCAGCCACGACCCATCTTCAATGCTCTTACTGAGGGAAGGAGGTTGTTGGCCAAGATCTCGTGATACATGGCCCCATCCATCCTCCCCTCAATACGGTGCAGTCGTCCTGTCCCCTTTGCAGAAAAGCATCCCCAAAGAATGATGTTTCCACCTCCATGCTTCACGGTTGGGATGGTGTTCTTGGGGTTGTACTCATCCTTCTTCTTCCGCCAAACATGGTGAGTGGAGTTTAGACCAAAAAGCTCTATTTCTGTCTCATCAGACCACATGACCTTCTCCCATTCCTCCTCTGGATCATCCAGATGGTCATTGGCAAACTTCAGACGGGCCTGGACATGCGCTGGCTTGAGCAGTGGGACCTTGCATGCGCTGCAGGATTTTAATCCATGACGGCGTAGTGTGTTACTAATGGTTTTCTTTGAGACTGTGGTCCCAGCTCTCTTCAGGTCATTGACCAGGTCCTGCCGTGTAGTTCTGGGCTGATCCCTCACCTTCCTCATGATCATTGATGCCCCACGAGGTGAGATCTTGCATGGAGCCCCAGACCGAGGGTGATTGACCGTCATCTTGAACTTCTTCAATTTTCTAATAATTGCGCCAACAGTTGTTGCTTTCTCACCAAGCTGCTTGCCTATTGTCCTGTAGCCCATCCCAGCCTTGTGCAGGTCTACAATTTTATCCCTGATGTCCTTACACAGCTCTCTGGTCTTGGCCATTGTGGAGAGGTTGGAGTCTGTTTGACTGAGTGTGTGGACAGGTGTATTTTATACAGGTAACAAGTTCAAACCGGTGCAGTTAATACAGGGAATGAGTGGAGAACAGGAGGGCTTCTTAAAGAAAAACTAACAGGTCTGTGAGAGCCGGAATTCTTACTGGTTGGTAGGTGATCAAATACTTATGTCATGCAATAAAATGCAAATTAATTACTTAAAAATCATACAGTGTGATTTTCTGGATTTTTGTTTTAGATTCCGTCTCTCACAGTTGAAGTGTACCTATGATAAAAAATTATAGACCTCTACATGCTTTGTAAGTAGGAAAACCTGAAAAATCGGCAGTGTATCAAATACTTGTTCTCCCCACTGTATATCCTGTTTCCTAGTCACTTTACCCCTACCTATATGTACATACTGTATCTACCTCAATTACCTCGCAACCCTGCACATCTACTCGGTACAGGTACCTCGTGTGTATGTATGTATATATATATATATATAGCAACGTTATCCTTACTCAGTGAGTATTTATTCCTCGTTATAATTTTTTCCCTGTTATTTTTCGATTTTTGTCTGCATTGTATGGATGGGGCTGTAAGTAAACATTTCACTATTAGCCTACACCTGTTGTTTATGTAGCATGTGACAAATACAATTCCATTTGGTGTCAGAAGTGGGATGGCGCAACTACCTGCAACAGCTTGAACTCTCTTTGGATTGTGGTTAGCATACTTCAGTTGGCTTGAAGTCAGGGTTTGAGCCCTGCAGTGGTTGCACTGATTTACATATTGGTCAATTTACTTTCATACTTCATACATGATTTGAAGGTGTCATAATTAAAGGAATATATTATATCCTTAGGTTTTTGGTTATGATAACCTACGGCAGTTTACTAATTCAAGTATGTCATGAAAGTATAAATTCATTCTTCAAAATCAATGTGTTTATTTAATTTATTGAAATGACTGGAACTCTTAAAGACTGGCTTTAACCAGTTAGCAAAGACGACTGACTGAAAACGTGAACTTGATTGGTCATAAACCCCTCGTGCAGAACGTTGACGCTTTTTCTCCATTCACCCTCCTTCTTCCACAGTCTGAGCACACACGTATACAACCACCCGCAGTTAGTTTGACTGCCATCCGCTTGGTGCACCACTGTTCCGTTTATTTTTCCTAGTGTAAAACAGCTGTAAATGACAGTGTGGCACTGCATTGGAGGCTCTGACTTAAAAGGGTTCATTCATTTATACCTGGATACGGTTGCTCTGAGGACGACAGGGTGGAGACATCAGGACTGAGTCAGGTAGTTAGCCAGTTTAGCTAGCTAACTAGCTAGCTAGTATATTTGGGGTAGTCGAGAAATGGCTAGCTAGCTTTATTTTCTTTAGCTGGCTAGCTACAGTAGCTACGTATCCCACTGCCCAGTTGTTTTCGCAGCTAACTAGTAGCCAGGTGAAATTGGTTGCACATCATTAGCAAGCTTCTTAGATTTATGCATTGCTAATAGCTAGCTAACTACATGCATTGCGCTACAGTAATTGATTGCATAGACAAAAGAATCGAGATACAATAACGGTTTTGCATTACCAAGCAGTGGTAAGGCTATTTTTTCATGCACGCTTCCAAATCTACCTAGTTAGTAACGTTAACGTTACAACCTCAACGTTACCAACTAGCTAACTAACGTTAGCTAGTTTGCTACTTAATAGGTGCATGCATTATTGATTTGATGAATGAGTGCAGCCATACCGTTATTAGCTGTCTAGCTAGCTATGTAGTTATTTGCACAACGTTAAATCACCCACATAAAATCGTGAATTTACGATGTAACGATAGCTCAACTAGCTAGCTAGTAACTGGCAGTACTTTGTCACTGCAAATAACGTTACTTGCGTGTGGCCGTTTAATTTGTGCACAAATTGTCATTTTAATCAATACCTCTTCACTGATATCAAAACAATCTCATTTTAAGACGTATAGGCACCTATAGGGTCGACCTCTACTGTTCCAAGTGGATTCCGACTTGACACAAGCCTGTCCTGTTCTGAGAGGTGAGTACATTTGATATGATTTCTGAAGCCTTGGTCGCCAGATGATGATATGATCCACGTTATACACTGGAGATTTGAAATGCAATAGCACAAGCTCTTGAGTGGCAATTGTCCAAAATGTCCACTGAAATGAAATGATGGCAATGAAGCAAATTGTGACGATTTCTCCACTACTTCCAACTCCAGTCTGGGGAGGGAGCCATTCATTTGAATGGAACCTACTTTTTGGACTATACAGTGTCCCTTGCACAGTTGTCACTTTTTGTTGTTTTAGGGACCAGCATGTCAATTCAATCAACTCTCCTCTTGACCCTGTCCCCATTTATTGCCAATGACAATCATACCAATAACATGATGCAACATTTACATTTACATTTACGTCATTTAGCAGACGCTCTTATCCAGAGCGACTTACAAATAGGTGCATTCACCTTATAGCCAGTGGGATAACCACTTTACAATGTTTTTTTTGGGGGGGGGGGGGGGGGGGGGGGTGGAGTAAAAGGGGGGGGGGGTAGAATGATTACTTTATCCTATCCCAGGTATTCCTTAAAGAGGTGGGGTTTCAAATGTCTCCGGAAGGTGGTGAGTGACTCCGCTGTCCTGGCGTCGTGAGGGAGCTTGTTCCACCATTGGGATGCCAGAGCAGCGAACAGTTTGCTGCTTTAATTTGTGGATCATTTCAATATGATGTTTGATTGCCCCAGACCCTAGCTAAGTTCTCAATGCTGCCACAATATACTAGGCTACATTAGTGATACTATTGATACTGCTTCCCTTAACCACAAGGGGAAATGTGTGTAGCTAGATGTCTGGGGGCAAGTCTTGTATTCTCACACAAATTCATGAACTAGTGGCTTTATAAAACATTATCCAAAATGTCAAACATATTTTTCTGTAAAACTGGTTATAATTGGTTACACCTATTCTGCAAAAGGGGAAGTAATATGCTTGAGCTGGTTGGCTTTAACAGCAGTTGGACAGTGTAGAGCCCTTTGGTCATCTGGTGATGCAGAAAATATGCTTGCACGCTACATTTCAGTGTGTGTGTATGACCCAATCTTACACAAACACACACACACACACACACACCTTGTATGCATGCGCTGGTTGGCAAGTTACATGCTCATTGCCAGAGTCTGATCACCAGAGCTTGACAGTGAATTGTTGGACAGTGTAGAGCCCTTGGGTTTTCTGGTGATGCAAAAAAGACACACACACACACAAACAATATATTTCAGTGACTGTGTGTAGGGGGGGAGGGTGTGCATGTGTGTTTGCTGATCTGTCCCTCTTCAGCTGCATGACATAGCAGATGAACAGTGCCTATTTAGCCTCTGGCCTCACTGGCCTCCCACACACTACCTCCATTTTAACCAGGACCAAACCTCTCATAATAGACTACTCACTGTGATGAGGCTTGCTGTTCTTCCCTATGCTATGGTTTTACCTTTTCCCACAGTTGTTTAAAAGACACAAGTTCCCCCCATTTTTTTTGTGGTCTTTTGTAATCTTCCAAACAAAATGTATTCCACAGACATGGCATTTGCAGGCTTCAATTGAAAATCTATTATTCCAATTTATTTTTGTTTGAGCTTACAGACATTATATGGATATTATCTACAACAAAGAATGATAAATGACAAAATGCCCTTTAGTTTTACCATACATATTATGGCCTCTGTCAAGTCATAGATGCTCTCTGGTTTTTCAGGGGAGAGAAGCAGGTGACATGACTGGAGCTGGGGCTGAGGATGACATCCCATTGGGTGAAAGGAAGACGGTCACAGACTTCTGCTACCTGCTGGACAAGTCCAAACAACTCTTCAATGGTCTAAGGTCAGTCTCTGTCTCTTGAGGTTTCTGTAGTTGTGTTTGGATTTATGGCTGTTGATGAGTCGTTTCTAAATGTTTACTTCTCAATGGAATACTCTTTAGTTATCTGTGACATTCAATGCAGTAAGATATAAAAAATGAAAACAAATGCGCTAGGGATGGGCACGGTTAATCGATCAATCCAATATCCGAACGGACGTTAGTATTAGATTACTTGAGTGAGTGTTCATCTTTGGAGAAAATAAATGGTAGGCCTATTTTAACATTGAAAAAGCTCTAGATTTAAATGATCCTTGTGACATTTTTACCTACAATGATATACCATGATATTTGAAATTGTTAATTTAATAAAACAAACTTTTGAATTGCGTTGAGCTACTGCTGTCCATTTAGCCATACAGTCTGTCCCGAGACCGGTATGTTATTTCCCACACTTCAAATAGCAATTACAGACATGCACTTAATGTGTGTTTTGCATTGACACAGATCAATGCAAAACACTCACCAGAACATATTTTTGTTTCAGAATTAGTTCTATCATGACGAAAAAATCTGGCTTCTCTTTCAATAACCAGGTTTCCCTCCTACCTTTTTATGCCAGTAAAGTACGTCTGATAAAAAATGTAACGACAGGCCTGATGGAAACAGATAATTTGTCGGTAAACTTTCCAAATGTCGACAAACAAAACTAGACAAGGTGGGAGCATGTTTTTGTTGGTGCAATAGATTATGCGACAATTAAGGTGGAAACGCTTTTATGTGCAAATATTGACATAATAACCATCACATCGAAGTAAACTTGCAGTAACGTGATGCTATGTTGTGTGGTCCCACTGCGACTTGGAAAAGCATGCACAGTTTATTAGGTTACAGACAAAATAAGTTATGATGAACTTCACAGGGTAATTTGTGGTGGTGAAATGATGATTGGTGCTTGGCTGTCAATTGACAAAAAAATTATCCTACTCTTATCCATAATCTCATCATGTACCCTCTGCACTGTATCTGCCAGCTGTTGGCTAGAGCGCACGTACCAAGATCAGTGTGGGCACATTTGCTTTGCTGTTTATCGCAGACTTTTTGTACCAAAATCATCGACATAGATAAAAATAGGATGGAAACACTATTTTTTTCTTGGATGAAGGAAAAGTTATACGACTAAGTGCTTTATATGTGCACCAAGTCAGTTTAATGGAAACACACCTCTGGTAGGAAAATGCACATCTTTTTAAAATGCAGATTTGAGAGTATTTGCATGAAAATCTGTCGCAAATTGCTGTTAGCCAAAACTACGGAGAAAATCAGTCTGTCCCATTTACCTCTGCCAGGTGCATTTGCTTCGTTTTCATTTGTCAAGAGCAATATCTGAAAAAATGATATTATTTTAGTAGTAAAATCATTTCAGATGCCCATCCTTCACCTGCACACGTAGTTATATTTAGTAAATCGCTCGTAGACCTGAAATGATCAGTGTTGGAAATAAGCTCCATACTCTTAAAATTAAGGTGAATAAAAATATGAAGCTGTAATACACCATTTCTTTGTATCAACCCCAATTTGAAGAGTGCAACGTTGTCATTTTAATGTGGCACTTTGTCTCTTTTGCCAACCCTTACTGTTGGGTTAAGATGTTTTCTTTTCAATACATCACATACACAGAATAGACGCATGCAATCACGCACACATTAAAATTGAAAAATATTCATGTCAGACCATGTGTTCGCCATATCCCATGTGGCCAATGGGTTGTGTTGGAGTTAATCAGTCATTTCTAGTCTATTTTTAGGCTAGGTATGTCAGTAGCTGCAGGCCTCCCTTTGCTCGCTCTCTGTCTCCCTCCCCCGCTCTGTCCCTGACGAGTGTGTACAGTAGTAACAACGCGTGCCTGAATGATTGTCTGAGAGCTTGGAATTGGTCGCTTCATTACTTCTCCATTCCGCTCGTCCCTAGGATGTATGGCTAGAAACTGAAGTGGCGTGACAGCATCCCACTCTGAAACAAACGCTTCCCTAGAAGAGACGGGAAACACTGCAAACTAATTACAGCTCGACTCACTGCAACGGTGTGGTCAGACACAAGTGTTGTGGCTGGTTGTAATTGAGACACGTGCATCGCAACAGTGTTGTCAAACATGAGCGTTTTGGTTGACGCATTGGTGAAATCTGTCTCACTGCATCAGCGTTGTGAAGTCCTGCATAGAAGCCCTTTGTGTTGAAATGGGAGGGGTGGCATTATGGGGGTGTGTTTATGATAATTGCCTGTGCTAGTACGCTCAAGCCAACGTAAACAAGATGATTTAACACCCAACAAAACATGGTTTCACCGATACCAAATCACCCCAAAGGACTGGAGCATCTTGCACTGTGCGATAAGCTCTCTGCACTAGGGATGGGCACGGTTATTCGAAATATCTGAACGGACGTTAGTATTCGATTACTTGGGGGAGTATTCGTTTTGAGAAAAAAATGTGTGTATATATACACTACCGTTCAAAAGTTTGGGGTCACATAGAAACGTCCTTGTTTTCCATGAAAACATGCATGAAATGAGTTTGAAGAGGAAATATAGCAAAATGCATAGGAAATGTAGTCATTGACAAGGTTAGAAATAATGATTTTTTTATTGAAATAATAATTGTGTCCTTCAAACTTTGCTTTCGTCAAAGAATCCTCCATTTGCAGCAATTACAGCCTTGCAGACCTTTGGCATTCTAGTTGTCAATTTGTTGAGGTAATCTGAAGAGATTTCACCCCATGCTTCCTGATGCACCTCCCACAAGTTGGAATGGCTTGATGGGCACTTCTTACGTACCATACGGTCAAGCTGCTCCCACAACAGCTCAATAGGGTTGACATCCGGTGACTGTGCTGGCCAGACCATTATAGCAGCTGACTGCTTCTTCCCTAAATAGTTATTGCATAGTTTGGAGCTGTGCTTTGGGTCATTGTCCTGTTGTAGGAGGAAATTGGCTCCAATCAAGCGCCGTCCACAGGGTATGGCATGGCGTTGCAAAATGGAGGGATAGCCTTCCTTCTTCAAGATCCCTTTTACCCTGTACAAATCTCCCACTTTACCACCACCAAAGCACCCCCCAACCATCACATTGCCTCCACCATGCTTGACAGATTGCATCAAGCACTCCTCCAGCATCTTTTCATTTGGTCTGCGTCTCACAAATGTTCTTTGTGATCCGAACACCTCAAACTTCGATTTGTCTGTCCATAACACTTTTTTCCAATCTTCCTCTGTCCAGTGTCTGTGTTCTTTTGCCCATCTTAATCTTTTATTTTTATTGGCCAGTCTGAGATATGGTTTTTTCTTTGCAACTCTGCCTAGAAGGTCAGCATCCCGGAGTCGCCTCTTCACTGTTGAGACTGCCAGTTGAGGACCTGTGAGGCATCTGTTTCTCAAACACTAATGTATTTGTCCTCTTGCTCAGTTGTGCACCGGGGCCTCCCACTCTTTCTATTCTGGTTAAAGCCAGTTTGCGCTGTTCTGTGAAGGGAGTAGTACACAGCGTTGTACGAGATCTTCAGTTTCTTGGCAATTTCTCGCATGGAATAGCCTTCATTTCTCAGAACAAGAATATACTGACAAGTTTCAGAAGAAAGTGTTTTGTTTCTGGCCATTTTGATTCTGTAATTGAACCCACAATTGCTGATGCTCCAGATACTCAACTAGTCTCAAGAAGGCCAGTTTTATTGCTTCTTTAATCAGCACAACAGTTTTCAGCTGTGCTAACATAATTACAAAAGGGTTTTCTAATGATCAATTAGCCTTTTTTAAATGATAAACTTGGATTAGCATACACAACGTGCCATTGGCACACAGGACTGATTGGTTGCTGATAATGGGCCTCTGTACGCCTATGTAGATATTCCATTAAAAATCAGCTGTTTCCAGCTACAATAGCCATTTACAACATTAACAATGTCTACACTGTACTTCTGATCAATTTGATGTTATTGTAATGGACCAAATAATTGCTTTTCTTTTGAAAACAAGGACATTTCTAAGTGACCCCAATCTTTTGAACGGTAGTGTATGTAAATAAACTCAGCAAAAAAATAAACGTCCTCTCACTGTCAACTGCAGACATGTGACAAAGGGGGGGTCAAAATCAAAAGTAACAGTCAGTATCTGGTGTGGCCACCAGGTGCATTAAGTACTGCAGTGCATCTCCTCCTCATGGACTGCACCAGATTTGCCAGTTCTTGCTGTGAGATGTTACCCCACTCTTCCACCAAGGCACCTGCAAGTTCCCAGACATTTCTGGGGGGAATGGCCCTAGCCCTCACCCTCCGATCCAACAGGTCCCAGACGTGCTCAATGGGATTGAGATCCGGGCTCTTCGCTGGCCATGGCAGAACACTGACATTCCTGTCTTGCAGGAAATCTCGCACAGATCGAGCAGTATGGCTGGTGGCATTGTCATGCTGGAGGGTCATGTCAGGATGAGCCTGCAGGAAGGGTACCACATGAGGGAGGAGGATGTCTTCCCTGTAACGCACAGCGTTGAGATTGCCTGCAATGACAACAAGCTCAGTCCGATGATGCTGTGCCACACCGCCCCAGATCATGACGGACCCTCCACCTCCAAATCGATCCCGCTCCAGAGTACAGGCCTCGGTGTAAAGCTCATTCCTTCGACGATAAACGCAAATCCGACCATCACCCCTGGTGAGACAAAACCGCGACTCGTCGGTGAAGAGCACTTTTTGCCAGTCTTGTCTGGTCCAGTGACGGTGAGTTTGTGCCCATAGACGACGTTGTTGCTGGTGATGTCTGGTGAGGACCTGCCTTACAACAGGCCTAAAATCCTCAGTCCAGCCTCTCTCAGCCTGTTGCGGACAGTCTGAGCACTGATGGAGGGATTGTGCGTTCCTGGTATAACTCGGGCAGTTGTTGTTGCCATCCTGTACCTGCATGGGTACGAATTGTCTTTGAAAGACAGGGTCCTGAAAAAGGGACGTTTCTTTTTTTGCTGAGTTTATGTATATACACTACTGGTCAAAAGTTTTAGAACACCTAATAATTCAAGGTTTTTTCTTTATTTTTACTATTTTTTACATTATAGAATAATAGTAAAGACAAACTATGAAATGACATATGGAATCATATATTTGAGATTCTTCAAATAGCCACCCTTTGCCTTGATGACAGCTTTGCACACTCTTGGCTTTCTCTCAACCAGCTTCATGAGGTAGTCACCTGGAATGCATTTCAATTAACAGGTGTGCCTTCTTAAAAGTTAATTTGTGGAATTTCTTTCCATGTTAATGCGTTTGAGCCAATCAGTTGTGTTGTGACAATGTAGGAGGGGTATACAGAAGATAGCCCTATTTGGTAAAAGACCAAGTCAATATTATGGCAAGAACAGCTCAAATAAGCAAAGAGAAACGACAGTCCATCATTACTTCAAGACATGAAGGTCAGTCAATACGGAACATTTCAAGAACTTTGAAAGTTTCTTCAAGTGCAGTCGCAAAAACCATCAAGCACTATGATGAAACTGGCTCTCATGAGGACCGCCACAGGAATGGAAGACCCAGAGTTACCTCTGCTGCAGACGATACGTTCATTAGAGTTACCAGCCTCAGAAATTGCAGCCAAATAGATGCTTCACAGAGTTCAAGTAACAGACACACAAGTAACAGACACGGACACATGAAGCTGGTTGAGAGAATGCCAAGAGTGTGCAAAGCTGTCATCAAGGCAAAGGGTGGCTACTTTGAAGAATCTCAAATCTAAAATATATTTGGATTTGTTTAACTCTTTTTTTGGTTACAACATGATTCCATATGTGTTATTTCATAGTTTTGATGTCTTCACTATTATTCTACAATGTAGAAAATAGTACAAATTAAGAAAAACTCTGCAATGAGTAGGTGTGTCCAAACCTTTGACTGGTACTGTATATAAATATAAAAACAAATAGGCCTATTTTAACAATGAAAAGGCTTTGTCTAAAATGAAATAAAATTCTCTGTAACATTGCTACATAGCCTACCATTACGTAAAACATTTATAAATACAACAGCTACGGAAAAATTACGGAATTAAATTAAGTTGGCTAAATGAGAAGGTCAACAGTTTTGGCTTTTGTTTCATATGAATGGAGTTGTTGTAGACAAGTAGCTATAGGGAGCGCAGCAAAATTGCCTCAATTATTCTTGCTACTTTAGTTAGCTAACTGTCTAACCTAGCTGGCTACTGTAGCTAGCTAGCTTCTTTACAACGATGTAATGCAGTCAAGACAGGCACTACCAGATGGTATGATAGATAACCTATGGCAGCAACAAGTTTGTCTAACAAGTGTCGGTCGGTTTGGCTACTTTCGCTCTCTCTCCCTCCATGCCACACACAGACTGTCACATACACCGGCCCCTGCGCCTCTCTCGCCCTACCCTCCAGCTTAAACAAGCAGAGTGTAGCTCACCGGCTCTTGAGTCGTGCGAGCAAGTCTCCATTAAAGTTATGTTTTTTTATGTTTTTCGTTAAAACACATGTACACTGAGTGTACAAAACCGTAGGAACACCTACTCTTTCCATGACATTGACTGACCAGGTGAAAGCTAGGATCCCTTATTGATGTCACTTGTTAAATCCACTTCAATCAGTGCAGATGAAGAGGATGCATTTTTAAAGAAGGAATTTTAAGCCTTGAGACATGGATTGTGTATGTGTGCCATTCAGAGGGTGAATAGGCAAGACAAAAGATTGAAGTGCCTTTGAACCGGGTATGGTAGTAGGTGCCAGGCGCACCAGTTGAAGTGTGTCAAGAACTGCAACGCTTTTTGGTTTTTCACACTCAACAGTTACCCGTGTGTACCAAGAATAGTCCACCACCCAAAGTACATCCAACCAACTTGACACAACTGTGGGAAGCATTGGAGTCAACATGGGCCAGCATCCCTGTGGAACACTTTTGACACCTTGTAGTCCATGCCCCGACGAATTGAGGCTGTTCTGAGGGCAAAAGGAGGTGCAACTCAATATTAGAAATGTGTTCCTAATGTTTTGTACACTCAGTGTATTTCAACTATCCCCGGATATCCCCCAAAAATATATTATTTGAATAGTGAAATAATTTCAAATGCCCATTCCTACTCTGCACTCTGGTCCTATAGTAGCCGTCACACTGGGCGATTTGGTAACACATGACAGACAGAGCCTCCACCTTAGAATTTGGGAGTTGCCAGGGAAACGGCTCCAAACGTTGTCTGTGTGTGTAGTAGAATCTCTGACTCATGCTAAGAGATGATGATGGAACGATAGCTAATGGAATTGATTGGCCTAAATGTTGACAGGGATGTTTAAAAAATAAATAAATCACATCTTCTTATGTTGCACTCCATATAATCGGTATGTATATTTACAGTATAGCTTTGCAAATGATTTACAAAGAAACTAACTCGTGTTGCTGAAGAGCGTGGCAATTTCCCTCGAGCTTTGGACTCTTTTATTTTGATCACGTTAACTCCCTGACGAGCTAAGGCTCAAAGACAGCTGTTGTTTTTCATAGCTCCAGACTCGGTTCCACATGGAGTGTGATGCTTGTAGGCCTGTACCTGAAACCCTATTGTAATTGGTAGGATTCACAGGTGGCTGGTGGCACCTTAATTAATTGGGGTGGAGTAATGGCTGGAACGGAATAAATGAAACAGTATCAAACGCATCCATTCATTCCATTCCAGCCATTATTATAAGCCGTCCTCCCCTCAGCAGCCTCCTGTGGTAGGATTCTTATCATCCTGATGGGTCCAGGCAGCGTAGCTTTTTGGACGAGGCCTGCGTGTGAAATCTGGGGCACAGTGACCCTGTCTCTGGAGGCTTGGTCCCATCCTGGAATTAACCAAAGCCAGCCCTGCTGTAGTGCTCTGTTCCTCCATGCTAATTACAGAGGTTTGGTTATTAGAATCAGACCAAAGATTGGGATCAGTGTCCTAGTTCTTCTTTGGGACTTTGCTTGTTTGGTGCCCTGTGTCATATTTCAATTAAATAATTGGAATTGTTATGAATAAACTAGGGGATTTAGCATTTTTTATATAAGGTAACTGCAGACAGGTCAAATGCAACAAAGCTTTCCTTTTTACACTTTGAATGTACTTTGTAATTACAGTGCGTTCGGAAAGTATTCAGACCCCTTGACTTTTTCTACATTTTGTTACGTTACAGCCTTACTATGAAATGGCTTAAATTCTTTTTTCCCCCTCATCAATCTACACACAATACCCCCACAAAGTGAAAACAGGTTTTTAGACATTTTTGCGAATTTATATATATATATATATATACACACACACACACTACCGGTCAAAAGTTTTAGGACACCAACTCATTCATGGGTTTTTCTTTATTTTTACTATTTTCTACATTGTAGAATAATAGTGAAGACATCAAAACTATGAAATAACACATATTAAATAATGTAGTAACCAACAGTGTTAAACAAATCAAAATATATTTTATATTTGAGATTCTTCAAATATTTGACATTTTTTTTTATTCCGTAATTTTTCCGTAGCGGTTGTATTTATACATTGTTTAACGTAATGGTAGGCTATGTAGCAATGTTACACAGATCATTTTATTTCATTTTAGACAAAGCCTTTTCATTGTTAAAATAGGCCTATTTGTTTTTATATTTATATACAGTACCAGTCAAAAGTTAAGACACACCTACTCAATGCAGAGTTTTTCTTAATTTTTACTATTTTCTACATTGTAGAATAATAGTGAAGACATCAAAACTATGAAATAACACATATGGAATCATGTAGTAACCAAAAAAAGAGTTCTACCAACCAGTAAGAATTCCGGCTCTCACAGACCTGTTAGTTTTTCTTTAAGAAGCCCTCCTGTTCTCCACTTCATTACCTGTATTAACTGCACCTGTTTGAACTCGTTACCTGTATAAAAGACACCTGTCCATCCCAGCCTTGTGCAGGTCTACAATTTTATCCCTGATGTCCTTACACAGCTCTCTGGTCTTGGCCATTGTGGAGAGGTTGGAGTCTGTTTGATTGAGTGTGTGGACAGGTGTATTTTATACAGGTAACGAGTTCAAACAGGTGCAGTTAATACAGGTAATGAGTGGAGAACAGGAGGGCTTCTTAAAGAAAAACTAACAGGTCTGTGAGAGCCGGAATTCTTACTGGTTGGTAGGCGATCAAATACTTATGTCATGCAATAAAATGCAAATTAATTACTTAAAAATCATACAATGTGATTTTCAGGATTTTTGTTTTAGATTCCGTCTCTCACAGTTGAAGTGTACCCATGATAAAAATTAGACCTCTACATGCTTTGTAAGTAGGAAAACCTGCAAAATCGGCAGTGTATCAAATACTTGTTCTCCCCACTGTATGTATGTATGTATGTACAGTGAGGGGAAAAAAGTATTTGATCCCCTGCTGATTTTGTATGTTTGCCCACTGACAAAGAAATGATCAGTCTATAATTTTAATGGTAGGTTTATTTGAACAGTGAGAGACAGAATAACAACAACAAAATCCAGAAAAACGCATGTCAAAAATGTTATATATTGATTTGCATTTTAATGAGGGTAATAAGTATTTGACCCCTCTGCAAAACATGACTTAGTACTTGGTGGCAAAACCCTTGTTGGCAATCAGAGGTCAGACATTTCTTGTAGTTGGCCACCAGGTTTGCACACATCTCAGGAGGGATTTTGTTCCACTCCTCTTTGCAGATCTTCTCCAAGTCATTAAGGTTTCGAGGCTGACGTTTGGCAACTCGAACCTTCAGCTCCCTCCACAGATTTTCTATGGGATTAAGGTCTGGAGACTGGCTAGGCCACTCCAGGACCTTAATGTGCATCTTCTTGAGCCACTCCTTTGTTGCCTTGGCCGTGTGTTTTGGGTCATTGTCATGCTGGAATACCCATCCACGACCCATTTTCAATGCCCTGGCTGAGGGAAGGAGGTTCTCACCCAAGATTTGACGGTACATGGCCGCGTCCATCGTCCCTTTGATGCGGTGAAGTTGTCCTGTCCCCTTAGCAGAAAAACACCCCCTTAGCATAATGTTTCCACCTCCATGTTTGACGGTGGGGATTCTTGGGGTTATAGGCAGCATTCCTCCTCCTCCAAACACGGCGAGTTGAGTTGATGCCAAAGAGCTCCATTTTGGTCTCATCTGACCACAACACTTTCACCCAGTTCTCCTCTGAATCATTCAGATGTTCATTGGCAAACTTCCGACGGCCCTGTATATGTGCTTTCTTGAGCAGGGGGACCTTGCGGGCGCTGCAGGATTTCAGTCCTTCACGGCGTAGTGTTTTACCAATTGTATTCTTGGTGTCTATGGTCCCAGCTACCTTGAGATCATTGACAAGATCCTCCCGTGTAGTTCTGGGCTGATTCCTCACCGTTCTCATGATCATTGCAACTCCACGAGGTGAGATATTGCATGGAGCTCCAGGCCGAGGGAGATTGAGTTATTTTGTGTTTCTTCCATTTGCGAAAAATCACACCAACTGTTGTCACCTTCTCACCAAGCTGCTTGGCGATGGTCTTGTAGCCCATTCCAGCCTTGTGTAGGTCTACATTCTTGTCCCTGACATCCTTGGAGTGCTCTTTGTTCTTGGCCATGGTGGAGAGTTTGGAATCTGATTGATTGATTGCTTCTGTGGACAGGTGTCTTTTATACAGGTAACAAACTGAGATTAGGAGCACTCCCTTTAAGAGTTTGCTCCTAATCTCAGCTCGTTACCTGTATAAAAGACACCTGGGAGCCAGAAATCTTTCTGATTGAGAGGGGTTCAAATACTTATTTCCCTCATTAAAATGCAAATCAATTTATAAAATTTTTGACATGCGTTTTTCTGGATTTTTTTGTTGTAATTCTGTCTCTCACTGTTCAAATAAACCTACCATTAAAATTATAAATACTGCTAAAAAAACACTAACACTAAAATAACACATCCTAGATCTGAATGAATGAAATAATCTTATTAAATACTTTTTTCTTTACATAGTTGAATGTGCTGACAACAAAATCACACAAATATTATCAATGGAAATCAAATTTATCAACCCATGGAGGTCTGGATTTCAAAATTAAAGTGGAAAACCACACTACAGGCTGATCCAACTTTGATGTAATGTCCTTAAAACAAGTCAAAATGAGGCTCAGTAGTGTGTGTGTGGCCTCCACGTGCCTGTATGACCTCCCTACAACGCCTGGGCATGCTCCTGATGAGGTGGCTGATGGTCTCCTGAGGGATCTCCTCCCAGACCTGGACTAAAGCATCCGCCAACTCCTGGACAGTCTGTGGTGCAACGTGGCGTTGGTGGATGGAGCGAGACATGATGTCCCAGATGTACTCAATTGGATTCAGGTCTGGGGAACGGGCGGTCCATAGCATCAATGCCTTCCTCTTGCAGGAACTGCTGACACACTCCAGCCACATGAGGTCTAGCATTGTCTTGCATTAGGAAGAACCCAGGGCCAACCGCACCAGCATATGGTCTCACAAGGGGTCTGAGGATCTCATCTCGGTACCTAATGGCAGTCAGGCTACCTCTGGCGAGCACATGGAGGGCTGTGCGGCCCCCCAAAGAAATGCCACCCCACACCATGACTGACCCACCGCCAAACCGGTCATGCTGGAGGATGTTGCAGGCAGCAGAACGTTCTCCACGGTGTCTCCAGACTCTGTCACGTCTGTCACGTGCTCAGTGTGAACCTGCTTTCATCTGTGAAGAGCACATGGCGCCAGTGGCGAATTTGCCAATCTTGGTGTTCTCTGGCAAATGCCAAACGTCCTGCACGGTGTTGGGCTGTAAGCACAACCCCCACCTGTGGACGTCGGGCCCTCATACCACCCTCATGGAGTCTGTTTCTGACCGTTTGAGCAGATACATGCACATTTGTGGCCTGCTGGAGGTCATTTTGCAGGGCTCTGGCAGTGCTGCTCCTGCTCCTCCTTGCACAAAGGCGGAGGTAGCGGTCCTGCTGCTGGGTTGTTGCCCTCCTACGGCCTCCTCCACGTCTCCTGATGTACTGGCCTGTCTCCTGGTAGCGTCTCCATGCTCTGGACACTACGCTGACCGACACAGCAAACCTTCTTGCCACAGCTCGCATTGATGTGCCATCCTGGATGAGCTGCACTACCTGAGCCACTTGTGTGTCTCATGCTACCACTAGAGTGAAAGCACCGCCAGCATTCAAAAGTGACCAAAACATCAGCCAGGAAGCATAGGAACTGAGAAGTGGTCTGTGGTCACCACCTGCAAAACCAGTCCTTTATTGGGGGTGTCTTGCTAATTGCCTATAATTTCCACCTGTTGTCTATTCCATTTGCACAACAGCATGTGAAATGTATTGTCAGTCAGTGTTGCTTCCTAAGTGGACAGTTTGATTTCACAGAAGTGTGATTGACTTGGAGTTACATTGTGTTGTTTAAGTGTTCCCTTAATTTTTTTGAGCAGTATATATATATATATATATATATATATATATATAAATAATGTATTCAAGTGAATGAATAAAATGCATTATTTTGCTAAATTGGCAAAGAATGTGTTTGATTATCCCTGTTTCCAGTGTGCCCGCCGAGAGGGGATTCTTTCTCCAAAACAGAGTAAAGACAGCTTCAAGATCGCGCCATCTTGAGGACAAAGTAACGAGGCTGATGTCCATTTAAGCTGTTCCAAGGAGTTGGACAGTTTTGACTTCCCAAAAGCAGCGGCTCACTTTGAGCAGGCCAAGGTCCACCGCAAACGCAAGTAAATTGGAGGCAAATGATTGTCTTCGTCAGACCCGGTCCTAGCAGTTCTGCTTCTGCCCTAGGAAAGATCAACATATGCCGCCCCTGTGTCATGTACAGTGGCTTGCGAAAGTATTCACCCTACTTGGCATTTTTCCTATTCTGTTGCCTTACAACTTGGAATTAAAATTTATTTTTGGGGGGTTTGTATCATTTGATTTACACAACATGCCTACCACTTTGAAGATGCAAAATATTTTTTCTTGTGAAACAAACAACAAATAAGACAAAAAAACAGAACTTGAGTGTGCATAACTATTCACCCCCCCAAAGTCAATACTTTGTAGAGCCACCTTTTGTAGCAATTACAGCTGCAAGTCTCTTGGGGTATGTCTCTATTAGTTTGGCACATCTAGCCACTGGAATTTATGCCCATTCTTCAAGGCAAACCTGTTCCAGCTCCTTCAAGTTGGAAGTGTTCCGCTGGTGTACAGCAATCTTTAAGTCATACCACAGATTCTCAATTCTTTGACTAGGCCATTCCAAGACATTTAAATGTTTCTCCTTAAACCACTCGAGTGTTGCTTTAGCAGTATGCTTAGGGTCATTGTCCTGCTGGAAGGTGAACCTCCGTCCCAGTCTCAAATCTCTGGAAGACTGAAACAGGTTTCCCCTCAAGAATTTCCCTGTATTTAGCACAATCCATCATTTCTTCAATTCTGACCAGTTCCTCAGTCCCTGCTGCTGAAAAACATCCCCACAGCATGATGCTGCCTCCACCATGCTTCACCATGGTGTTCTCAGGGTGATGAGAGGTGTTGGGGTTGTGCCAGACATAGTGTTTTCCTTGATGGCCAAAAAGCTCAATTTTAGTCTCATCTGACCAGAGTACCTTTTTCCATATGTTTGGGGAGTCTCCCACATGCCTTTTGGCAAACACCAAACGTGTTTGCTTATTTTTTTATTTAAGCAATGGCTTTTTTCTGGCCACTCTTCCCTAAAGCCCAGCTCTGTGGAGTGTACGGCTTAAAGTGGTCCTATGGACAGATACTCCAATCTCCGCTGTGGAGCTTTGCAGCTCCTTCAGGGTTATCTTTGGTGTCTTTGTTGCCTCTGATGAATGCCCTCCTTGCCTGGTCCGTTAGTTTTGGTGGGCGGCCCTCTCTTGGCAGGTTTGTTGTGGTGCCATATTCTTTCCATTTCTTAATAATGGATTTAATGGTGCTCCGTGGGATGTTCAAAGTTTCGGATCTTTTTTTATAACCCAACCCTGATCTGTACTTTTCCACAACTTTGTCCCTGACCTGTTTGGAGAGCTCCTTGGTCTTCATGGTGCCACTTGCTTGGTGGTGCCCCTTGCTTAGTGGTGCCTTTCAGAACAGGTGTATAAACTGAGATCATGTGACTCACAGATTGCACACAGGTGGACTTTACTTAACTAATTATGTGACTTCTGAAGGTAATTGGTTGCACCAGATCTTATTTAGGGGCTTCATAGCAAAGGGGGTGAATACATATGCACACACCACTTTTCCGTTATTTATTTTATAGAATTTCTTTCACTTCACCAATTTGGACTATTTTGTGTATGTCCATTACATAAAATCCAAATAAAAATCCATTTAAATTACCGTAATTTTCGGACTATAAGCCGCGCCTTTTTCCCCATTTTTCGACCCTGCGGCTTATATAACGGTGTGGCTAATCTATGGATTTTTACAGCTAACGGCCACTAGAAGACCTCTTAAATCTATGGATTTTACAGGTTACAGTCCACCAACTTTAACTCTATGGGCTCTATGACCGGTCCGCGCCCCCCACCTTTAAGCGGCGGGCTCCAGCAGGAAAAGCTGGAGGCCGGAAAAGAGTGGTACGAGAGACAGAACGAGAGACAGAACGAGGGCAAGACAGACAGACATTACGAGCGCGAGACATTTTGTGCAAAGGAAGTTTTCATGCACAAAGCCTCATTATGGAAAACAAACGTAGAAATGCATATGATGCAGCTTTTAAGTTAAAGGCAGTCAATCTGGCTGTAAAAGAAGGAAATAGAGCTGCTGCACGTAGCCTTGGCATCAATGAGTCAATGGTGAGACGTTGGAGACGCCAGCGGGAAGAACTGTCTCAATGCAAAAAGTCAAAAAAAGCTTTCAGAGGTAATAAAAGCAGATGGCCCGAACTTGAAGACTTTCTTGAAGATTGGGTGAACACACAGAGAGCAGACGGCCGAGGTGTTTCCACCGTGCAGATCCGACTGAAAGCTGAAACAGTCGCCACCGAAATGAAAATTGAAAATTTTAGAGGTGGACCATCCTGGTGTTTTCAGATTTATGAAACGAAAGGGACTGTCCATCAGGGCGCGGACGACTGTGTGTCAGCAACTCCCTCCCGACTACCAGGAAAAAATAACAAACTTCGGCGAATTCACACAAAGAAAGATAGAGGAATATTCCATCGGACCGGACCGGACCAGATCATAAATATGGATGAAGTGCCTTTGACGTTTGACCTGCCTCTCACTAGGACTGTTAACAAGAAAGGTGAATCGTCCATCACGTTGAGAACCACTGGCCACGAGAGAACGAATTTCACTTGTGTTCTTGGCTGCACAGCATCTGGATTAAAGCTTCCGCCAATGGTGATTTTTAAGCGGATTACAATGCCAAAAGAAAAGATCCTGAACGGCATCTCCTTTAAAGTCAACAAGAAAGGGTGGATGATGGAAAGTGTAATGAATGAGTGGCTGAATGAGTGCTACGTCAAGTGCCCTGGAGGATTCTTTCGCCAAAAAAAAAGCTTAGCTCGTTTTGGACAGCATGAGGGCCCATATAACGGATTATGTGAAAGCAGCCATCAAGAGCACAAACTCGATTCCAGCTGTGATTCCTGGGAGCACAACGAAGCATCTGCAGCCACTCGACATCAGTGTCAATCGTGCGTTCAAAGTGGCACTACGCGTTCAGTGGGAGGCGTGGATGACTAGCGGCGATAAATCATTCACCAAAACTGGTCGCATGCGAAAAGCAACTTTCACTCAAGTTTGCGAGTGGATCCTGATAGCGTGGAGGAGTGTCAAAACATCCACGATCATTAACGGGTTCCGAAAGGCTGGACTACTGCGTGATGAAGAGGAGGACGCCGTCACAGCTGAGGCCCTTCAGAGGCTGTTCGATTCCGACAGTGAAGATGTGGACTTTGGTGGTTTTAGTACGCAGGAAGAAGACGGAGATGAGGATTAATGACTTGACCTTTCTGGTTACAGCCGTGTACTGCACCTTAGCCTAAAAGATGAAGACGAGGATTAATGACTTTTCTGGTAGGCTGATTACCGTATATATTTTAAGCAGCCGTGTTGCTGCAACTTTAGGCTTACGCGCTTACTGTCGTGTTACAGGCACTTTATTTAGCACTTTAAAAAAAACACATTTAATTTAGCCATTGATATTGCCCCGTCAAGCGCTGTAAGCTTTGTTTTTTGTTATGGTACTACTGTAGGCTATAATGTAGATAAATATTCAAAGATGTGCACACTTTTTCAAGGTTTTTCAAAAATAACCAAAGTTAAGTGGTTAAATGATTGTGACGCTATTAACTAATTTTGCTAGGGAACCCCTAGCACTCCCTCAAGGACCACTGGTTGAAAACCACTGCTGTAGATCACTGCCGGTATGTGCGCTGGGAGCGCACCGTTTAAGTTTGAAAGTTGAAAAGTTTGTGTGTCTGAAACGCTATGTGATACAGTACAGTTTACACAGCACAGTATATGTTCTGTAGCTACTATTGCACTAAATGGTAACACTTGAATACGTTATGCAAATATTCAACTTGTTTGTTGAAATGTTAATAAATGGGAGCTTCCTCAAGCGGCCATCTCTTTCCCGACAATCCCCTCTGTGCACGAACCCTTACATATGGTAATTAAACATTAAAACACCTGCGGCTTATAGTCCAGTGCGGCTTATATATGTACACATCATTCAATTTAGCTGCTGCGGCTTATACTCCGGTGCGCCTTATAGTGCGGAAAATACGGTACAGGTTTTAATGCATAAAGATTTGGAATGGGTTGATAGACTAGTATAATGATGTTTATCATGCACAATTGGTGCATTTCAGTTGAGCTTATTCAGTAGCAGTTGGAAACGGAAGATCATTGCCAACTGTTCACATCAGAGTTACAATGTTGCAATCACTAGGCAGCCAGCTGCCTGGAGTAGGAAACAAACTTGTTATCAATAAGCCACGTACATGGAGTATACAAAACATTAGGAACTCTCTTTCCATGACAGACTGACCAGGTGAATCCAGGTGAAAGCTATGATCCCTTATTTGATGTCACTTGTTAATTCTACTTTAATCAGTGTAGAAGAAGGGTAGGAGACGGGTTAAAAAATGATTTTTAAGCCTTGAGACAATTGAGACATGGATTGTGTATGTGTGCCATTCAGAGGATGAATGGGCAAGACAAAATATTGAAGTGCCTTTCAACAGGGTATGGTAGTAGGTGCCAGGCGCACCGGTTTGTGTCAAGAACTGCAACGCTGCTGGGTTTTTCACGCTCAACCGTTTCCCGGGTGTATCAAGAATGGTCCACCACCCAAAGGACATCCAGCCAACTTGACACAACTGTTGGAAGCATTGGAGTCAACATGGGCCAGCATCCATGTGGAATGCTTTCGACACCTTGTAGAGTCCATGCCCCGACGAATTGAGGCTGTTCTGAGGGCAAAAGGGGGGGTGCATCTCAATATTAGGAAGGTGTTCCAAATGTTTGGTATACTCAGTGTATATCACACAAGTCACAACCCCACGATAGTTCAAATTACAATAAACATAACGTTTATTAACATCATCCAGTAGAACTATACAAAGAGTGAGATGTATAATTTGAGCTTTGGAAACAAGTGTTTTCATAAATGCATGGCCCGGGCCTCATTTCACATGAGCATTGTAAAATACGTTTTCTTTCAATGAACCAGCCTTGACGAATTTCGTTAATTTACATATCGAATTCGATTGTCCAACATCAGTTATATCATTTCTTAAATGTGTGGCCGTCTAGTGTCCTCATTCCACTGCTGTGGTGCTGAATCTTAGCGGGATTGGGGCGGGCCGGCCTGGTCATGGCTAGAAGGGATCAAGCTTTTGTCAAATTAACGTCAAAAGTTGATTTCTTTTGCATTTTACCTAATCATTTTCCTAACCTTAATCTAATTATCATAACTTGCTGCCTAAGTTCTCCTAACCTGCTACGAAAAGTCAAATCGGACATTAATTTGACAATAGCTGGGTGACCGGCCGGCCCTTGTGTTCGTAGACATCCATGTTTTGTTATTTATTAGGCCTAATCAAAATGTTCATGCCTAGGCTAAATTAAATTAGAGGGGCTTAGATTCTGTTTGAAAACATCTGTTTTATTTATTTATAAAAATGTTCATATAAATAGCCTATAGGACAGGTCGTTCGCAAATTAGATTATACAAATATTATATTTGTAACCCTAGGTGTAAAATAGTAAATAATGGCTATTTCTCAGAAAGTTTTAAACTGTCAAGAGGAGTGAAACAAGGTTGTCCACTATCGGCATTTCTATTTATTGTGGCCATCGAGATGTTAGCTATTAAAATCAGATCCAAAAATAATATCAGGGATTAGAAATCCAGGGCTTAAAAACAAAGGTGTCATTGTACGCTGATGATTCATGTTTTCTTTTAAATCCACAACTACAATCACTCCACAGCCTCATAGAGAATCTAGATACATTTTCTAACCTCTCTGGATTACAACCAAATGATGACAAATGTACTATATTACGTATTGGATCAATAAAAAATTTAAATGTTACATTGCCATGTAGTTTACCAATAAAATGGTCTGATGGTGATGTGGATATACTCGGAATACATATCCCAAAGGAAATAAATGATCTCAATTCAATAAATTATAATAGAAAGTTAGCAAAAATAGATAAGATCTTGCTACCATGGAAAGGTGGGTGCCTGTCAATTTGTGGAAAAATCACCCTGATTAACTCTTTAGTATTATCCCAGTTGACCTATTTGCTTATGGTCTTGCCTACGCCTAGCGAACAGTTTTTTAAATTATATGAGAAAAAAATATTCCATTTTATTTGGAACGGCAAGCCAGACACAATTAAACGGGCCTATTTATATAATGAATATGAATTCGGAGGACAGAAATTATTAAATATTAAAGCATTAGACCTATCACTAAAAGCTTCAGTCATACAAAAGTTACACTTAAATCCGACCTGGTTCTCTAGCAAATTAGTAAGATTGTCTCACCCCATGTTCAAGAATGGCCTTTTCCCCTTTATACAGATTACAACCACTCACTTTCAGTTATTTGAAAAGGAAATCATCTCCCAGATATCACTATTTCTAAAACAAGCCATAGAAAGTTGGTTGCAATTTCAATTTAATCCTCCAGAAACGACAGAACAAATAATGCAACAAATATTGTGGTTAAACTCAAATATACTAATTGACTAAAAAACTTCTTTTTTTTGACAAAATGTTTAAAAAAGGTATAATCTTTGTAAATGATATCATCGGTAGGACTGGTGGAGTTATGTCGCACATGCAGCTAACAAAAACATATGGAAATGTCTGCTCTACCCAAAATTACAACCAAATAATTGCAGCCTTACCGCAAAAATGGAAGAGGAAAGTGGAAGGGGGAAAAGGTAAGGAACTTCTGTCGGCCTTGCATTAAATAACATAATTGGTTAAAGAAAACTGTGATAAATAAAAAAGTATATCAGTTTCATTTAAGGACCAAAGGATTGACAGCCGTCCCATATAGATTGCAAAATAGTTGGGAAGAGGTTTTTGACGTACCGATCCCATGGCATAGTGTTTATGAACTGATACGCAAAACGACACCGGATTCAAAACTTAGAATCTTTCAATTTAAATTATTATATAAAAATCTTGCTACCAATAGAATGTTATTTATATGGGGGATACAATCTTCCCAGCTCTGCAGATTTTGCTGCGAAGAGACAGAATCATTAGATCATTTGTTTTGGTACTGTCCATTTGTAGCTTGTTTTTGGACACAGGTCCAGGAATGGCTAAAGGATTGCAATATTTACCTCGAGCTAACCCTGCAGATAGCACTACTGGGTGATCTGAAAAGTCATAGTCAATCGATCAATAACATAATAATACTATTAGCAAAAATGTATATTTTCAATTCACAATCTGTAGAAACAATGAGAATAGAAAGGTTCAGAACTTTTACAAGACATCACAGTACAGTTGAAATATATATGGCAAATAGAAATCCTAAATGGATGGTGTTAAAAGATAGATGGGAGGTGTTGAATGGAATTGAAGGATGGGACTAATAACAACTAACAACAAACAATAACAAGATAACTAATAATGTAAGCACGGTGTGTCCATAATAAGTGTATGGGTTGTAGGTTGGGAGCTTTTGTGAAGGAGCACAGTTAGAAAGATATGGCATATAGAAGCAAACCGGATGGACATCATGAAAATGATCGGAGAGGTTGAGAGTAGAAGTAGTTCAGGAGAAAGAACAAACAAAATGTAATTATTGTAAAATTGACTGTGTCCATAAAATGTAGATAGTGGGTATGGGCTGGAAGTAGAGGGCTAGGCGTTGTTGTTCACTAGTTTACTCCAAGTGGGGAAAGGGTGGCGGGGTTGGAAAGTAATAAAGGGGAATATATATATTTTTTAAAGGATATGTATGTGTGTGTGTGTATATGTGTATATATATATATGTATATGTATGTATATATATTAGATAGATAGATAGATAGATATAGAAGAAAATAAAACAATTATAATTTGAAGTTTTATTATTATGTAGGCAACTTCTTCTTCTAGGCTAAATGTTATTATTTTTAAAAAATGATATTCATTTATGATTTATAGCAGGGATGAAGACGCAACGGGCAATGTATTTATTTTCAATAAAACACTAATTTCTATTCTGTTAAAATGAATTACAATCTAAATGTGATTTTGAGCACCTTGGGTGGACGCCCCAACGCGTTAAGCACCCAAAGCATATGGATGTCCGATACATTTAAAATCTTGCGGGTCACGTTGTCTGGCGGCAAATTTACGGAAACCCTGCTAAAACATAATCATTTCAAACCTTGCTTACATTTGTATACGATCACATAATTCTCTCTATTATGCATGGGAATACTTTGGAACAGATTTCCACAATTAAAATCACTTGGTGCTGATTTGCTGCAGTTTCAAAATGTCCCTGCTACATGGTATTGGAATAGCTTTATGTAAAGTGAGTAAAAACATTTTAAGTGGATGATTAAATAAATAGCATTTCATTACTTATTGAGACCCACCCCTTTTTACAACAACGACACCCACATTTGTATAGGTTTTCCAGTATCTATCAGACTGACCGGAAACAACAGAACAGGTTTAGCGATCTTGCGCATTTTTTGCGGATTTCCTTCTCCATCCCTTTCTTCACTCTGGTTGGGAATATGTCTTGTGGGTATTAATCTTGTTCATAGCGATACGAAATGAGTGGTGCATGGAATTAGGCTAAATTGAATTCTGCTTGATTATTTGACCCATCTTCCTGACTTGACATTCATTGTTTCCCACAGCCAGCAAGGGCATTAGGGTAAGAGATAATCACACGGGAACAAATAGAGAAATCAGTAGGCCTCAGTGTTACGTACCAGTGTATAGGAGCACACGTTTTCTTTGTGTCATTTTTACGAATGAATCTTCTATCCATTGTCCTCTATTTCATTATCTGAGAAAGGCAGTCTGTGTTGCGTTTTTTGACACCATGCATTTTCAAAAAGAAGTGCACACTGTACATATCCCCTTTTGCGTATTTGAGTACAAAGACTAGAGTTTGAAATGTATTGTCGGTCTGTCTGTTGTGTTTAGTGTATCTGCATTCCATATTCTGTATGCCAGTCTGGGTGAGAAATGTGTCGGCTGTATAATTGTGGCATAAATGGCACAATGTTGTGCCAAACATGCAGGGAAGGATTTGGGGTGTGTAGTGTTGACCAGTGTAGTGTTGACCAGTGTAGTGTTGACCAGTGTAGTGTTGACCAGTGTAGTGTTGACCAGTGTAGTGTTGACCAGTGTAGTGTTGACCAGTGTAGTGTTGACCAGTGTAGTGTTGACCAGTGTAGTGTTGGGTGTTTTCAGGCAATGTGTGCGTTTGCTGCTGCACTTTTTCCGCCACAGCCACCATTGCCCGTTCCTCTACACAGTCTCCAGAAACGTTGTCATGGCAATGCTTCAATGATAACGAGGCCCGGAGCTTCAGCGGGGAAATTAGAGGCAAAGTGGCCGACTTGCACCCCAGCTGACAGGCAGACCTCATCCAATTCCATCACATCACCACCCCTCTGACTCACTACTGCACGCAGCATAGCCCACACACACACACACACCACTCCTCAGGCACAACGTTGGCTAGTAGGAAAGCAAAAAATAGCCCAATGTCCAGAGAATGTCTCTGAGGAAGACCTTCAGAGGGTCTCAACTTAGCCTTTCTGCTTTGCTGTTGTGCGAATGAGTTGATATGACAGCTCAGAGGTGACCTGGATGGAAGTTTTGCATATGTATACTTCGCTATTATACACTGCTCAAAAAAATAAAGGGAACACTAAAATAACACATCCTAGATCTGAATGAATGAAATAATCTTATTAAATACTTTTTTCTTTACATAGTTGAATGTGCTGACAACAAAATCACACAAATATTATCAATGGAAATCAAATTTATCAACCCATGGAGGTCTGGATTTGGAGTCACCCTCAAAATTAAAGTGGAAAACCACACTACAGGCTGATCCAACTTTGATGTAATGTCCTTAAAACAAGTCAAAATGAGGCTCAGTAGTGTGTGTGGCCTCCATGTGCCTGTATGACCTCCCTACAACGCCTGGGCATGCTCCTGATGAGGTGGCGGATGGTCTCCTGAGGGATCTCCTCCCAGACCTGGACTAAAGCATCCGCCAACTCCTGGACAGTCTGTGGTGCAACGTGGCGTTGGTGGATGGAGCGAGACGTGATGTCCCAGATGTGCTCAATTGGATTCAGGTCTGGGGAACGGGCGGGCCAGTCCATAGCATCAATGCCTTCCTCTTACAGGAACTGCTGACACACTCCAGCCACATGAGGTCTAGCATTGTCTTGCATTAGGAAGAACCCAGGGCCAACCGCACCAGCATATGGTCTCACAAGGGGTCTGAGGATCTCATCTCGGTACCTAATGGCAGTCAGGCTACCTCTGGCGAGCACATGGAGGGCTGTGCGGCCCCCCCAAAGAAATGCCACCCCACACCATGACTGACCCACCGCCAAACCGGTCATGCTGGTGGATGTTGCAGGCAGCAGAACGTTCTCCACGGCGTCTCCAGACTCTGTCACGTCTGTCACGTGCTCAGTGTGAACCTGCTTTCATCTGTGAAGAGCACATGGCGCCAGTGGCGAATTTGCCAATCTTGGTGTTCTCTGGCAAATGCCAAACGTCCTGCACGGTGTTGGGCTGTAAGCACAACCCCCACCTGTGGACGTCGGGCCCTCATACGACCCTCATGGAGTCTGTTTCTGACCGTTTGAGCAGACACATGCACATTTGTGGCCTGCTGGAGGTCATTTTGCAGGGCTCTGGCAGTGCTCCTCCTGCTCCTCCTTGCACAAAGGCGGAGGTAGCGGTCCTGCTGCTGGGTTGTTGCCCTCCTACGGCCTCCTCCACGTCTCCTGATGTACTGGCCTGTCTCCTGGTAGCGCCTCCATGCTCTGGACACTATGCTGACAGACACAGCAAACCTTCTTGCCACAGCTCGCATTGATGTGCCATCCTGGATGAGCTGCACTACCTGAGCCACTTGTGTGGGTTGTAGACTCCGTCTCATGCTACCACTAGAGTGAAAGCACCGCCAGCATTCAAAAGTGACCAAAACATCAGCCAGGAAGCATAGGAACTGAGAAGTGGTCTGTGGTCACCACCTGCAAAGCAGTCCTTTATTGGGGGTGTCTTGCTAATTGCCTATAATTTCCACCTGTTGTCTATTCCATTTGCACAACAGCATGTGAAATGTATTGTCAATCAGTGTTGCTTCCTAAGTGGACAGTTTGATTTCACAGAAGTGTGATTGACTTGGAGTTACATTGTGTTGTTTAAGTGTTTGAGCAGTGTATAATACGGTGGAGCTCTGGGACACTCAGTGGGTAGTGCCGCTGAGGCAGACAGATTTACACTTAGAAATGATAAAACCATGTGTCAGTACGAAGCTGTCGCATAGTATTCACCCAAAATAATACAACCATGTGTCAGTACGAAGCTGTCGCATACTATTCCCCCAAATAATACAACCATGTGTCAGTACGAAGCTGTCGCATAGTATTCACCCAAAATAATACAACCATGTGTCAGTACGAAGCTGTCGCATAGTATTCCCCAAAATAATACAACCATGTGTCAGTACGAAGCTGTCGCATAGTATTCCCCAAAATAATACAACCATGTGTCAGTACGAAGCTGTCGCATACTATTCCCCCAAATAATACAACCATGTGTCGGTACGAAGCTGTCGCATAGTATTCCCCCAAAATAATACAACCATGTGTCAGTACGAAGCTGTCGCATAGTATTCCCCCAAAATAATACAACCATGTGTCAGTACGAAGCTGTCGCATAGTATTCCCCCAAAATAATAAAACCATGTGTCAGTACGAAGCTGTCGCATAGTATTCCCCAAATAATACAACCATGTGTCAGTACCAAGCTGTCGCATAGTATTCCCCAAATAATACAACCATGTGTCAGTACGAAGCTGTCGCATAGTATTCCCCAAATAATACAACCATGTGTCAGTACGAAGCTGTCGCATAGTATTCCCAAAATAATACAACCATGTGTCAGTACGAAGCTGTCGCATAGTATTCCCCAAATAATACAACCATGTGTCAGTACGAAGCTGTCGCATAGTATTCCCCAAATAATAAAACCATGTGTCAGTACGAAGCTGTCGCATAGTATTCCCCAAATAATACAACCATGTGTCAGTACCAAGCTGTCGCATAGTATTCCCCAAATAATACAACCATGTGTCAGTACGAAGCTGTCGCATAGTATTCCCCAAAATAATAACAACATAGTAAAGATGATACATGCACACCTGCAAAAAGCCTTAAATGTCATACTTGTAGTAGTAAAGGCCGCCCCCAAGCCTGACAAGGCGCTAAGCTCTAATGAAGAGGTGTCCTCACATTACGATGTCTTCATTTGTTATGGGGTTGAAGGCTGGAAGGTTGCCCTTTCTCCAATCAGGAAAGAGGGTGTGAGTGTGCTACTTGGCTGCATTTTCCTTCCTCTCAACCCCCTCACCCTCTTGTCTCTTGCAGAGATCTTCCTCAGTACGGGCACAAGCAGTGGCAGTCCTACTTCGGCCGCACCTTTGACGTCTACACCAAGCTTTGGAAGTTTCAGCAGCAGCACAGGTCAGCTGACCACTGACTGCTCCGTTCTCTCTGACACACATTTTCCCAGATGGATAGATCAAGAACGTTTGAGCCTAGTGGATTAGATGGAGAAATGTGTTGGCTTAAACATTAATTTTAAACGCAGCATTGCTTCTTTTTTTTCTATTCTTGCTTGGGAGCAGGCAGGTCCTGGACAATCGGTATGGCCTGAAGAGATGGCAGATAGGGGAGGTGGCATCCAAAATAGGCCAGCTGTACTACCACTACTAGTAAGGTTCCTCCCAACTGCACACGCACACACACACACACAGAATGTTGTCACATATCCTTATCTTTCATGTCCTGGAACATTTTGTTTGTCTGATCCGTGCTTAAACTCCGGTAACTTGTGTGATAACGAATCCTGGTTCAAACAATTTATGGTACTTGATGGAGAGGTCGGTCCAGTATCTAGGATCTAGGGGTGGGCCCGACTCTAAATCCGTTATTCGGATGTGCACAAAAAGTTAAACTGGGAAAGAAAATACTAAATGTTTCAGAATTAGCTGCCATTTGTAGCTATTTAGTTGCCACATGTAGCACTGTTTGTGTGCACCTGTGAATTAAGCAATAAAAAAGGTACAATGACAAAAAAACAATGAAAATCTTGTAAACTAAAATTACTATTTTATTTGGGATTAAAACTAATATGTTTGGCATAACTGAATTTTGGAAAGACTGACTAAAACAAAATAAAAAACGGTGTGAGATGGATTTCTTTACGGTATAAAAACAAGCTGACATGCAGAATTCGTATTTCCTGAAGCGTTCTCTAAATGTATTGAGTTGATCAAATTTGTTTCGTTCTTGATACACTTATTCTGGAACTACCAGGGTACCATTGTCACACTCAATACCGAGGTCTTGGCACACCATTTTCTCTTTTTGTGTTGTAGTCTTCGTACCTCAGAAACAAGTTACCTGAATGAGGCCTTCTCGTTCTACTCGGCCATCCGCCAGCGGTCCTACTACTATCAGGTCAACAAAGAGGATAGGTGAGTGCCAACGCAAGGCATTTTATTGATTTTAAGAAATTTGATAGAGCACTCTGAACATGCCCGTCTGGCTTCCATTCATTTTTGGTCCCAGGAGGTTAATGCTAGCCAGAGGCTGTTGTAACATAGCAAAACAACTGAACTATGCACTTAAAAGCGTGGGTCAATTGAATACAGACAAGGTATGGATAAAACCATATACATTTGTATTTGGAGTGAAGTATCCCTGACAGTCAGACAACTTAACAATAATGCAAAAATACATATGAGTAACAGGGGTAGTTTATATACTTGCAGTTTCTGTGATTTCTGTGATTTAAATCAAATACATATATTTTTTTTACCCTCAGCACATTACGTTTTTCAACATGTTCAAGAGCTTTTGAGGTCTGAACAACTTCAACCAATGAGATTTTAGATAGCTAGCTAACGTTGCTAATAACTTAGCTAGCTTGCTAAGGTTGGCAATGTGAACAAACTAGCTACATGATTAAGGCTGTAAATGGCTTTGTTTCATTACCTATTGGTTGAAAAGGTGAACGGTCAGTGATGAAACGTGTCAACTCGTAGACTCAAATTCTGAGTTTCCCACTTGTAACCCCGACTTGGAGCGTCGTTCGGCTATGTTAGAGTTGGAAAGTTGTATTTCCGAATTTCCGACAGCACTTGAATGCAGCTTTTTTAGCCACTAAATAATTGTCTGTTTGCTGCTGAACCAGGTGAACGTAGTAATGGGTTAGCTGGCTTGCTAACAGGTTTTAAAAAATGACATTTTTCAAAACCCAGCTAAACCACTGATGAGCTGTAAGAGCTGTGAAAGGTGGGTGAGTGATTTAGCTAGCAACAATCCACATGGCGATAATGTTTATTTTTACATAATGATATTTGTTGAAGGTGTTTATGGTAGACTGAGCCAAATTACATAATCACATTTAAACAAGTATACATGTCTTTGTCACTTGTATGAGCTCTCAAAAAGTCATGAAATCTATAGAAAGATACTGGCAGAGTACCTGCAGTCACAAAATTGTTGTGAATGTTCCAAAAGCTAGATTCATTTGGTGCTGCTGGAACAAAACACATAAAC
Source organism: Coregonus lavaretus (assembly GCF_964263955.1). Classification (NCBI taxonomy): domain Eukaryota; kingdom Metazoa; phylum Chordata; class Actinopteri; order Salmoniformes; family Salmonidae; genus Coregonus; species Coregonus lavaretus. Next base: position 68,371,708 of record NC_139991.1, read on the forward strand.
ATTTTACTCTGTGTGTTTGTGCTTGCCAGGGATAGATTGTAACACAACTCTGTATTCCATTGTCTCACCCTCCTGTTAGGCCTGAGTTGGTAGTGAAGAAGCTTCGGTATTATGCCCGGTACATAGTTGTCTGTTTACTTCTGAACAAGATGGACCTAGTGAAACTGCTGGTCAAGGTAAGAAACATGTGGATAAACAAACGATTACCAGAGGATGTTCTCAATCTCCTTTGTATCTATTTAGGCCTTTCTGTTGTATTTATTTTATTTTTGGAGTTTAGTATGTAGACGTTTCAGCCTGAAAATGTTTAATTATAAAATACATATATTTAACTTGCATGCATTAGTGTGCTTTGTATGGTGTGTATAACATGGGTCTCCCCTCCTGCAGGAGCTGTCAGAGGAAATCGAGGACTACACACAGCGTTTCAACACAGAAGATCAGTTGGAATGGAATCTGGTCTTACAGGAGGTGGCAGCTTTTGTGGAGGTCAGATCCCAAATAGGTTGTGTGTTTGTACTGATATGTAGGCTACGTGTGCCTTTTTAAAATTGATGTAGTTCTGTCCTTGAGCTGCTCTTGTCTATTAATGTTATGTATTATGTCATGCTTCATGTTTTGTGTGGACCCCAGGAAGAGTAGCTGCTGCTTTCGCAACCGCTAATGGGGATCCTAATAAAATACCAAAGAATAACCTGACTGTATATAAAGAAACACTGCAGGAGTGTTTTACACACTAATGATAGGCAGTTAACCCCCTTAGAGTCTATGTCCGCGGCCCCGCAGAACAATTTAATTAGCATGATAATAATAAATCCCCATCAAAATCTGTCAGTTTAAGCTATAATGACCCCTCTTCATGGAAAGATGAGACTCTAACGAACACGATAGTGTTCTCTGTTTTGTTCTACGACCCTCACAAGCGTCACGGGACTCGTCTGAAGTCAGAACAGCCGATCTGCCAACTTCTGTCTGTAGCGTCCAAACAGTTTGGGCTACACTCTATGACCACTGTATGGAAAGGCAAGTCTGTCACGAACACGTACAGTACCAGTCAAAAGTTTGGACACACCTACACATTCAAGGGTTTTTCTTTATTTTTACTATTTTTTACATTGTAGAATAATAGTGAAGACATCAAAACTATGAAATAACACATATGGAATCATGTAGTAACCAAAGAAGTTTTAAACAAAAAATTTTTTTTGAGATTCTTCAAATAGCCACCCTTTGCCTTGACAGCTTTGCACACTCTTGGCATTCTCTTAACCAGCTTCACCTGGAATGCTTTTCCAACAGTCTTGAAGGAGTTCCCACATATGCTGAGCACTTGTTGGCTGCTTTTCCTTCACTCTGCTGTCCGACTCATCCCAAACCATCTCAATTGGGTTGAGGTCGGGGGATTGTGGAGGCCAGGTCATCTGATGCAGCACTCCATCACTCTCCTTCTTGGTCAAATAGCCCTTACACAACCTGGAGGTGTGTTGGGTCATTGTCCTGTTGAAAAACAAATGATAGTCCCACTAAACCCAAACCAGATGAGATGGCGTATCGCTGCAGAATGCTGTCGTAGCCATGCTGGTTAAGTGTGCCTTGAATTCAAAATAAATCACAGACAGTGTCACCAGCAAAGCACCCCCAAACCATAACACGACCTCCTCCATGCTTTATGGTTGGAACTACACATGCAGAGATCATCCGTTCACCCACACCGCGTCTCACAAAGACACAGTGGTTTGAACCAAAAATCTCAAATTTGGACTCCAGACCAAAGGACACATTTCCACCGGTCTAATGTCCATTGCTCGTGTTTCTTGGCCCAAGCAGATCTCTTCTTCTTATTGGTGTCCTATAGTAGTGGTTTCTTTGCAGCAATTCGACCATGAAGGCCTGATTCACACAGTCCCCTCTGAACAGTTGATGTTGAGATGTGTCTGTTACTTGAACTCTTTATTTGGGCTGCAATTTCTGAGGCTAGTAACTCTAATGAACTTACCCTCTGCAGCAGCGGTAACTCTGGGTCTTCCATTCCTGTGGTGGTCCTCATGAGAGTCAGTTTCATTATAGCGCTTGATGGTTTTTGTGACTGCACTTGAAGAAACCATGAAGCTGGTTCAGAGAATGCCAAGAGTGTGCAAAGCCGTCATCAAGGCAAATGGTGGCTATTTGAAGAATCTCAAATATAAAATATATTTTGATTTGTTGAACACTTTTTTGGTTACTACATGATTCCATGTGTTATTTCATAGTTTTGATGTCTTCAATATTATTCTACAATGTAAAAAATTGTACAAATAAAAACCCTTGAATGAGGTAGGTGTGTCCAAACTTTTGACTGGTACTGTATATGTCGGTTGTTTTGCTCTAGGACGCCCACAAGCCTCACAAGAATAATCTGAAGGTAGCCGGGTACCAGTTAAAAAAATTAATGAAGGTACAGTTGAAGTCGGAAGTTTACATACACTTAGGTTGGAGTCATTAAAACTTGTTTTTCAACCACTCCACAAATGTCTTTTTTTTTAAACTATAGTTTTGGCAAGTCGGTTAGGACATCTACTTTGTGCATGACACAAGTAATATTTCCAACAATTGTTTACAGACAGATCATTTCACTTATAATTCACTGTATCACAATTCCAGTGGGTCAGAAGTTTACATACACTAAGTTGACTGTGCCTTTAAACAGCTTGGAAAATTCCAGAGAATGAGGTCATGGCTTTAGAAGCTTCTGATAGGCTAATTTACATAATTTGAGTCAATTGGAGGTGTACCTGTGGATGTATTTCAAGGCCTACCTTCAAACTCGGTGCCTCTTTGCTTGACATCATGATAAAATCAGCCAAGACCTCAGGAAAAAAATTGTAGACCTCCACAAGTCTGGTTCATCCTTGGGAGCAATTTCCAAACACCTGAAGGTACCACGTTCTTCTGTACAAACAATAGTACGCAAGTATAAACACCATGGGACCACGCAGCCGTCATACCGCTCAGGAAGGAGACGCGTTCTGTCTCCTAGAGATGAACGTACTTTGGTGCGAAAAGTGCAAATCAATCCCAGAATAACAGCAAAGGACCTTGTGAAGATGATGGAGGAAACGGTTGCAAAAGTATCTATATCCACAGTAAAACAAGTCCTATATCGACCTAACCTGAAAGGCCGCTTAGCAAGGAAGAAGCCACTTTTCCAAAACCGCCATAAATAAGACAGACTATGGTTTGCAACTGCACATGGGGATAAAGATCGTACTTTTTGGAGAAATGTCCTCTGATCTGATTAAACAAATATATAACTGTTTGGCCATAATGACCATTGTTATGTTTGGAGGAAAAATGGGGCAGCTTGCAAGCCGAAGAACACCATCCCAACCATGAAGCATGGGGGTGGCAGCATCATGCTGTGGGGGTGCTTTGCTGCAGGAGGGAGTGGTGCACTTCACAAAATAGATGGCATCATGAGGAAGGAAAATTACGTGGATATATTGAAGCAACATCTCAAGACATCAGTCAGGAAGTTAAAGCTTGGTCGCAAATGGGTCTTCCAAATGGACAATGACCCCAAGCATACTTCCAAAGTTGTGGCAAAATGGCTTAAGGACAACAAAGTCAAGGTATTGAAGTGGCCATCACAAAGCCCTGACCTCAATCCTATAGAAAATGTGTGGGCAGAACTGAAAAAGCGTGTGCGAGCAAGGAGGCCTACAAACCTGACTCAGTTACACCAGCTCTGTCAGGAGGAGTGGGCCAAAATTCACCCAACTTATTGTAGGAAGCTTGTGGAAGACTACCTGAAACGTTTGACCCAAGTTAAACAATTTAAAGGCAATGCTACCAAATACTAATTGAGTGTATGTAAACTTCTGACCCACTGGGAATGTGATGAAAGAAATAAAAGCTGAAATAAATCATTCACTCTACTATTATTCTGACATTTCACATTCTTAAAATAAAGTAGTGATCCTAACTGACCTAAGACAGGGAATTTTTACTAGGATTAAATGTCAGGAATTGTGAAAAACTGAATTTTTAAATGTAGTTGGCTAAGGTGTATGTAAACTTCCGACTTCAACTGTATATGTGGAGATACTAGTTTAGTGCATAAAATAAGGGGTTAAATCCATGTAAAAATAATGAAGTTTCGTATATCTCTGATATAGGACATATACTTCAGAACAAACTTCCTTTAGATAATTTTTTTGACCATATGTTATTCCATGAAGCTGTTATTCAATGCGTTTCTTTGGGTTAATTAGCAGTAAGGCAAAAAAAAAAAAAGATACCTTACGTGGTCCTAAAATTTAAAATGAAACAGCTAAATGATCCTTGGTTGAAAAATTCCATATGTTCGCTTAGTAGAACCTGACTTGTCTTGTTAAATAAAGGTTACATTTTTTTAAATTCAAAAATATGCAGGGACATTTCATAAAGATACTCAGAGTAAACTTTTGCAGTCTTGAGAGAAATGATCAGCTTTGAGGATGGGTTTGGCTTATGTCGTTATAAGCAGAGGTTTTGGTTTTTAACAGTATTGGTATGAACTTACTTTATCCCTTCACGATCTCTTGATGACTTTTACCTTACTGTGCCTACTGCCCATTTCCTACTACGAAAGGGGGAAATGTCATAACTTATGAATGAAGGATATAATCAACACTTAAAGGAGGCCTCCACGAGTCAGCAAAAATTGGATGGGTTTCCACCAAGCATTACTAAAGTATTATCAACAGTGGCTAACCTATTAACTGAAGGACTGTCATTTAATTAATTCAGCATTTGGGGGATGAAATTATGAATGTGTATTTGTCAATCTGCGATATTTTGTGTAAAAAATGTTGCATACCACAGAAGTGTTAGTAGAACAGTGTGCACATTCGAGTACAAGTGAAGCTGTGCACAAGTGAAGCTATGTGTGATAGGTTTGTAAAGTGTGTGTGTGTGTGTGTTTTGTTTCTGTGAGCAGGCAGACCCAGTGGTGGTGCTGAACGATGAAAATACTGTGGTCTTCACATCCAATCGACTACAGGAGGGGGGCGTGCCTCAGTTGGAACAGGGAATGGTGGTTGGCCAGCTCACCCTGGCAGATGCACTAATCATTGGCAACTGCAACAACCAGGTGTGTGAACACAGATTCTAGTCTAAAGCCCAGCTCTAAAACAACTCCTAGACCACATTCTAAACTATAATAATTTGTGTTTGTCAGGTCAAGTTCAGTGAGCTAACCATCGATATGTTCCGCATACTCCAAGCTTTGGAGCGGGAACCAGTCAACCTGGCTACGACGACTTCTAAACCTGGAACATTGGTGAGGGGGAATACTGGAAACGCATCTTACACTAATGTGTTGTGGACAACAACACAGCCAGAATATTGCAAATGTAAAAGTCTCGAATGTGATATGGGCGAAAGGCAGCGCTGGCAACCCTGCATGAAACCTGTCCTGTAAACAGCTGCTTACTCTGTGTCTTCCTTCACAGGCCCTTACCCCATGTCTTCCTTCACAGGAACCCAGCGAGAAGCCAGCCAAGAGAGAAAACCCTCACAAGTACCTGCTGTACAAGCCAACGTTCAGCCAGCTCTACACCTTCTTGTCTGCCTCCTTTAAGGTCAGTCTCCACCGGTCTTCCCTCTGCTCTGCCTTCATGTTCCAAAATGGCTGCTTAGCCATCATGCTTGGCCGAGCTGAAGAAAGTTGTTGCTACTTTTCATCACCCCCACCTTTTATCTGCCTTTTTATAAGCTTGTGGATTTAGCAAAATGCCAGTAGCTTTTATATGTAGTCGTTTTAGTGGTACTCTACTCCTGTGCAAAGAATTCTGTCTAGCTTACCTTAAAGGTGTTAATTTGACAACAAATCAGGTCCTACCTAGGGCTGTTACGGTGACCGTATTACCGCCACACCGGTGGTCACGAGTCATGAAGGCAGTCAAATTCCACGTGACCGTTTAGTCATGGTAATTAGGCTTATCCAAGCTCTGATGCTGCTGATGGTCATTAGTAGCCTACCAAACTTGCTAACTGCCTGGTACTCAGCACTCTAATCACTCTGACTTCAATGCAAATCTAATCAAACATTTAATGAGAGCCCATGAGCTCATGTTGCGCAACATTTCTATAGGCTATGCAATTGCATGCAAAAAACAGAGTGATGGCCTCTACTAAAAAGAGGAGGATCCCATCAGCTTTCTATAGGCTAGGCCTACTATATTTATTTCTCAACTTTCCTAATATTAAGCACATTGCTTATCTTTACAACAGGAGTATAGCCTACCTGGTTGGCATGAAATGAACCACGGGAAAAGCATCCTTCATTCGCTATTTAAGTGCGTAGATGACATGTATTTTTTTACGCTGCCGCTGTTTCGAGACAGGTTCATGATAATGGTCCATTCTAAATCAAAACAAATTTCACACATATTTAGTATATGTAAAGACGAGATTAAAGACAAGATTAAATCAAGAATAGTGTGATGGGTGACAATATTAGCCTATCACTTGTGAATTATGTATTATCACTTCTGAATGATGCCCAGCTTAAGGCAAGAAACGGCACATTATATATATATTTTTTCAAATCATAGTCGCACACCTCATGGTAACCTACAGTGAGGGAAAAAAGTATTTGATCCCCTGCTGATTTTGTACGTTTGCCCACTGACAAAGAAATGATCAGTCTATAATTTTAATGGTAGGTTTATTTGAACAGTGAGAGACAGAATTACAACAAAAAAATCCAGAAAAACGCATGTCAAAAATGTTATAAATTGATTTGCATTTTAATGAGGGAAATAAGTTTTCGAGGCTGACGTTTGGCAACTCGAACCTTCAGCTCCCTCCACATATTTTCTATTGGATTAAGGTCTGGAGACTGGCTAGGCCACTCCAGGACGTTAATGTGCTTTTTCTTGAGCCACTCCTTTGTTGCCTTGGCCGTGTGTTTTGGGTCATTGTCATGCTGGAATACCCATCCACGACCCATTTTCAATGCCCTGGCTGAGGGAAGGAGGTTCTCACCCGAGATTTGACGGTACATGGCCCCGTCCATCGTCCCTTTGATGTGGTGAAGTTGTCCTGTCCCCTTAGCAGAAAAACACCCCCAAAGCATAATGTTTCCACCTCCATGTTTGACGGTGGGGATGGTGTTCTTGGGGTCATAGGCAGCATTCCTCCTCCTCCTCCAAACACGGTGAGTTTAGTTGATGCCAAAGAGCTCAGTTTTGGTCTCATCTGACCACAACACTTTCACGCAGTTCTCCTCTGAATCATTCAGATGTTCATTGGCAAACTTCAGACGGGCCTGTATATGTGCTTTCTTGAGCAGGGGGACCTTGCAGGCGCTGCAGGATTTCAGTCCTTCAGGAATCCTGCAGGATTTCAGTAGTGTGTTACCAATTGTTTTCTTGGTGACTATGGTCCCAGCTGCCCGTGTAGTTCTGGGCTGATTCCTCACCGTTCTCATGATCATTGCAACTCCACTAGGTGAGATCTTGCATGGAGTCCCAGGCCGAGGGAGATTGACAGTTATTTTGTGTTTCTTCCATTTGCGAGTAATCGCACCAACTGTTGTCACCTTCTCACCAAGCTGCTTGGCGATGGTCTTGTAGCCCATTCCAGCCTTGTGTAGGTCTACAATCTTGTCCCTGACATCCCTGGAGAGCTCTTTGGTCTTGGCCATGGTGGATAGTTTGGAATCTGATTGATTGATTGCTTCTGTGGACAGGTGTCTTTTATACAGGTAACAAACTGAGATTAGGAGCACTCCCTTTAAGAGTGTGCTCCTAATCTCAGTTTGTTACCTGTATAAAAGCACCTGGGAGCCAGAAATCTTTCTGATTGAGAGGGGGTCAAATACTTATTTCCCTCATTTAAAATGCAAATCAATTTATAACATTTTTTACATGCGTTTTTCTGGATTTTTTTGTTGTTATTCTGTCTCTCACTGTTCAAATAAACCTACCATTACAATTATAGACTGATCATTTCTTTGTCGGTGGGCAAATGTACAAAATCAGCAGGGGATCAAATACTTTTTTCCCTCACTGTATTCCATAGGCCTATATGTTTTAATAAGGTTTGTATCACAACTAAAGTGGCCAAATAACTTCTTAAAATTAAGCACATTCATCTGCTTTACAATGGGTGTAGAGCCTAACTGGCATACGTACACAGAGTGTGAGTTTCACCATTGAAATGCACCTTTATAATAAAAGCATTACATGCATAATCGCATTTGTGGTCACGTTTGAGAATGGTGTTTTCCTGCTAATGGAACATTCATGCTTATAGCCTGCTGCCGTGTGTGCATTGCTGTCCTTATAATGTGAAGAAATAGCCTCATAGTTTATCAACATTTTAAGCTAAACGTTCTCATCTGTTGCGTCAGGCTCATTGCTTTAAACAGGTTTTTTGATGCAGGTGGTTGTATTAATTTGGGATCTATCACATCCCACAACTGTCCCAGACTGTTTGGAATATTTATTTATCGCACAGAATAGAATAGGTCAACTTTTGTACTATGGGGGATAGTAGATTGACATAGGCTAGTGCTTTTGCTGTTCGTTAGGCCTACTCATCTAGTTGGCTGACGAAAAGTAAATGTGGACAGTTCTTCCAATATGCGCCTCGGAGTTGTGTCCCCAATGTGTCAGTCTTCACTTGTAGCCTGTGAGAAAGATCCAATCACGTGACTGAGAGCCCCGTGAGTGAGAGATGCTTCGGCACGCAGCCGGGAGAAGGGAATTATTATATTCAGCCCAAGGGCACAACTGCATGGATCTTTTATAGGGGCATTACGGCCACACAAAGGGGATGCAGCTGGGAAATTCGAGGCATTATCAAGTGCTTGTCAAATTGTGAGTGAGAGGTGTTTCTTTGTTAACCGCTCAACACAGAATAGCCGCATGTGCGCACTCCCTCAAATCGTTTGGAGAAAATATCCTTTCTATTTTATTCAGCTTTGTTCAATTGTATTCTTCATACTATAAAATAATAAGCAAATGTTGTCTGCTAAATTAACTACTGTAGCCCACAGCCAATTGACATAGCCAGATCAGGACCTAACATAAGGACAAGTCAGAGTATGCTATGCTGTTCTTCTAAAATAGACTACATTTTCTTCCTATCATGTTTCTTTAGACCTGTCTAAAATAAATAATGGATTTATTGTGAAGGTGTAGGCTATATTACATGGATTTATTAGACTTTTTTTAAATGAAGGTGTTCCAAAGGTCTGCATCAGTGACTTGTAGGCTGTGTGTGGAAGCCAGGAGATGCTAAATGTGTTTATGTTAATTAACAGTCAATTACCGTGAGACCGGCAGTTATTTGCTTGACTGTCACCGGCTGATAATATTTCATGACCGCCACAGCCCTAGTCCTACCCAATGGAAATGGAAACGCTGAACAGAAAAAAATCTACATCCTGTTCTAGAGAACATCCTAATGGAATCCCATCAGAATTGAATAAAATGTAAATAAAATGTATATTTGAATAGATTAACGTAGATTTGACCAAACTCTACAATTTCTGGATGGTATTGGCTGATTTTAGGTGTTGTTTTGTAGGAGTTGCCAGCGAACAGTGTGCTGCTCGTCTATCTTTCAGCTACTGGAGTCTTCCCTACCGGACGCTTGGATTATGAGGGTACACCAGCCCCCCCTTACATTTTGTAAACACACACTCACTGGTTCACACACTGGTCAGCTTCTTCCAGCAGGAGCTGAAATTCATCTGATAATTTATTCCAAAAATGTATTTGACTGTGTTTTTTTTATCAGGACCATATGACTTTGGAGGAGTTCTCACCAACACAAACCGTGATGTGGTGAACGGGGAGACTGTACAGAAAAGGAACCAAGCCCAAAAAGAGATGCACTGGTAAGGAACAGGCGCTGGCAGTCCACTTTCCTCAATATGTTTTTTAACATTTGGCAGACATGAGATGCATGTACAGTATTGGCCTTTAAGAAGTTACAGAGAACTTGCAAAGCCCACTTTATTTGTAAACATACTCTACGATATTCACCCAAATTGTTTGTAACGTGTGTGTGTGTACATGCAATGACTGTTGACTTCTGTATGCCTTAGCCTTCACCCTGGGGACTTGTTCCCTTTCACCCGGAAGCCTCTTTTTGTCATTGTGGACTCTTCCAACAGCACAGCCTATAAGGTTGGTGAGAATTACATTCATCACAATTACACCTTTTTTGGGTTAAGATGAGGATAATGATAACTTTATGAGGTGCTTTTCATACATTGGTAAAACACTCAACAACTTGTTTTAATTAAGACTTTCATCAGCATACTTAAATTGATTGATGGTAGTTCCCTGGATTTTCGTCATATTATTTTACTGAACAAAAATAGAAAAGCAACATGCAACAATTTCAATGATTTTACTGAGTTACAGTTCATATAAGGAAATAAGTCTATTGAAATAAATTCATTAGGCCCTAATCTATGGATTTCACATGACTGGGCAGGGGTGCAGCCATGGGTGGCCTTAGGAACCAGGCCCATCCAATCCCCACAAAAGGGCATTATTACAGACAGAAATACTCCTCAGCACCCCCCACCCCAACCCTCAGACAATCCCGCAGGTGAAGAAGCCGGATGTTGAGGTCCCGGGCTGGTGGGGTTACACGTGGTCTGCGGCTGTGAGGCTGATTGGACGTACTGTCAAATTCTCTAAAACGACGTTGGAGGCACCTTATGATAGAGAAATGTACGTTCAATTCTCTGGCAACAGCTCTGGTGGACATTCCTGCATTCAGCATGCCAATTGCAAGCTCCCTCAAAACTGTGGCATTGGGTTGTGTGATCAACTGCACATTTTAGTGGCATTTTATTGTCCCCAGCACAAGGTGCACCTGTGTAATGATCATGCTGTTTAATCAGCTTCTTGATATGCCACACCTGTCAGGTGGAGGGATTATCTTGGCAAAGGAGAAATGCTCACTAACAGGGATGTAAACAAATGTTTGCACAAAATTTGAGAAATAAGCTTTTTTTGCGAATGGAAACTTCTTGGATTTTTTTATTTCAGCTCATGAAACATGGGACCAACACTTTACACGTTGCGTTTATATTTTTGTTCAGTGTTGTATTAAAAACAAAATAATAAAGGTAACACAACACAACCCAGGGGGGCACCAGGGAGATAGGGAGACAAGATAGGGAGACAAGATTGAGAACAAGGCATGCAGAGCTTAGTTAGGAGATCAACTTGTTAGACTAATTTTAAGATGCATTTAAAGAAAAGTGGACTATTCCTTTTGAGAATTCACTCTGGCGTGATCCTTACTAATGCTAATATTAATGCATTCTTGTATCTCCATGTAGAATTTCACCAATCTCTTCGGTCAGCCGCTGGTGTGCCTGCTATCTCCCACAGTCTATCCAAAGAGCATGCAAGGTTAGTTTGTCACTATTATTACAGCTTTTTACGCCTATGTACTCCTCTTAATTAGCGCGTTACAGGCAACTGTCAATTACTGTCATTGTTGAAGTCGGCAATTACACTGTGCAAACTCTTAACTATTCTAGAAAATAGCTCGTAGAGCTTGTCAGTTCATTCTCAAATGCATTGGCCTATTAATACCAGCCATTGTACTCGTTTAGACCTACTTATGTGGCAGATTGTTTTCCATTGGATTCTGCTATTATTTTAATTCATTTTATTGATTTGGTTTAGAAATTTGTGGGCAGAATAAGCCACGTGAGATGAGACGTTTTTGTGGGTGTTCTGAGAAAAACTGTTCTATGAATGCATCTCAACCTGGTCTCCTTCTTCTCTCAGACCAGTCCCAGCGCGGCAGCCTCTTCACACTCTTCCTTTACTGCCCCCTTCTGGCCTTCCTGTCAGTGTGTGGCCTGAGCAGCCTACGCCAAGGATTGTGGGAGAAGGCAGAGGAGTTTCTATACAAGGTGTACCGTGACATCGGCCAGATGATTACACGCTCACAAGCTATAGGTATGTTTATTTTTGTGGCAATTTTTTAGACGTTTTGTCATTTTAAGTGCAAATGTCACAACCATAACGGTGGAATTTCTCCTTCACAGACCAAGCTTTTCTACAGTTCTACGGTGATGAGTTCCTTCGATTGTTACTGATCCGCTTTGTGTTCTGCTCGGCTACACTGAGACTGCACAAGCTCTTCCGGGTAAATCAGTTTTATTGTGCCCTTGATACTTAGTTACATCTCCCATAGTTATTCACGGCAGTTACGGTAATTAGGGGCTAAAATGTAATGTCCCTTCTCTCTCTGTCTGCCTTTTGCAGGAGTCCAGGAGCTTCCCGGAATCGTACCCTCAGCTACCCAAACAGGACACGGTGGAGAGCAGCCTCCTGCAGAAGCATGTTCTGGAGCTGGCTGCCATGTTGGATGTGCGGAGCCTCTTTTGGGACGGAACGCTGGACGTGAACTACTGACCTTCAGCTGCCCAGCTAGTCACCACAACTATACAAACACAGACCAACCACAGACACGCAGACCACCGCTATACACACTCGCACAAGGGAGAGTCCTCATCTTTCAGAGGTAATGAAGTTACTGGTTGAACACACTGCAATAGTGTCCGTTTCTTTTTAACCCAAGACCCCCTTATTTTCCCCACCTTATCTACCTTTTTACCCTATCGGCTATATTTATTTTGAATACATTCATACAGCTACTTGTGGAAGTCAACTATGTACAATGCAAACATGAACAAGTCACCTAGCTACTTATATCCACATGAGATGAGCATGTACTTCCGTGTTGTTACTCATAAAAAAGCACTCAAATGAACACATGGTGCAGCTATTTTAGTCTGAGGGCGGCAGGAGGACATATGAAGCTATTGAGGGCTTTTACACTTAAAAAGACAGAAAAGAAATTAACATAGTTTTGCAACAGCACTGCCTGCAATGGGTTCTAGATGGACTGCAAATGGACTTCAATGCAAGCTGCAGGGATGTCTCATCTTCTGTGCGTGGGTAGATGTGTTGGCCAAGTTGACTGGATGTAGGGTTTAGAGTGAGACTACTCTGCATGTTTGTTTACCCGACTAGATCTGCTGGTTTTAACACATATCTAATTCTAACGTAATTGCCTGGAAGTTGCTTTTTTTAGTTTTGTTTCATTAGTCTGTTCTGTATAACTGAGGCCTGGAGGGGTAAAGTAACAGAGTGCCTATGCAGACCCTCATGAACAGTTTAGCCCTGTTCAGAAACAACCCCTTGCCCCTACCCTCTAGGCACCAGCTCCGACCCTTTAGGTACCAGCTCCTACCCTCTAGGTACTAACATAGGGTGGCGTAGTCGGCGGCTCTGAATGATCTGCAAACATGTCAGCTCATTTAGTGCAGTGACTGAGCAAGCGGGTGGTCGCTAATCTATTTTCACTGTCTTTTACTCCTTGTATCAGAGAAAGTTTTCGGACTGTGTTTAACACGGGTATATGTTTAAGCACCCTGCAGGTACACAGCTACCCAGCCCCTCACAGGCTAATCAAAATAGATAAATAGACATCTCTCCCAATCTTCTGCTTTTTCAAAGAAATCACTTCAGAAACCAGGGTAACACTCCTTCTGGGGTGGATCTTTTAAAAGATTTTTCTTTGACCTTGATTGGCAGCATATCGTTGGCAGCATATCTTTTGAGACATTGCAGGGTTGGAAAAGGCCTCTTTCTCCATGCTGTAGCCTATATGTTTTGGGGGTTGCATCCCATGGCAATTCTAGTCTTACGTGTATCCTCTTCTTTACCGGCTTTCTCCTGACCAGTTCTTTCAGACCAGTGGGGATGAAGGAAAGTAGGTAAAGGGGGGAGATTCTGAGATTCACCCCTCCTGATTCAAAAACGGTTGGTTTCTGGGAAATGTAGGACTTTTAGAGGCCCTGTGTCATTCATTATAACTAAGCCCCCATAATGGCATTCCTCTGTCTTACGCATGATGGTTTACTGGAGAGAGTTCATGCTGCTGTTTCTCTCTTTCTTTGCATGTCTTATCAGTATTATTGTCCATAGAGTTTACTCTGTGGAGTTCATGTTAGTCTGATTGCAGGTCAGTTCCAGCGTTAGCCGTCTAGCGAGTGCTCTGCATGGCAGCAAGCATCTTCTCATTTCCTTTTATTGATGGGGGCTTGAAGCAATGGAACCGGCTAGTGCTGAAACGGACTCCTGGCAACCAGTTTTAAGTATGTGTGTGGTGATGAACAAAAATAGCCAAACAATTTAGTTTTTTGTATTTACTGAGAGAGAAAAAAATGAATTTCAAAAGTAAGAAAATCACAATTTTAAATGTATATTTATGTATAATTGAAAATAACCGTATGTGATACAGAGAGATGTTTTGTCTTTAGTACGTATGTCGAATAGTTAATTGTAGAAGCTGTGAAAAATATATGCAGTTGGCATAGCAATTTAATGAATGAACTGCACATTGTCCCCCCCCCCACCCCCCATCAGTTGTTTTGGTCAAATTCAGCCAGCATACATTCCAAGGATATGGAGAGAGTTGGGGAAACTGACACGGTTCTCCCAATTGTAACATTGAAACAAACAAAAGTGGACCATTTCAACATGGGAAATACTACTCCCCATGGCAATTATAATAATATTTTGTTTATTTGTTGACAATGATAATATGATTAATAATGATGATAAAAAACAATAGTAGCCTTGCACTTTACTGTATTGAATTATGACCTAATCTTATTTGTCATGCTGTTGGTAAAAAGGCATGCCAGAGACCATCCAATCCATTATTCCCTACGCCACCCCACGATCATTGTAATACACATTTAGATATTTGATGTTTTTTGTCAATGACAGTGGACAAGAACACTGTCCATATTTTTTGTAAAAACATTAATTGTTGTGATATATGATATTATCTATGTTCTTTCATTAGAGCATGCATGTCTGTCCATGTTTGGGATGGCAGCACAGGGCATGATCATCCATGCATGATCATCCAGATCACACAAGACAAGCAGCCTAGCTCACTGGGAAGCACAAACTAGCGCAACAAGCTACACTACCGTAGCTCATATTCTCTTCACTTAAGGGACCCACTTTCATAGAAATGTATATCTACAAAGCCTCTGTGGACTGTTTCATTCAAACTGCCTTTTGGTTTTATCCAGTTTCTTTTTTCTTTTTTCTTCAAGCACATCATGGACCAGGCATCACAATCCAATTTTTAATTGCCTCCATTTTTATGGACAACTCCAATTCCCATAAGAGTTATCACTGCCAATACAAGTTGACTGATAAACTGTCAGGGGAAGGCCATGAAGAATTACTGTCCAGTTGAGCATATCACCCATGTCTTCTTGGACTATCCCTGATTCATGAATTTACAAACATGACAAAATCCTCAAGGGAAGAGGAAAAGCCCAAACACCCATACTTAACTAAACCTGATTCACCTGATTGATGCATTGTGACCGTGTCATATCATAACACTGTGAATTGTATGCAGTAAAACCATTTCGGGACACGTTTTCCTGCTTTGTCTTTGGGCCTTTGTTTACAGCCCGTTTTAATCTCGTGGTGACTTTACTCTCCTCCATGTAGTGTGTTATTGTGCATTGTAGTTAGGAGCAAGAGGGGAACAAAAAGCACTCATATTCTTACAGAAAAGTGTCAACGCTTCCTGTGCAAACTTAAGTGAAGCAACCCCTTTACTGTGTATCCCCATCCCAAAATAGGTCTTACTAGTGAGGATAGTACAGTACATGTAAAGTACATATGATATTTATGCATAATGACAAAGCCCTAGACACCATTTATTTATGTTATAATACCGGTAAACTTGTAAATCGTGACAGGATGTGACTGTCCTCTTTCCCCTGTTGGCATGTAGTTGAAGCCCTAATAAGGTGGAACGTTGAGAAACAAAGGAATGTCCATTCTATAAATTACTTACCTATTATTTGAAAGTCATGTCAATTCTGTGCAATATATTTCTATCTGCAATGCTCTGAACGTTTCGCACCATTGGATAAGCCCTAGACGAGTAACACAATGATATGGAACAAAAATATATTTAAATATGAACCTAAATTAATTTCTTGGGCCTAAATCTAAAATGTTACTTTGAGAGTAAGGGTGTTCTTTCTACCGGTTCCTACTGTTGTGGGAGGGAACGATTTCAAAGTGAGATATTGGTCGGAATACTCTTTCTTTATAAGTTAAGGGTTTCTAGAGATGCTAGTTAAACATTATTTGGCATTCTTTTGTTTATGTCCTTTAAACGGTTCTGTCCCATTTGTTGCCAATTATATTTGATGTTATTGTGAAGTATGAAGGAAAAACAAGTTGACTAAAATACCAAAACATGCAAGCTTTTTTGAATGCTCTTTAAGAAAAATTAAAAGTTTGACTGTTTTGTTTCAGTTTGTGTGAAATGTATTGTCTTTATTGAATAATCTTCTGACAGAATATATTGTTTAAATCTATTTTATTTATATATCCTTTTTTAAATAGGTGATTCCTTTGACTCTTCTCTGTTAAAAATGTGACTTGTCACAAAAGCATCACTCAAACATTTATTTCACACACAAAATCAACAATACAGTAGGCATAGGCAAGATATGAAGAGATGCCTTTGGACTGAAGACATTAACAATGTTGCTGAATTCATTTACAGACTCCAATTTTAACAGATTTTTGCAATGTGTTCCAGGGCATGGGAGTGTAGTAGTTAAAGGGATATTTTTCTAACCAAAATCAATGTCCCTCACTTATTAGCATACTATGAATTGTACCTGTTTCTTCTTGCTCTCAAAACGAAAAACAAATATTTCAGGAACGAAAAACTAAATATAAAAGTCCTTACTGTGTGACAATGGTCCCTTTTTTAATGGTCTTCAGTAATCTGATTTATCGAAGGGGTTTATGGACCGATATCTGTGTCAGTGATGGTTCTTACAATTAGACACCCCTAACTTGTGGGGTATTGGTTGATTCCCTGGGTGGCTGTAAGGTGTACTTGTTTAAAACCCTGTACGAAGAAACGTCATTTGGAGCTTAACATTTCTGGTTAAGCATAGAGGGTAGGCAGTTTTCATTCATTTGATTTAGGGCTCTATTCAATCCATATCGCGGAAGTTCTGTGTGATTTTAAATTGAAAGGTAAAGTTCCCATGTCAGTGGAGACTGCATTCACAGTAAACGCTGCATGTCGGCCCAATCGAAAATTAACTTTGTTTACTGCCGCCAACACTGCTTTACAATTTTTATAAATTCAACCTTGCCTCCTGATAGGTATAGCCTTCTTAAATTGATAGTTCACAAAAAATACAAATGTACATGATTTAGCACTTACCAAGGGTATTGTCGAGCAAACATCCAAAACCAAATTGACCCCTACGTACTTGTTACCACATAGCTCCACTTTACCTTATGATAGACCAAATGGAATTTTCTCCATATTGCAATCCTCACGGCTCTCTACAAGTGCATAGGACGGGGTTACTGAAAATATCCACTTTGTGCTTGCATAGCTCATCTAATTAAAATGTGTTAAAAACGAAAAAAGAATATACTATTTGGATGAGTGGTGTTTTTCTCTGGAACTAAAGTTTGTAGATTCACAAGAAGATGAGTTCCTAGTGTGGAGATGGAGCTAGCAGTTTGTCACACATTGTGTTCAATCTGAACAGGAATACAGGTTCCACAGCCAAATTCACTACCAACCTGCAGAATATACTAGACTAGAGGGCAAATGACAAGGACACTTGTTCCCAGTTAAGATGATCCATGAGTTTTATTGCAGCAGGCACTTTACAATGAAATACCCCATTATTCAATATCCCCCACCCACCAATTAATTGAATTCAATGAATCTCAATCTCTTTATATTAAATGTACTTTGTCTGTACAAAAATGACAATGAGACAAACTTAAATCTAAATATTCAACACTGTAAGCCAAAGGACATACACTCGCAAGCACACTCAATGTGTCACACAACACACACACTGGTATAAAGGTACAGTTGGTACCAAGTAACACTTGATGCACACCCTTTTACCTGCCATGTTCATGTCTCGTTATTGGTGTATCTGTCTTTTCCTTCCCCCACCCTCAAAGAAACAAATGCTGATGCTTATGAATAGTATTAGAACAGAAATGCAATGGTGAAAGAACGACAAACTTGTGATTGGGTACAAATGATAATCCTATACATATAATTTCCTTTAGTTACAGCTAAATATTTTCTAACAGAAAATAATGTTTCCTTTTTTTGTATGTTTTTTTTTTTTGTCTTTAACTTATGTAGTGTAAGGGTTTTTATCTTCAGGAAGAAATGTATTGTAATTATAAGCTACTATCCCTTATACAGAAGGCAGTCACTCCTCTTGCCAGTGGTCATGCGGGAGATGCTCCACGTGATGATAAAGCACGTCCCCTCAAACTGTCTTTCGGGCCGTCAGAACTCGAACGATTGACCCTAAGCCCCCAACTGCGAAAGCCTGAGTGAAGACAGAGGGGAAGAGCCAAATGAACAAACATCATACACACATGATACATTAGGTCAGGGATGGGCAATTTTGATGGGGGTGGGGGTCACATCTGAATTCATCATGAGGGGCCGCAGTTGCTCGCAGGTCTGCGTACCCATGTGCATACCCCCCCCCACCACCACCACCACATTGTGAGCAAGACATTTTAGCAGCCCCCCTCTTGACAGCTGAGAGAAATTTAAGTTTTAGAGTTAATTTCGTGCAATTCTACACATAGAGAAAATTTTGTTTTAAAGCAAGTTTGCTGCAACTCTACAAATTGCCATGGAGCGGAGAGACAATTTAGCAATATTACACATTTCATGTAATTCTACTAATTTTGTCATGGGACGGAGAGGAAAATGTGCTGTTTTATAGCACATTTCCTGCAATTCTACACATTTTGCTATACAGTGGAGAGAAATGTTTACCGTTTTTAATATAAGTGAGACTGACTAACAAAATCAATGGGGGCTCCCCGGACAGTAATTCAACCAAAATAGCTGGCCGCTAGACTAATTTACCAATCCAAAGATGTTTTGCTGACATGGGCTAATTGAGTGACTATCAGTAAAAAAACTGCTGATGCACAACCAAATTTCAAAATTGCACCTTGTGTATTTTACTATTCCAACTTGCCACAGTAAATTGAGACCCCGACTAAGTTTCCCCCATAAAAAAAAAAGTTTGTACTAGGTGGCTTAGAGTTTAAAGTTCGCAAGTTCAGATAGCGCTTTCACACCTTTTCGTGCCACTGTAGGAGAATGGCACTGCTATTGTCAGAGGGCTTCTCGAAGCCTCTATATATGTACTTCATAAGCAGGTCCACCCCACTTCTGTCAAGCGACTTGACGGCTGGCTCAATATCGCCGGACTTGAATGACGTCAACACTCGCAGCACTATTGCCAGAGCCCTTTCCTGCAAGACAGCAAGAGAGAGAGAGCATGTTTACGAAAGTTATTTACATCAGTGCAGATTCCCACGAGAGGCAGGCAACATTTTTTGGATGCTTGCTAAGCCTCCTGCCATGAGCTAGTGTTACGACGTTGCTTGTTGGCGAGTACCACTTGCACCAGATTCGGCTCATGCCTGGCTTGAACTCGGGACCTCTGCTTTGCTAACACGCGTGACCGCCCTCCTTGACAACATT
Source organism: Coregonus lavaretus (assembly GCF_964263955.1). NCBI lineage: Eukaryota > Metazoa > Chordata > Actinopteri > Salmoniformes > Salmonidae > Coregonus > Coregonus lavaretus. The sequence continues at coordinate 68,391,349 of NC_139991.1, forward strand.
CCAATGGTTTGAGCCACCCAAAAGGTACCAATTGGATGGCTCCATCCACGACATTTCAAGCTAGCTGTGGAGTGGGCTTACGGTACGTTCTTAACTCTGTTACACTAGCATTCTAAACCAATGTCAATATTGACAAAAGGAGCTTCCCACAAAGTTACATGATGCAAGAGTACAATTTCAGATTTGATTCACATCTTGGCCCATTACCTTTATTGCTGGATTCTTAGAGTTGACAGGAGGGTTCCGGAGAGCAATGTGAAAAGCTGTCATCATGTCTCCTGTGCATTAGTCGGTTAAGGAATGTAATACTTCCTATTGTCATATCCTAAATAGGTTTAAGGGGCAGGAACACATAATGCATCTCAAATGTTTTTCGACCAACAGAAACAGACCGATATCAGGGAGGGTTTTGATGCCAGCATCCAATGTGAGATCTCTTTCTTGAGACCTTAGGCTGCGGTTACACAGCCAGCCCAATTCTGATATTCTTCCAGGAATTGGTCTTTTGACCAATCACGTCAGATCTTTTTCAGAGCTTATCTAATTGGTCAAAATATCAGTTGGGCTGCCTGTGTAAACGCAGCCATAGAGGTGTCCGATCATAAACAGCCAGACCAACCATATTCCCAAATGATTCCTCTCAAATGGAGCAGAATGACGCAGAGGATCAAGCGCAGAGAGATACATAGCTATACCACCTTATAACGTGGGGGGAAAAATATATATTTTACTGGCTTTAAACTAATCCTGACCTGGTGTCACTGCCCTGAATGTGGCTCACTCGAAATAAACATACCTCGACATAAGGCCCTTATTAAAGGGGCCATGTTGACCCAACTGACACTCTGAAACTCCTGCCTCACCCAAATCAAATGGCACAGTGATTTCCCTAATCGATACTGGAGCAACTGTGTGTGCTTTGCATGCTAGTTATAGCCAACTATGTTTAGACATAACTACCTAGCTAACTGTTAGTTAGCAAATAGCTAAGACATTCAAGAGTCTCGGGTTTAGGTAGCTCTGGAGGGCGCCCTGGTCTGGACCAGAGCTAAGGACTGTTCAGCCAGATATATCCTCCATTGGCTAGCTAGTTAACAACCTAAACATACATATTTACACAACATCAACTAAGCTAGCTAGCAAGATACATTTGTCAGCACGAACACAAAAGCTATGTTGAGCATTTGGGTTTTGGATTAAAAACAAAATCACATCAAATCGCCGAGGCTATCTGTTAGCTAAATGTGCTAGTTAACATGGGGGGCATGCGCATGAACGTAAAGGATATTGCCTGATGAGGTTGTCTATCTCCGCGGCGTCCGGTCCTTGATTATCGACAGCCTCATCGTGATCATCCACGAATTTGTTCTCATCAAATTCATCTATGTCGAGTTTCCTGAATCGCGACGAAAGAGTGTTTTTCGCCATCGGAGCCACTTCGCTGGAGGAAACAGTAGCTAGCAAGCCAGCGAGCTAGTCCTCCACGGCGCTGTTGTTGAGTTGATTCGAGCGTAGTACAGCGTACTTGCTCTGTCGGTGCTCTTGCTAGCTACTTGCAAGCAGCCACAGTCTACGCAGATGAGACAAGCTAACGGTGTTTTGATTGTAATTTGTCTATATAATATTATCTGCCAGTGTTACAGTCATTACTTTTCAACCAAGTATCTAGCTAACTAATTTGACACGCGATAGTGTTGTTGTCAGATTCATTTTCACCTACGTGAAGCCAGCAGCACCAACCGTCACTTCCGGGTCAAATATTTGAAAAATCCTTCAAAATAAGTGTACTGCCCTGAAACCTAGACAATTATTGTAAATAAAATATAAATGCCAAAAAAAGTAGTACGGTACACCTTTGTCATTATATATTATTCAACTTATCAAACTCAATACATTTCGAAAAAAATTGTGTTTTTTAGTTTCAGTCCATTGGCCTTTCTGCCACTTATATTCGTCTCATAGAGAATGATAGAGGCCTCTAGTGGCCAAAAAGCTATGTTAGCATGGGCAGCGCCATTGAGGGCTTCCACCATTTTAATGTAGTCAACTGGGTGGGACTGAAGGTGTCCTAATGCTTCCCAGCCGGATTCGGAAGAGTTTGTGCATTTATTATGATGACATTTTGTGACTTTTTGGTCGTTTTGGACTTCGGTGAGGGTTTTTGACTTCGGTGAGACTATTTTGAGGAAGTGTATACTGACGATGGCGTCTCAAAATGGAAAAACAGTACTATTGACACTTCTTTCTTGTTTTTTAAGCGAAGGTCTTTTAAGGCAGTATGCGAGCACACTCGTTCGGTTCGGCTAGCCGAGTTTGGCTAGGCGCCAGCTTACCTGAAGCATGCTGACGCCTTTCCAACTTAATTGTCTGATCCCTCCTGGTGACCATGTTGGAGTCATGTCCAACGGGGTCATCAGTAGGGATCAGCCAATCGTGAAGAAGAAAATGTACTACTTCAAAATGGAGATTGCCTCAATGGTGCTGCCTATGCTGTCACAGACGCTACAGTATAATGGCACAGATACAAAGATGAGTCCTCCATTTATCTCTATGATTCCTGTAGTTCAATGGATGCTTTTCCTCTGGTTGGCTGTGAAGTTGAGGGTTGGGGCTGTTGGGAAAATGTAGCATAAGTTACCACTCTCAAATTCATATATTGTGTTTTGAGATCAACTACATTACAGTCTGACTGTGCAGAATCACTGATCTACAGATCATCTTGTAATCCAAACTGATTCTCTCAAATGCACTGATAGACAGAAATATAGGTCTATGGATGCAAGGACCTAGACCAACAATCAAAAGATTTAAGTGACAACCATAACATGAAAAGTGGAGTAAAACAACCGTAGCCTATGAATTTGGTTATTACTAGGGTAAGACAGGACTGAAAATGTTGAGTTAAATTCTTCAAGAACCAATATTAAAGGGAGTCAAATGTAATCTCATGTTCGAGGGGATACACCTGAGCAAGGTGCTGTGTAGATTCACTAATGTTCACATAATGAGTTGAGGTGCTACACTTATTTTTATAAACTCGGTGGTTGGAGCCCTGAATGCTGATTGGCTGAAAGCCATGGTATATCAGACAGTTTACCACGGGTATGAAAAAAAGTACTATTTACTGTTCTAAATACGTTGGTAACCGGTTTATAATAGCAATAAGGCACTTCGGGGGTTTGTGGTATATGGCCAATATACCACGGCTAAGGGCTGTGTCCAGGCATTCTGCATTGCGTCGTGCATAATAATATCCATGGTATATTGGCCATATACCACACCCCCTCATGCTTTATTGCTTAAATATATCCAGAGATTTTGCGCAGCTTCTTCTCCTTCGGTGGGGTTTTGCAGCAGACTACATAATTTAATGCTGTATTGCCGCCACCAACTGGACGGGGGTGAAAAATGTGTCAAAGAAAAGTAATTCCATTACAGGGAAGGGAGAGATAATATTAATCCGCACAAACTACAAAAAATTATTAACATTTAAAAAATATATATATATATTATTGTGTGTCCACACCTACTCTTTCAAGGGTTTTTCTTTATTTTTACTATTTTATACATTGTAGAATAATAGTAGCCACCCTTTGCCTTGTTGACAGCTTTGCACACGCTTGGCATTCTCTCAACCAGCTTCATGAGGAAGTCACCTGGTATGCATTTGCATGCACCTGGTATGCAGTGGTCTAAGGCACTGCATTGCAGTGCTAGCTGTGCCACTAGTTGAAGTAATATGTACCCACATGTACATATTACTTCAACTACTTCAACTAGCCGGTGCCCCCGCACATTGACTCTGCACCGGTACCCCCCTGTATATATAGCCTCCCTACTGTTATTTTATTTTACTTCTGCTCTTTTTTTCTCAACACTTTTTTTGTTGTTGTTTTATGTTTACTTTTTTGTTAAAAAGAAATGCACTGTTGGTTAAGGGCTGTAAGTAAGCATTTCACTGTAATGTCTGCACCTGTTGTATTCGGCGCATGTGGCCAATACAATTTGATTTGATAGAGATCCTGGTTCGAATCCAGGCTCTGTCGTAGCCGGCCGCGACCGGGAGACCCATGGGGCGGCGCACAATTGGCCCAGCATCGTCCAGGGTAGGGGAGGGAATGGCCGGCAGGGATGTAGCTCAGTTGGTAGAGCATGGCGTTTGCAACGTCAGGGTTGTGGGTTCAATTCCCACGGGGGGCCAGTATGAATTTTTAAAAAAATAATAATAATGTACACTAACTGTAAGTCGCTCTGGATAAGAGCGTCTGCTAAATGACTAAAATGTAAATGTAAATGTAAAATTAACAGGCGTGCCTTGTTAAAAGTTAATTTGTGGAATTTCTTTCCTTCTTAATGCTTTGAGCCAATTGTGTTGTGACAAGGTAGGGGGAATACAGAAGATAGCCCTATTTGGTAAAAGACCAAGTCCATATTATGGCAAGAACAGCTCAAATAAGCAAAGAGAAATGACAGTCCATCATTACTTTAAGACATGAAGGTCAGTCAATCCGGAAAATTTCAAGAACTTTGAAAGTTTCTTAAAGTGCAGTCGCAAAAACCATCAAGCACTATGATGAAACTGGCTCTCATGAGGACCGCCACAGGAAAGGAAGACCCAGAGTTATGGCAATTAACTGCACCTCAGATTGCAGGCCAAATAAATGCTTCACAGAGTTCAAGTTATTTTATTTATTTATTTTTGTGTGTGTTTTTTTTTCACCTTTATTTAACCAGGTAAGCCAGTTGAGAACAAGTTCTCATTTACAACTGCGACCTGGCCAAGATAAAGCAAAGCAGTGCGATAAAAACAACAACACAGAGTTACATATGGGGTAAAACAAAACAAAGTCAAAAATACAACAGAAAAAAAAAATATATACAGTGTGTGCAAATGTAGCAAGTTATGGAGGTAAGGCAATAAATAGGCTATAGTGCAAAATAATTACAATTAGTATTAACACTGGAATGATAGATGTGCAAGAGATGATGTGCAAATAGAGATACTGGGGTACAAATTAGCAAAATAAATAACAATATAGGGATGAGGTAGTTGGGCGGGCTAATTTCAGATGGGCTGTGTACAGGTGCAGTGATCGGTAAGGTGCTCTGACAACTGATGCTTAAAGTTAGTGAGGGAGATAAGTGTCTCCAGCTTCAGAGATTTTTGCAATTTGTTCCAGTCATTGGCAGCAGAGAACTGGAAGGAATGGCGGCCAAAGGAGGTGTTGGCTTTGGGGATGACCAGTGAGATATACCTGCTGGAGCGCATACTACGGGTGGGTGTTGCTATGGTGACCAATGAGCTAAGATAAGGCGGGGATTTGCCTAGCAGTGACTTATAGATGGCCTGGAGCCAGTGGGTTTGGCGACGAATATGTAGTGAGGACCAGCCAACAAGAGCGTACAGGTCACAGTGGTGGGTAGTATATGGGGCTTTGGAGACAAAACGGATGGCACTGTGATAGACTACATCCAATTTGCTGAGTAGAGTGTTGGAGGCTATTTTGTAAATGACATCGCCGAAGTCAAGGATCGGTAGGATAGTCAGTTTTACGAGGGCATGTTTGGCAGCATGAGTGAAGGAGGCTTTGTTGCGAAATAGGAAACCGATTCTAGATTTAACTTTGGATTGGAGATTCTTAATGTGAGTCTGGAAGGAGAGTTTACAGTCTAACCAGACACCTATTTGTAGTTGTCCACATACTCTAGGTCAGACCCGTCGAGAGTAGTGATTCTAGTCGGGTGGGCGGGTGCAAGCAGCGTTCGGTTGAAGAGCATGCATTTAGTTTTACTAGTGTTTAAGAGCAGTTGGAGGCTACTGAAGGAGTGTTGTATGGCATTGAAGCTCGTTTGGAGGTTTGTTAACACAGTGTCCAATGAAGGGCCAGATGTATACAAAATGGTGTCGTCTGCGTAGAGGTGGATCTGAGAGTCACCAGCAGCAAGAGCGACATCATTGATATACACAGAGAAAAGAGTCGTCCCAAGAATTGAACCCTGTGGCACCCCCATAGAGACTGCCATAGGTCCAGACAACAGGCCCTCCGATTTGACACATTGAACTCTATCTGAGAAGTAGTTGGTGAACCAGGCGAGGCAGTCATTTGAGAAACCAAGGCTATTTAGTCTGCCAATAAGTAACAGACACATCTCAACATCAACTGTTCAGAAGAGACTGCGTGAATCAGGCCTTCATGGTCGATTTGCTGCAAAGAAACCACTACTAAAGGACACCAATAAGAAGAAGAGACTTGCTTGGGCCAAGAAACACAAGCAATGGACGTTAGACCAGTGGAAATCTGTCCTTTGGTCTGATGAGTCCAAATGTGAGATTTTTGGTTACAACCGCCGTGTCTTTGTGAGACGCAGAGTAGGTGAACGGATGATCTCTGCATGTGTGGTTCCCACCGTGAAGCATGGAGCAGGAGGTGTGATGCTGCTTTGCTGGTGACAATGTCAGTGATTTATTTAGAATTCAAGGCACACTTAACCAGCATGGCTACCACAGCATTCTGCAGTGATACGCCATCCCATCTGGTTTGCGCTTAGTTTATATCAGTATAGTGTACCATATACACTTCTACAGTATAGTGTACCATATACACTTCTACACGTCAAAGAGGGCAGTCATGCACACGCACAAACACACAAACACACACACACACTCACATACACACACACACACACACACACACACACACACACACACACACACACCTCAGTCTGAAGGTATTTTTATGTTCTTACTTCTGAAACCCAGCACTCTGATTTTGATTCTAAAAGTCCCCACAATGTAGGATTATAATACATAAGAAATGTGCTTAGAACTGAGATGCTTTATGGGTACATCCAACAATGGCACCCCTAATCTAAAAAAAACTAAAATTGTCTGCACAAAACATGGTTGATTGAAATTGTCCCCACCAAACTGTTCCTTGTGGGGACCTGTCTGAATATTGGTGTTGGTACACAGAGAAACTAATCAGGGATTTGTGTAGTTGGCAAGTAAACCACTATTGAATGCCCCAGCTGTTTTATTGCTGTGAGAGACCACCTTGTCTCGACATCGTTGCATTGCCTTTTTCCAATGACGTTTAAAAATAATTTATCTCATTTGGATTATATAGTAATTTGTGTCGTTTAGCAGAAACTCAACATTACAACAAGGAGGCAGAATGACAGTACAATTACTGGATGCATCTACATTTTCTGTCCATATAGTTTTTTTTAAATACGGTGCTTCCACTCACACTAGGAAAGTGTGACTATCATTTGTTTTTCAACAGGACAATGACCCAAAACACACCTCCAGGCTGTGTAAGGGCTATTTGACCAAGAAGGAGAGTGATGGAGTGCTGCATCAGATGACCTGGCCTCCACAATCACCCGAACTCAACCCAATTGAGATGGTTTGAGATGAATTGGACGGCAGAGTGAAGGAAAAGCAGCCAACAAGTGCTCAGCATATGTGGGAACTCATTCAATACTGTTGGAAAAGCATTCCAGGTGACTACCTCATGAAGCTGGATGAGAGAATGCCAAGAGTGTGCAAAGCTGTCATCAAGGCAAAGGGTGGCTACTTTGAAGAATCTCAAATATAAAATATATTTTGATTTGTTTAACACTTTTTTGGTTACTACATGATTCCATATGTGTTAATAGTTTTGATATCTTCACTATTATTCTACAATGTAGAAAATAGTAAAAAATAAAGAAAACCCTTGAATGAGTAGGTATGTCCAAACTTTTAACTTGTACTGTATATAGATACAGTGCTGCTTGAAAGTATGTGAACCCCTTGTGCAAGTACAGATTTGTTCAGTTTTTACCATGAAATCTTCATTTAATCAGAACCAGTCTTTTTGATCTGACATAACAGTTTTATATTTACCAATACCATATGCTGGTGTAGAGGAAATCATATGTGTAGTAGAAAAACAAAATTAAAAAGGAATTAGTGCATGTGCAAAAATAAGTGAACCCCAAGTTGCGTTGGTTAAATCAAGTAGGTAAGTAGAATCAGGTGGGTAAATAATTAGCTACCAAATGAACCAATCAAAGGAGAGATCCTTAGGAAAGAGTTTGGGCGGGACTCTGATATATAGAGATAAGAAACCTGATCAGTTTGGTGTTACCCATCCAGCTGAATGCAAAGCACACCATGCCGAGAGGAAAGGACATCTCAGAGGACATCAGGACGAGGGTAGTGAGAGCTCATCAGTCTGGGAAAGGCTATAAAATCATCTCAAAAAGATTTTAGCTCCATTAGTCCACTGTGAGGCAAATCATTTACAAATGGAGAGCATTTAACATGACAGCAACTCGGCCTAGAAGTGGACGCCCTTCCAAAATATCCCCATGAGCCACAAGAACAATAATACATCTGGTAAAAGCCAACCCAAACATAACATCTAGAGATTTGCAGCCCTCCCTTGCTGTATCTCAGGTAACTGTGCATGCTTCAACAATAAGAAGAACACTGAATCGAAATGCCATTCATGGGAGGGTTGCTAGGAAGAAGCCTCTGCTGTCAAAAAAGAACCAAACTGCCCGTCATAACTTTGCCAGAGACCACCTGGACAAACCTGAAGGTTTCTGGAAGTCCATTCTCTGGACCGATGAGTCCAAAATTGAACTTTTTGGTCACAATTAACACCGCTATGTTTGGCAAAAACCCAACACTGCCTACCACCAAAATAACCTTATCCTAACAGTCTAGCATGGTGGTGGGAATGACAAGATCTGGGGCTGCTTTTCCTCCTCTGGACCTGGATGAATCCACATCATTAAGGGAACCATGAATTCTGAGGTATACCAGGAGATTCTTGAACAGAACGTCAGGCCATCAGTCAAGGAGCTAAAGCTGGGCCGAAAATGGGTCTTCCAACAAGACAACGACCCAAAGCATTCAAGCAAATCTACCAAAGAATGGCTCAGGAGAAAGAAGATTTGTGTTTTGGATTGGCCAAATCAAAGACCTGACCTAAATCCAATCGGGATGCTGTGGCAGGACCTGAAGCAGGCAGTTCATGCCAGACACCCCTCAAACCTCACTCAATTGGCTGAGTTCTGTAAGGAGGAGTGGGCAGAAATCCCTCAAAACAGATGTCAGAGACTGATTACTGGCTATAGGAGACGTTTAGTCCAAGTTATCGCTGCTAATGGAGGTGCCACAAGCTATTGACTGAAGGGGTTCACATAACTTTGCACATATCAAATCTGAGTTTCTGCTAAATAAACCACTTTTGTTAAATAAACAATGAAAATATATCATGTTTTTTAGTTTCTGTCATTTACTTGGAATGTCTTTATTACAAACTGGGTTTTAGATAAGGATTTTATGTTTATTTTAATATTTTATAGCAAAATAATGACCAGCCTGTAGGGTTCACATACTTTCAAGCAGCACTGTATATATTCCCACTCCTTAAATAATTTGAGGAGTAGCTTAGTGGTTAAGAGCGTTGTGCCAGTAACCAAAAGGTCGCTGGTTCTAATCCCCGAGCCGACTAGGTGAAAAATCTGTCGATGTGCCCTTGAGCAAGGCACTTAACCCTAATTGCTCCTGGATAAGTGCGTCTGCTAAATGAATAAAAAAATACCCTGCTTAGCCTCTGAGGCCTCAGATGGTGGGACCGCAGGAGACAGTGTGGCTCAGTTGGTGGAGCATGGTGCTTGCAACGCCAGGGTTGTGGGTGCGATTCCCACGGGGGCCTAGTACTAAAAGGAAAGTACGAAATTGTATGTACTGACTATTGTAAGTCACTCTTGATAAGAGCGTCTGTTAACTGTAGGTAGTCCATGTTGCTCCTCAGATGTGAAATCTTTTAATCGCAGAAATATTTCAGGTGCAGAAACAATGATGTCGATCTTTCTTCACTTCTGTTCAACTTGTGCAGTGCCGTTTACCACCATCGCTATAAAATACACAAAATACACTTTCTTAAGATTTCTGGGACATGCTGGTGATTCACTACCAAGGGGCCTTCAGAGATAATCTTTCTACCCTTTTGACAGCCTCCGCATAGGAAACTCTCAACTGCCCTGATTTTGGCGACCTCAGTCTCTTTCGCCCAACTCGGGCATTCCAGGGATGTCACCTCATGTTCTCCACCACATTTACAACACTTTGCTCCTTGCCGATTTGGCGCAGCTCCGTGCTCAGGCCAATTTCATTAATCATGCTGTGAATATGTTATGGAGTACCACAGTGTGTTATTTGACAGACATCCCTATGGTTCATTTTTGGTCTAAACATTTATTGGTTATTATATAGCTATATATGTGTGAGATATTTATTTAATGCCGTTTTAATGTTCACTGTGAATAAAGCTTGAATGTTCACTGTGAATATTAACATATTATAACACATTTTAATTTATTAATGCGTTCAACATGTTCTAAATTAATGCTAAATGTGCACCAAGTTGTACCAATATTTCAATCACATACAGCTGAAATTATTTTGTTTTGATTTCCCCAAAAAATGCATTAACTATTACAATACTACTTACTGTACAACAAAACTGCTAAAAAGATGTCCATCACTTATCCTACTATGCTTATTTTTTTACTGGGAGATTTTATTTTGAAACCGGAAATCTAACTGATACCAGTTCTTGTCAGCATTACGAAGATTCTGATTGGTCGATAATAACCCGGTAGATGTTCCTACCTAGCCCCTCAACTTCCTTTTGGTGAGGTATCAGCGACGACGATGGTAAGCAATAATCGACAATAACTCAATCTAACACAATCTTCCGTCATTCAGGCAATTTTTGTATAGTAACGTTTATAAAATTGTTGACACACATCTCTGGGCTTCGTGTGATGAATTTGTGATTGAGGCTGTCTTCGTATTCGCTGATTAGAATGTCTAGAATCCGTGGTACATTTTTGGGGCTAACCCCCCTCAGATGGTCAGGTTTACATTACGAGAGACAGGCAAATGAATGACACTGACTGTCAACTAGGTAACTTTTATCTCACCTAGTGTAGTTAGTTGGTTGTCAATTGAAGTTTTTATTAGTCGCTAGTTAGACCTTGCAAATGTGTTGTCTGGTGTGAAGTATTTAGAGGCATTTATATAATTAAGCACTTGTCAGACCACAACTTTCTTTGGGGTTGTTTGTTAGTGCTGCATTTCATGGTTTAGGGTTTTGGATGTTTATCAAGTAAATATGTTTGTATGGGCATCTTGCCTGAACCATCCTCAATCCTAATTTAAGTAGCCTAGGACATGGTCATCATTTCTAGGAGGCCATGGTTGTGTGTTTTGGTTTTCCCTGTAGGGTGAACATTGTCATTCACTTGAATCAGAGAAATTAAAAATGTTATTGTAGATATCCTGTTAGATCTGTATGATTAGGCAGATTGCAAATATTCCATGTTAGTCTGAAGTCATCAGTAAAGCACTACCGTCCTAATGAACGTTTTGTTTATCAATTATAATTTTTTAGGCAAAAATCAAGGCCCGAGACCTGCGGGGTAAGAAGAAGGAGGAGCTCCTTAAGCAACTTGAAGACCTCAAGGTGGAACTATCTCAGCTCCGTGTTGCCAAGGTTACGGGTGGTGCTGCATCCAAACTGTCCAAGATGTGAGTATTGTTTAAAATCACTCGCACTGGCTAACAGTTCATTTCACCTTTCCTCCCACAATGTTTTGCAGACGGGTCATACGCAGAAGTGTTAGTGGCGTCATTAAAAGCAGGCATAAGGTGAATGTAAACAAATGCAACTGCACCTATATGAGCATTTCCTCACCTTTGGACAACAATGGCAGGAGTTAAGATGGAATGCTCACAGATGTGCATTACTGTGTCCAATTCACCACGCTTGACGTCTATGGGTTCTCAATACACACATTTCTGGGAGGGTGCAGGTGGGCTAAGTGAGATCACAACAGCGCACTTCATAGGATCATTATGCGCTCTACCCTCGAACCAGTTACTGGCCCAATGCTCTTAACCACTAGGCTACCTGCCGCCCCTGGTAGAACCTGAAATCTCAGGTAATGGACTGTCTATCCTGTTGACCTGGTTCTGGGTTTCCAGATAGCGATAGAAATAAGCGTGTTCAGCGATGCATCGTTCCTAAAACGGCCGACGATATCACATGCGTTTCCCAAAACTCAGCGTAGAGAGAATGTTCACTAAGTGGGTCTTTGGAGCATGTGTCGATACTGATAAGGAAGTGCTGCTCTCGGATCAGCTTTCTCTATTCAAGTTCTTACATTTTAGTCATTTAGCAGACGCTCCTATCCAGAGCGACTTACAGTTAGTGAGTTCATACATTTTTCATACTGGCCCCCCGTTGCAAGCGCCATACTCTACCAAGTGAGCTACAGGAGGGCCTAACATAAGTAGTCATACACACTACTGACGTCGGATCAGCTCCTAGAGAGACTATTATCACCTATGGCTGCAAATATTGAGGTGGTTTATTCTAATGTGGTAGCCTATAATAATGCACTAAATCATAATTGTCACATCATTGCGCGCATTGTTGTTACACGGGAAATATATTGAGGCAAAATTACTAAGCCGCAATAGCAAAATAGAACTCAATTGTATTTAAACTGAAATTGAATTCAATGTTATTGAAATATGGAGGCATATGTAGCCTGTTGACCTTAGAATGAAGTAATCTCGGGAAACCCGGCCCTGAAGGTTTTTCAACAACCTTCATTTGAGCATTTTAAAGGGAACTAATGTATCTTATGAGCATGGGTGAAAGTAGATTTAACTTCTTCCCGGGACGGGACCTCTTGTGTACGCACGCTTAATCATAGAATTACATATACAGTGAACAGAAATATAAGTGCAACGTGTAAAGTATTGGTTCCATGTTTCATGAGATGAAATAAAAGATCCCAGAAATGTTCCATACTCACAAAAACATTATTTCATGCAGAAATTTGTTTACATCCTTGTAAGTGAGCATTTCTCCTTTGCCAAGATAATCCATCCACCTGACAGGTGTCGCATTTCAAGAAGCTGATTAAACAGCATGATCATTGCACAGGTGTACCTTGTACTGGGGACAATAAAAGGCCACTCTAAAATGTGCAGTTTTGTCACACAATAAAATGCCACAGATGTCTCAAGTTGAGGGAGTGTGCAAATGGCATGCTGACTGCAGGAATGTCCACCAGAGCTTTTGCCAGATAATTTAATGTTCATTTCTCTACCATAAGCCATCTCCAATGTCATTTTAGAGAACTAAGTGGCTTGGGGAACAAAACATCGACATTTTGGGTCCATGGCCAGGAAACTCCCTAGACCTTAATCCCATTGAGAATTTGTGGTCGATCCTCAAGAGGTGGGTGGACAAACAAAAACCCACAACTTCTGACAAACTCCAAGCATTGATTATGCAAGAATGGGCTGCCATCAGTCAGGATGTGGCCCAGAAGTTAATTGACAGCATGCCAGGGTGACTCTTTGCATAAACTGAATGTCATTGTCAATGAAAGCATTTGACACTTATGGAATACTTGTAATTATACTTCAGTGTACCATAGTAACTACTGACATAAAGATCTAAGAACACTGAAGCAGCAAACTTTGTGGAGACCAATACTTGTCATTCTCAAAACTTTTGACCACGTGCTTGTTTTGTCACAAACTGTAATTAGGTGAACTTTTAGAATTTTAGCAACCAGGAAATGGCGGAGTGTTTTCTGCATAGTGCATCTTTAACTTTTGTTAAATGTATTACCTTTTTATTGTGGCATAAACACAACCAGTCATTATGTTTTTATCTGATTGTCAGACAATCACTTCAAAATAATCCTTTACTAGGCAACCTGCAGATGTTCATCCACTCGCAACATATTTCCAGCCTGCAAACAGTGGTGAATGGAAAGCGATATCTGTTACACAAATCACCAAAAAGTGTCATGACATTTGGCGATTGTCATTAGGTTAGCAATTATGCGTCCACTGCTGTCCTCATCTCTGTGTCTGCCATTCATCTCTGCCTTGCCAAAAATGTCAGTGTTCTGGTCGAACCACATCGCATTTTGGAATGTAGGCTATACCACCCGTTTTCAAGTTAATTAGCAAGTTTTTCATGCCTTTGACATGCGGTAATGATAAAAAGTGGTGTTATAGCCTACAGTTTTCTTGACATTTTGTTTTAATTATTGTGATACGCTCGTGTTTTACCGGTACGGCGTACCCCAACTATTTATTTTTTCGCGGTACCGGACCGTAGCGCCTTACTTTCACCCCTGCTTATGAATATTATTTGATCGTGAAAATCAAGTCTGAGTTGACAGATAACATTACCATATGGCCAGTTCGAGAAAAACATGTTCGACTTGCATATACTGCGCATTGTTTGACATTAATATATGGCAGAAAAGCAATTGTACATTTCCCTACGTCTTATCTGTCCAATTTGAAAGATACAATTAAAACGCGGTAAATAGCAATATGTCATTAGTTGCCACGAGCAGCACCGCAGATATTGAGATGCGCAAGATTCAAGACTTTGCTTTCACACAGTCGCACACAGTATCTGCTCATGTGCATGGGTTTGCTTCACGCTCTTACAGCGTGGGAGCAACAGGAGAAGCTGAGCATCGTGCTTCAACGCACTTAGTTGCGGAAATTCAACCACTAGAAATTGACCCACTATGCTGTTTACTTTTTGCATCTACGTCATATTGCGGAGTCTACCTTTAAGCTGTTTTCAATAATATGTTGAAAGTGCAATGTTTCATGTAATTCACTCATTCCCACCTTTATTTCAGCCGTGTCGTTCGGAAGTCCATTGCCAGAGTCCTGACAGTCGTCAACCAGACCCAGAAGGAGAACCTGAGGAAATTCTACAAGGTAGGCCTTTTATTTAAAACTTTGTTGCTGGCTTCATGGATTTAAGTTATAGGATTTTATAGTATAGAATCGCAATATCTATGCGTCATGATGGTATAGTATCGTGAGGTCACTAGCAATACTGAGTTGTAATTGTCATCACGGATTTGGTGCATCAGCGTTACAGATTATTTTCACAAATCTTTATTTGGTGCATTAGCGTCAATTATTATTTTGCTGAATTATCGAAAGTGGAATTTCCTCTAGTTCAAATCCAGCCACTTCTTCCCCAAGTAGGGCTGTTGCGGTGACCGTATTAACGCCACACCGGCGGTCACGAGTCATGAAGGCAGTCAAATTCCACGTGACCATTTAGTCATGGTAATTAGGCTTCTCCAAGCTCTGATGCTGCTGCTGGTCATTAGTAGCCTACCAAACTTGCTAACTGCCTGGTACTCAGCACTATATTGTCCCTCTAATCACTCTGACATCAATGCAAATGTGATCAAAAATCTAATCCAACACTTCATGAGAGCCCATGAGCTCATGTTGCACAACATTTCTATAGGCTATGCAATTGCGTGAGATGGCCTCTACTAAAAAGAGGAGGATCCCATCAGGTTTCTATAGGCTAGGCCTACTATATTTATTTCTCAACTTTCCTAATATTAAGCACATTGCTTGTCTTTACAACAGGAGTATAGCCTACCTGGCTAGCATGAAAATGAACCACGGGAAAAGTGTCCTCCATTCGCTATTTAACTGCATAGATGACATTTATTTTTTCCCGCTGCCCCTGTTTCTATACAGGTGCATGATAATGGTCCATTCTAAATGAAAACAAATTTCACATATTATTTAGTATATGTAAAGATTAAATCAAGAATAGTCTGATGGGTGATAATATTAGCATATCACTTGTGAATGATGCCCAGCATAAGAAACAATGCCTTTTTTTTTGTGACTGTTTTGAATCATAGTTGCACACCTCATGTAGCCTAGCCCATAGGCCTATATGTTTTGATAAGGTTTGCATCACAACTAAAGTGGCCAAATAACTTCTTAAAATGAAGCACATTAATCTGCTTTACAATGGGTGTAGAGCCTAACTGGCATACATAAGCAGCGCGTGAGTTTCAAGTTTGGGGAAGATCATTTTCACCATAAAAATGCACCTTTATAATAAAAGCATTACATGCATAATTGCATTTGGGGTCACTTTTGATAATGGTGTTTTCCGCTAATGGTACATTCGCGCTTATAGCCTACTACCATGTGCGTATTGCTGCGCTTATAATGTTAAGAAGTAGCCTAATAGTTGATCAACATTTTAAGCTAAACGGTCTGATCTGTTGCGTAAGAAAGTTTTATTTTTTTAGATGCGAGTGGTTGAAATAATTTGCGATAGAATAGGTCGACTTTTGTACTACGGGGGATAGTAGCTTGACATAGGCTAGTGCTTTTGCTGTTCGTTAGGCCTACTCATCTAGTTGGCTGACGAAAAGTAAATGTGGACAGTTCTTCCAATATCTTCAATATGCACCTGGGAATTGGATAAGGACGCGCACAGTTGCATCCCCGATGTGTGTCTTCACTTCTAGCCTGGGAGAAAGACCTGATCACGTGATAGAGAGCCATGTGAGTGAGAGGTGATTCGGAGCGCGCAGCACTCAGGGAGAAGGGCATAACGGCCACTGGCTGCAAAAGGCATGGATTTTTTTAGGGTGCATTACGGTCACACAAAGGGGATGCCGCCGTGAAATTCTAGGCATTATCAAGTGCTTGTCAAATTGTGAATGAGTGGCTGATGTAGTGTGTATGGCCTGCGCAAAAAACAAAGCAGAGCTCATGCCTTTCTACTTTTTTCAAATCATCATTAGTCGCATCATACAGCCTTAAAATGTATTAAAAATCAAAACATATATAGCCCAACATTTGTAGAACTAAAGTTAGGTCTCAAAATTAAGCATATAGGAATAACTATTTTTGTTAACCGCTCAACACAGAATAGCCACATGTGCGCACTCCCTCATCGTTTGGAGAAAATATATTTTCAGCTTTGTTCAATTGTATTCTTCATACTATAAAATAATGCCACGGAATTCTAAGCAAATGTTGTCTGCTAAATTAACTACTGTAGCCCACAGCCAATTGACATAGCCAGATCAGGACAACTCAGAGTATGCTATTCTGTTCTTCTGAAATAGACTACATTTTCTTCATATCATGCTTCTTTAGACCTGTCTAAAATAAATAATGGATTTATTGTGAAGGTGTAGGCTATATTACATGGATTTATTAGACTTTTTAAAATGTAGATGTTCCAAAGGTCTGCATCAGTTGCTTGTAGGCTATGTGTGGAAGTCAGGAGATGAAATGTGTTTATGTTAATGAACGGTCAATTTCCGTGAGACCGACAGTTATTTGCTTGACAATCACCAGCTGACGAAATTTCGTGACCACCACAGCCCTAGCCCCAAGAAATAAATGAAGTTGGCTAGCTAGCGCTGGAATTGGTTATGGGTTCCAAGACCTGGGGATCATTTGCAGAATGGCACATACAGCCTGGATCAAACACTGCATTGCTGAATCCCAAACCAGCCCCTCACCCCTACCAACTCCTCACCCCTACCAACTCCTCACCCCTACCAACTCCTCACCCCTACCAACTCCTCACCCCTACCAACTCCTCACCCCTACCAACTCCTCACCCCTACCAACTCCTCACCCCTACCAACTCCTCACCCCTACCAGCCCCTCACCCAAACCAGCCCCTCACCCCTACCAACTCCTCACCCCTACCAACTCCTCACCCCTACCAACTCCTCACCCCTACCAACTCCTCACCCCTACCAACTCCTCACCCCTACCAACTCCTCACCCCTACCAACTCCTCACCCCTACCAACTCCTCACCCCTACCAGCCCCTCACCCCTACCAGCCCCTCACCCCTACCAGCCCCTCACCCCTACCAGCCCCTCACCCCTACCAGCCCCTCACCCCTACCAGCCCCTCACCCCTACCAACTCCTCACCCCTACCAACTCCTCACCCCTACCAACTCCTCACCCCTACACTTTTTTGCTTATTTTGCAGGGTAAGAAGTACAAGCCCCTGGATCTGAGGCCCAGGAAGACCCGCGCCATCCGCAGGCGGCTGAACAAACATGAGGAGAGTCTGATGACCAAAAAGATGCAGAGGAAATCACGCTTGTACACTATTCGCAAGTTCGCTGTCAAGGCTTGAGTCTGTACCTTTTTTATATTGAAAATAAATTACCTTTCACAGGAAAAAATATAACTTTGTCTTGTAAGTGTTTGAATTAAATCTGTCAGAGAATCCCAAGGGAACAGCTTATTTTTTAACAGTATTGTTTGTCTTTTAACAATTGGAAAAAATGTACACAGCGTTAAGATGTGACAAACAAAACAAGGGAAACGACATGGGGAAAATGATGAAATAAAATGCTGTGACCTCATTCCCTCCCCTTGGCTGTGAAGTATGCTCTCTTCATTCTCCATCATTTGATCTAAAACTATGGACTGGTGTATAAAAGTTGACTATGATCTTATCCAGAAACAACCTTTTGTCACTACTACTAAGTTAGGCATTTCAGATTTTGAAGCTGCAAAAAATAATGGTACAGGTATAAGCAATATGGTTGTTGTTTCACCTTGCTATCTTGATAGGCTAAAAGGCTTTGCATGGTCAATCTGCCGTCTACGAGCCATATGGCATTTACTGCGATGAGGCCTCTGCAGAAGTCAGGGCATTTATAGTTGTTGCGCTTCGGAGAGCGGTTGTCAAGGAAGTGAGTTTGTGTTTATACTGGACCACCCGCCCCCACCTACCGTCAACCAATCATGTCAATGCAGAGCTATATCGAGCCCTCCGCATTGTTACAATATTTGGGCAGCGCACAGCGATGCGGTACAGAGCTCAATTTGGCCTCTGCATGCGCCTGGAGGCTCCGCATACGGCGCCACCGACCACACTTTCAGATGAAACATAAATGAGCTTTTAGGTGAAATATTTCCAATATTGAGTTTAGGAGTAGGTCCTGACCTTTGGTTTCGATGAGTCGTCACCAGATGGTGCTCTTGGTTCCCATGTAATGGACACTTCAATAAAACCATATGTCATGAAGTCAATCATGAACAGGCTTTTAATAAATGTTGGAAAACTTAATTGATTCGTTACTAAATCAACCAAAACCCGTGTTATGTATTCAGCTGAATTTTGATTAATTAACATGTTTTAATGTTTTGCAGTTTGTTCTCAGGCTCTCTAGGCTAGAGTAGAGCACTCTGTAAAAGAACTAAGTGTGAAATGTTTAGGTATGCAATAAATGATAAAGGGAAATCTAAAAAGTACAACTCTTAATAGGGCTCTCTGCATTGGTTGGAGCGCTTGTCAATCATATTGCCTCATTGTCTCGTTGGTGCGACCGATAGTAGAACTCGAGCTGGTTGTAAGCGTGAGGAAACAGTTGTGGCAGCAGAACCAGTGCTGGGCGCACGGGTGCACTGATTTCAAGTGCTGTTTTGTTGGAATTGTTCTGACTTTTACGTGGGGAGTTGAAAGAACATGAAGTGTGAACTGAGAACTATGTTTAGGTCAACGATGCTGGAATTACTTTTGTTTTCATTGACAGCTGGGTTATATCGTACTGCACCGCGCGCCTCCTACAACAATGAACTGTCTGTATCAAAGCAACCTGCCATGTCCGAAATCACACTCGGGCAGCTCGGCACTACCATGCCAAACTATTTACCCGAGGACAGTGTGAGGTTGTCCACAATTTCAGCGCTCTCCCCAGTTTCTACCGCGACCACGTCGGCAAACAGGATTACAGGTAAAACCACTAAATCTTACCGAACGCACAAGTTGACCCGAACAGCAAAGACCACCATAAGTGAGTCCATATCTAAGGATTCCTCTGTAAAAAACAATGATGGTACAGCCGACATAACGCCGACAATTTACATAGGAATAATTCGAACTACAACACTAACTGCTTCAACAATTTCTACATCGAGGGCTCCCGAAACAAAGACAAATTATTTGCCCACCTCGCAACCTCCACCTGTCCCCACCACTGACAGGCAACAAAGTAAGTCTCTGCTCTACCCAGTTTTGGAAATTGAAATACAGTAGGATGTTGACATTTATTTTGAAACAGGATTATTTTCATGTCCAAATACCTCGTAGTATGAAATATTGCATGAAATAAAATATTTATTTAAAAAAGCAACGAGAAACGAGGCAGTGCACGGTCACTGCCATTTGTCTCAAGACACATTACCCTTTTCCAGTTACACAAGTCAGAAAAGGCGATGGCAAATGTATGTTAACTATCTTTGAATGTCCATCAGGTAGGTGTCAGGTAAAATATAATACATTAGCCCACCCTACTCCTGGGGAGCTACAGATTACAGGGTTTTGTTCCAACCCTGCTCTAACACATTCTACAAATCATCTGCACGCATCAGGGTCTTGAAAGTTACAGGTTTTGGGAAAAAATAACTGAGCAAAAAGACTATCGAATCGGTAAACTGTATCGGTTAATTGGGGTCCCGTGTAGCTCAGTTGGTAGAGCATGGCGTTTGCAACGCCAGGGTTGTGGGTTCGATTCCCACGGGGGCCAATATGAAATAGGTATGCACTCACTAACTGTAAGTCGCTCTGGATAAGAGCGTCTGCTAAATGACTAAAATGTTAATTCTGATATGAATCAAATATATATATTTTTGGGAATGTCATTGTCTTGCCACATGTATACACCCCTACTCAACACAATAACTCGTATGTCACACTCCCTACAGGTATATCTATCCAGTCTGGAATATAGGCATTTGTCAGCTGTTTCTGGCTACCTTCGTTTTTGTGTAGTTGTTTTGTGTCAAAATAAAGTAACATTGGGAGGAAGTCACAGATGATGGAAAATGGATATCATTGCAGGTCTGTGGGAGTGACATGAACATGAACTGATAAGCCTGTGATCTTCATGTGTGGAGTGAGATTGTAAGTCACAGCGTAGGTGACATCGAACGTGCCCTGCTTCACATTCAGAAATCCCTATCCTTTCTTACCACGCTTCGGTGCAGCTGAAAGAGGCCGGTTTCTCTGCACCTGGTTGGATAGTATCCCCAATGCTCCCCACAGCCCCTGCCAAGCCCTGACAGACATTGTGGTTTGGCTCTGATTTACTTTGTGCTAATGAGTTTGTGATGGCAAGGATTGCAGACTCCTAGATCCAGGAGATGTTTGTCACAGCGCTGCCTGTCAGCCCATGTTGCCCCTCTCTGTGGTCTCCCCCTCGTATAGAACTATTTAATCAGTTTTGTCTGGTTGTGTGGTCTTTTAACTCGTCTCACTGTCAAACTCTGCTTATTCTTTTGTAATAAATGTTTCCATCTTGACCATTTTCTCTTTCAAATGTCTACTGAGCGAACAGAGATGCCTTGAGATGATGAGGTCTTTAGAAGCAGTGTGAGTTCTTCTAGTCCCTAGGCATACTATCTGATGATTGCATTAAATAATCATGGAAGCTCATAGTAGAGTAACTCTCAAATCAAATCAAATTTTATTTGCCATGTGCGCCGAATACAACAGGTGTAGACATTACAGTGAAATGCTTACTTACAAGCCCTTAACCAACAATGCAGTTTTTTAAAAGAAAAAGTAAAATAAAATAAGTGTTAAGTAAAAAAATTAAAGCAAATAACTAAAGAGCAGCAGTAAAATAAAATAACTGTAGGGAGGCTATATACAGGGGGGTACCGGTACAGAGTCAATGTGCGGGGGCACCGGCTAGTCGAGGTAATATGTACATGTGGGTAGAGTTAAAGTGACTATGCATAAATAATAAACAGAGTAGCAGCAGCGTAAAAGAGGGGGGTGGGGGGACAGTGCAAATAGTCTGGGTAGCCATGATTAGCTGTTCAGGAGTCTCATGGCTTGGGGGTAGAAGCCTTTTGGACCTAGACTTGGCGCTCCGGTACCGCTTGCCGTGCGGTAGCAGAGAGAACAGTCTATGACTAGGGTGGCCGGAGTCTTTGACAATTTTTAGGGCCTTCCTCTGACACCGCCTGGTATAGAGGTCCTGGATGGCAGGAAGCTTGGCCCCTGTGATGTACTGGGCCGAAAGCAATACCCTCTGTAGTGCCTTGCGGTCGGAGGCCGAGCAGTTGCCATACCAGGCGGTGATGCAACCAGTCAGGATGCTCTCGATGGTGCAGCTGTATAACTTTTTGAGGATCTGAGGACCCATGCCAAATCTTTTCAGTCTCCTGAGGGGGAATAGGCTTTGTCGTGCCCTCTTCACGACTGTCTTGGTGTGTTTGGACCATGATAGTGTGTTGGTGATGTGGTCACCAAGGAACTTGAAGCTCTCGACCTGTTCCACTACAGCCCCATCGATGAGAATGGGGGCGTGCTGAGTCCTCTTCTTTTTTTTCCCCGTAGTCCACAATCATCTCCTTTGTCTTGATCACGTTGAGGGAGAGGTTGTTATCCTGGTACCACACGGCCTGGTCTCTGACCTCCTCCCTATAGGCTGTCTCATCGTTGTCGGTGATCAGGCCTACCACTGTTGTGTCGTCGGCAAACTTAATGATGGTGTTGGAGTCGTGCCTGGCCATGCAGTCATGGGTGAACAGGGAGTACAGGAGGGGACTGAGCACACACCCCTCATTACAAGTTTTACTGTGCTTTATTGGTTGAGGTAGGAGTGGATTTCATTGGGCGGAAAATGAGAACTCCCGCAAACACAGTATTACCTCTGCATGTAGTTCTTTATTGTGTCTACGTTTCGTTCAAGACGTGGTTGGAGTGGAGTTGTAGACTCGCTTTTGTGGTACAGTAGATGGACTACCACTGCAGCTACGCGGGGGATTCATTTCCCCTGGTTTTTGATTTGTTCCCTGCACAGGGACCCTGCACAGGGACCCAATGGGCAGTAACTAGAGGGCTACTGTAATGGGGCTGTATTTGATCGATAGCCAAGCCTTCAGGGCGTCCTGGTCAGATGAAAAAGCATCTGACCTTGTCGCCGTTATCACACCACAGATATGCCTCATTCTGTCGTACGGGGGTAGATTGAGGCTACCGAGAGGCAGTGCCACAAAAACAAGAATCCCACACAGCTTCCAATTGGCTCATTCATCCCCCCTTTTCTTACCCAGGTCATTGCTGTAAATGAGAATGTGTTCTCAGTCAACCTGGTAAAATAAGGGTAAAATAAAAAATAAACACGGTGCCGTTGCTGAATCTGCCATAATGTCGCACAGCTGCAGTAAGATTAGGTTTCCCCTCGCTCTACCTAGACGTTGGGAAGCCATACGGTGTGCCTTACTTGAAAAGGATTCATGGTAACCTCTGACCCTGACCACCCGTTACACTAGTATTGGTTGCTTGGTAAAACTTCCCTCGACCTGCAGCTAGACTCTAGAGTAGCCCCTTGGACATCCCTCTTGCCATAAACACACTAAACTGCTCCATTTGTCTACTGTGTCTGTCTTCTTGTCCGCTATTGTGTTTATCTGGCCTTTTCAGTTTATGACCTTTGTTTGTCTTGTTTTAAACTATTACTGTGAGAAGAATGATATCCTTTAGGATATTAATCAACATTTTTTAAAAACTCTAAACAAGCAGTGTGATGACAGATAAACGGAACGTGTGTCTTCTTAGGGTCAGAAATTGTGCTGAACCAGAGGATTTGTTCTCTCAGAGGAGAATGGAATCCAAGTTTGTGACGCTGTGGATCCTTGGGAATATGTAATGGTTCTACCCGCTGTAGAGTGTGCTGAGAGCGGCCAGTCGGCCAGGGATGACCTCAGCAGAGGTCTGCGTGTAGGACAGCAGCGTTGCTCTTGGCATCTCCTGGCAGCCCTTCTGGCAGGTCCCCCTTGATGAGTTTCGCAGGTCAGGAGAGCGCCGTTCTAGCTCCCCAGCTGGAAACTTGGTGGACACAGCAGCAGTGTCTTGTACAGTACAATACTGTTTTGCTTCTCTGATTAATTTTTTCTGTGTGGGACTGTCAGTGTCTGCAGTATACAATCTCCCTTGTTCTCCCTGATATGTCTGTGCTGAGTGCCTGTGGGCTTTGTATCTTCATGTCTACTGTATGAGGCAGTGTATCTTCACGTCTACTGTATGAGGCAGTGTATCTTCATGTCTACTGTATGAGGCAGTGTATCTTCATGTCTTCTGTATGAGGCAGCGTATCTTCACGTCTACTGTATGAGGCAGTGTATCTTCACGTCTACTGTATGAGGCAGTGTATCTTCATGTCTACTGTATGAGGCAGTGTATCTTCATGTCTACTGTATGAGGCAGTGTATCTTCATGTCTACTGTATGAGGCAGCGTATCTTCACGTCTACTGTATGAGGCAGTGTATCTTCACGTCTACTGTATGAGGCAGTGTATCTTCACGTCTACTGTATGAGGCAGTGTATCTTCACGTCTACTGTATGAGGCAGTGTATCTTCACGTCTACTGTATGAGGCAGTGTATCTTCACGTCTACTGTATGAGGCAGTGTATCTTCATGTCTACTGTATGAGGCAGTGTATCTTCATGTCTACTGTATGAGGCAGTGAAAGTGAAAACAAAGTTCCATTCTTGCATAATACCAACGATTTATTCCATATTCTCGACATATTTTGGACTTGCGCACTTAAGAGTCTCAGAGTTCGAGATGCAAGACAAATTTCTGAATACAGTTAGGCCAATAAAGTGACCCAAACCACACTGAGCTGGATTGGAGATTCTCTACTCTGGCTGTAAGGGTCAGTTGTGATGTAAGCTGTGAGGGGGATCACAAAAGTGTCGGGCAATGCAAGGTGACAGTGTCACAGCAAATTCCGGGGGTCAGCGGCTCTGCTGCCAGGAGCGGGGACATGTCTCTCTCTCTCTGACTGCTCAGGCTGGTTGCGTAACTCCTGTCAAATTCTATTGGAATGTAGAACCACTGGTCAAAGAATACTTTGCACAACAAAGCCCACGTCTCTTTTGATCAGGGGGCACAAGGGAACACTTTGAGAGGAACCAGGCTTTGGAGTGTGGGAGGCACAGTTAGTTCTGACCTCTTTCTCCTTTGTCCTATTCATGCAGTCACTCTCTTACGTAACACTGGGAAGCCACCGGGCCTCGTTATGAAAGTTCCCAGGCCACCACCTGAACTGCCAGCCTACTGCTTCAGTGACCGCTGTGCTGTCCCTGCATGTGCTAATGTACATACCGTGCTCCATCCTATAGATCACTGCTGAATGGGGAACTTGATATGTTCAATGTAAAAACGGGTGGTAGTGTCCACGTCCTCCAATGCCAGAGCCTCAAGCTCATTGGACATTGTACTCCCGTTTTCACCCTAACCAGACCTCGTTATGACATGCATATCTGAATTAGGCCCACAGAATTATACCTACGGAGGAGCGGCTTCTATGAAGGAACTTTGAATGTCTTTGAACTTCAGAGAGTTGGCTTAACTAACGTTGGACCAGAGCGAGCCCTTGATCATGACTCTCAGTTCCATTACGTTACACATAATGCTGCCTAGAGTTTGAGAGCTAGACCAGATCTAGCTAACAAGCTTGTGTGCAGAGTGGCACCAGAATTAAAATAAAAACACGTCTTACCAATGTGAACTGTGATAACTATAGTATCCTTAACTAGCATTGAAAAAGTGAATCTATTCTAATTAAAAATCTCTCCCTAATTTCGTAATCATGCTTGTAACATCAGTAGCTACCGCAGACTATGCTTTGGAGAGAGGGGCAGACACTGGAATACGTTTCTGGCTGACAAATGAGGGCTTTGCATAGGCGCTTTGTGTTTTTTTGTGGGATTGGAAAAAAATGCCCGGAACGTAAAATAACGTTATTAACTGGTTCCCATGCTTTTAAAATGACTGCTCTGTTCTGGAACCGTATAAATCACTTTTGTTCTGTTTCTGTTCCTCAATTTCTATTTTACGGTTCTGTTCCCTGAACCGGTTCCAACCCCTGCTTTTGAGGTCTTTATAAGTCCCTCCCTGTTGTGGCTGTTTGAAGAGTGAAAGAGCCTTGTGTTCAATGTTATATAATGATAATCACTCTCCACTATAAAGAGCAGGATACCCCTTTCACATTTACTATATAGAACTCCAAACCCGTCCTTTATCATTGTCCTCCTGATAAAGCCATGCCGTTGACAGGAGGAGAAAGTGCTTGTGTAAAGTCAGTCAAGGGTCCTGTATCTACAACCATCAGGACGATTGAGCAGTCTGCGGCAATGAGGAAAAAAGGTGCACACTGGTACATTTTCACATTGTGTAATCTTCTCTGTGGCAACAAGGTCACCTCTGATAGAGGCTCCTCTTTCCCCAGCCGAACGGTGCTGTTAGCTGGTGCTACATTTCTGACTGCTGTATCCCTATATTTCTCACTGCGTCACCGGGCCATGTTCGCTGCTGACTGGCGGAATTATATTACAATCGCAAAATAACTGCCATCCCAGTCACTGCAGTCCATGACGTCCTTTGTTTGTGTCTTGCTATTCATTCAGTTGATTATGTAATAATGAATGCAGCTAACCATTCATCATCGCCAGGGATGAAGGAGAGGGAGAAGGAAAAATATGACTGTTTTTGAATGCCTTTGATGTGCAGAAAGCAGCAAGTTGTCATCCGTAAAGTACTTTCAAAGTGTTTTCATAGCAAATTAGAATTGGAAAAATCTATTGTTTAGTCAAATTTAAAAGGGGTTGATACTTTTGCAAGCCTGTTAGTGTGATGACAGTGGGTTCAAGTAAAGTGTCATTGATATGTCCACTTGTGATGTGCAAATATGATGCCTGTGGTCACTTTCAGTTGGCAGTCTTTTCAATGGACTTATCCACAATCCAAATGCCATGGTCACTCCACTCATTCCACCTGCCGTAACAATCCATCATGGATTTAATCTGGATCACTTCATACACAATGTTCACTCTGAATCACTCACTCACTATATTCAATTCATAATAATAGTAGAACAACACACTTGCAGACAACGGTAACACGCATTGTGCTCACAAAGAAACTGGGGATGAAAGAGTTAACACGCATTGTGCTCACAAAGAAACTGGGGATGAAAGAGTTGAACAGAGATTGCCGCAAACGCAACATTTTACCCATTTACCTTGTAATACAATGGGTAATAGACCTATAGTCCCCTCAGAGAGAGAGTGTCTCCCCCAGGACATACAGTGAGGGGGAAAAAGTATTTGATCCCCTGCTGATTTTGTACGTTTGCCCACTGACAAAGAAATGATCAGTCTATAATTTTAATGGTAGGTTTATTTGAACAGTGAGAGACAGAATAACAACCAAAAAATCCAGAAAAATGCATGTAAAAAATGTTATAAATTGATTTGCATTTTAATGAGGGAAATAAGTATTTGACCCCCTCTCAATCAGAAAGATTTCTGGCTCCCAGGTGTCTTTTATACAGGTAACGAGCTGAGATTAGGAGCACACTCTTAAAGGGAGTGCTCCTAATCTCAGCTTGTTACCTGTATGAAAGACACCTGTCCACAGAAGCAATCAATCAATCAGATTCCAAACTCTCCACCATGGCCAAGACCAAAGAGCTCTCCAAGGATGTCAGGGACAAGATTGTAGACCTACACAAGGCTGGAATGGGTTACAAGACCATCGCCAAGCAGCTTGGTGAGAAGGTGACAACAGTTGGTGCGATTATTCGCAAATGGAAGAAACACAAAAGAACTGTCAATCTCCCTCTGCCTGGGGCTCCATGCAAGATCTCACCTCGTGGAGTTGCAATGATCATGAGAACGGTGAGGAATCAGCCCAGAACTACACGGGAGGATCTTGTCAATGATCTCAAGGCAGCTGGGACCATAGTCACCAAGAAAACAATTGGTAACACACTACTCTGTGAAGGACTGAAATCCTGCAGCGCCCGCAAGGTCCCCCTGCTCAAGAAAGCACATGTACAGGCCCGTCTGAAGTTTGCCAATGAACATCTGAATGATTCAGAGGAGAACTGGGTGAAAGTGTTGTGGTCAGATGAGACCAAAATGGAGTTCTTTGGCATCAACTCAACTCGCCGTGTTTGGAGGAGGAGGAATGCTGCCTATGACCTCAAGAACACCATCCCCACCGTCAAACATGGAGGTGGAAACATTATGCTTTGGGGGTGTTTTTCTGCTAAGGGGACAGGACAACTTCACCGCATCAAAGGGACGATGGACGGCACCATGTACCATCAAATCTTGGGTGAGAACCTCCCTCCCTCAGCCAGGGCATTGAAAATGGGTCGTGGATGGGTATTCCAGCATGACAATGACCCAAAACACACGGCCAAGGCAACAAAGGAGTGGCTCAAGAAGATGCACATTAAGGTCCTGGAGTGGCCTAGCCAGTCTCCAGACCTTAATCCCATAGAAAATCTGTGGAGGGAGCTGAAGGTTTGAGTTGCCAAACGTCAGGGTCGAAACCTTAATGACTTGGAGAAGATCTGCAAAGAGGAGTGGGACTAAATCCCTCCTGAGATGTGTGCAAACCTGGTGGCCAACTACAAGAAACGTCTGACCTCTGATTGCCAACAAGGGTTTTGCCACCAAGTACTAAGTCATGTTTTGCAGAGGGGTCAAATACTTATTTCCCTCATTAAAATGCGAATAAATTTATAACATTTTTGACATGCGTTTTTCTGGATTTTTTGTTTGTTATTCTGTCTCTCACTGTTCAAATAAACCTACCATTAAAATTATAGACTGATCATGTCTTTGTCAGTGGGCAAACGTACAAAATCAGCAGGGGATCAAATACTTTTTTCCCTCTCTGTACTGTAATGTTCTCCCAGTGTGGCCTTCTTCCCTCACTGAGCAGTTATTCTCTCCTTCCCTGTACTGCAGTGTTAAATATACACTAGGGCTATCCTCTCACCAAAGTACCTTCCTCCAGGACATCGTTTGTTTGTGTTTTCTAAAGTTGCTATTTTCACCACTGAGTCTAAAGAAAGGCAAAGCGTCCGGAAACTTCCAGGCTTTCATGGCATTTAGTTTTATGCAAAAGCAATTGGCTAGAGTGAGGGGAAGAATACGTCTCAAAGCTCGCTACCAAATTGCCTCTGATCTCCTCTGTCCAGGCTGCGAGTCAGTATCGTTAAGCATCATGCGGATCCCATTGCTAATGAAATATGGTCTTGTTTTCTGTGAAGTGGGTAAAAAAGGATAGTTCTGCTCGACACAACCCAGCACATCAAGGTCATCTGGCTCTAGTGCAGAGATAATGATCAACCAGTTTTTGGCTCTTCTGAGGGGGATTTTTGAAAATGCAGGCCTTTTTAAATATTTAAACAGGCTTTTAATGAGATGAACCTCAATTTGATATGTATCTTGGCAGAGATTTACCTTGTCTTCTCAATTAGGAACTTGATAATAAGAGATACTGGGAATTAGCTGATTAGGATGTTGAATATGTTTGCATAGGTTCTTTGTACAGTATGTGACATGTGATGTGACAATTATTCCAAATGATCCCTGCTGGGATTGAACCCACGACCTTGGCTCTTACCAACTGAGCCACTTCAGCAGTGTCTTAAAGCTATTGGTTGGCTGAGGGCAGAATGTACATGTCGCACAAGCGCTAGAGCACCTTGGTGTGATGTCACACAAACACTGGAGCACCTTGGTGTGATGTCGCACAAACACTGGAGCACCTTGGTGTGATGTCACACAAACACTGGAGCACCTTGGTGTGATGTCACACAAACACTGGAGCACCTTGGTGTGATGTCACACAAGCACTAGAGCACCTTGGTGTGATGTCACACAAGCACTAGAGCACCTTGGTGTGATGTCACACAAACACTAGAGCACCTTGGTGTGATGTCACACAAACACTAGAGCACCTTGGTGTGATGTCACACAAACACTGGAGCACCTTGGTGTGATGTCACACAAACACTGGAGCACCTTGGTGTGATGTCGCACAAACACTAGAGCACCTTGGTGTGATGTCACACAAACACTAGAGCACCTTGGTGTGATGTCGCACAAGCACTAGAGCCCCTTGGTGTGATGTCGCACAAGCACTAGAGCCCCTTGGTGTGATGTCGCACAAGCACTAGAGCACCTTGGTGTGATGTCACACAAACACTAGAGCACCTTGGTGTGATGTCACACAAACACTAGAGCACCTTGGTGTGGTATGAACAGTAACCTGTGATTGTACACCTCATCTGAATAACCCACTGCCTGTTCTGTCCCCAGCTGAGTTCCTGTGTAACTGTAGCAGCGAGGGATCTCTGGATGTGGACAACTGTGACCGCAGCACAGGGCAGTGTGTCTGCCTGTTGGGCTACATGGGGCTGCAGTGTGCTGACTGCCAGGAGGCCCACTTCAACAACGGCACCACCGGCTGCATCCCCTGTAGCTGCGACTCCTACGGTGCTCTCGGACCCCTCTGCGACAGGTGAGACTTTTCATTCATTTGTGCGTTATCAGTGTGTACCAGGTATTCCAGACAAGGCAGAATTCATTCCATAGCAGTGTCTTCTTGGTTTACGAATGACTGCCAATGTAGTGGAGGAGTCTATGGGGAAGACGTTGGGTTAGCGTGTGAAAGCTCCCCGGTTGGAACCCACCAGTTACACCCAACCCCTGAAATAGCCTGCCTTTGAAATATCTCTTTCAATATGAATATCTGCTTTATGTGAGCAGTCTGGTCTCATGGGACAACGCCTCAGATGTTTTTACAGGTATGATAACTAAAAGGTGTGTCATCTGACATCACATTGTCCTTAATGTGCTCCTGCTCTACCTGTTAGACTGGTGACTCACTCACCTGAACCCAGGGTTGTGTTCTTTAGGGCACACAACTGAAAACGTTTTGCAACGGATAGCGGAATTTAGTGTTGTTTATTGGACAAGTCCAGGTAGTCCCTCCCTATTTCAGTCCGTTTTCTTTCATTTGGTGCTTTATGAACTCCAAAGAAGAGGTCTCAACCCCAAGACATGCCCTGGTAAAGTAGAGGTTAAATAAGCGCAATGACGTCACTGCAAAGTTACGAGGCAGGGAGTTCCGTCTCTGTCTATTCACTCGTGTGAGAAAATATTCCCTCAAATATCCAAAGTTGTCTGTGCATTAATTGCGTCCCGGGGCTATTGACCTCTGTGCCTGGTTTCAACTGTAATTTTTCACCTGAAAGCCAGAAGACGCTGTGTAATTCTCTAACTCTAATTTCTCTGCAAGTCTGACACAATGGTTGGTATTTTTGAGAGTTTCATGCTTGGGGTTGTTGTGGGGTTGTTGTTTATCCAATTGGTACTGGGGAAACTGTGTACAGTGTAACTACTGAGGACTCTGATGCTGTAATTAGAGCGTAACACACCCCACCATTCTAGAGAAGACCAACAGTCCTGATGAATGAATGGTGTTCCAGTTCCATTCACTGCTTATAGAATCTCATTAATTGAATCACATACCTTTAGTATTATCCCTGGGATCCCTATTACAATCATAACCAACCCCACACAGTTTCCTGAATCTTTATACCCTCCCACAAACATGTATTTTTGTGGTGTGTGAGTGCCGGGGAGTTGGGGTGACACACCATTCATACATATAGTACATGCCTAAGTGTGTATTTCAGAGGGAGAGCGTGCAATGGATGTGTACACTCTGTACATTGATACTATACCATAATATCAGATGGTGTTCAAGCCCATGACCATACACTCTTTCAATGATCTCTGTATAGTAGCTGTTTATGTCTTCAGTTCTTGTTCCTTAATAGCCCCATTGCTGATGGACTGTCATGTGACACTTCTCTCCCAAGGTTAATGTAGCATGAAATGTAGACATGGTTAATGTAGTCATGAAAGACTAAAGCTTGAACCCTGGTCTATGACTTACTGACATCTCTAAAGATCGATCAGTAAAATAGTGCAATATTGAGTTTGTTTGGAAAGAGTGGCCATCAGCGGCAGACATCAGTCTCCCTGCTGTGCTTCCAGTGACCTTCTCCCGCTGTTATATTTATAAATGCCAGCGCATCAGTCAGCGTTTTCACGCTGCCTATTTTGTCTCTATGGATTGTGGATATAATGTGAGTTCATCTCCTGAGGATGTTCTAGGATTCCTGCTGAAATGCAACCGCAGTGCAGGTGAAACACACCCCCACACACACCGTAGCATATCCTTTTCCCTGCCCAAGCAATCTCAGGTTCTATCTCAAAGGCCTGAAAAGGGCCTGTAAAGAATAGGTTATGAGGTTGTGTCACTTTCGGAAGATGCCACTGTAGTCATGATTAGGAAAATCAATGATGGCAGTAAAGTTCAGGATTCAGTCATTCCCCGCCAAAGAAAACAGCAAGTCCCTGTGTAGCAACAGCAACTCAGAAGTAAACCGTTTTTGTAACCTTGCTGTTCTGCCAAAGTGAAAGAAGAAAAATTCTCAGCTTTCCTCAGCGGAGGACAAAGTTGGGAAACTGTTGAAATTGGTACTCTCCTACATTCCTGGCTGACCCGCCTGCACTGTAATGGAATGTCGATGAGACCAGAGAGTGGCTGAGCTGCACAGAACCATCATCACAGAACATCACTATACCACAGAACATCACTATACCACAGAGTGGAATAGTGACTGGCAACAGACCGACAGTCAAAGTGGGAAGGCAGTCAGCAGTACGTTATATAAGTACAGTGCAAGTCAAAACCTCAAAGGTTGAGGCTCAACCTTTGTGACAACGAGAATGGAAAAATATGTAGACAAAGTTCTAACATGAGACTGCATCATATTGTATCTGTATCCATCGATTGGCTGCCCCATCAGCGAGCGACTGTGTACTCTCCAGTACTACTGTACTCTCGGTTTCCCAGGGGATCCCTCCCTCACACACTCGCACTCTGTTGCTTTTGTCTATTGGCTCATCAACATATTTTTGTTGTACTAGGTAAAACTGGAGAAGAGTGTCTGCAAAAATTACTATAGCGTTTATGGTGAAGTATTCTTACTGTCCTGAAATGGTTCCTCTTTACAGTTCCGGCTTTTTTCACTGCAACTGAGAACTTCTCCTTCCAGCCCCAAGATGGGGGCAAGTTGGAGCCATCTCTAGGGACTTCAGATTGGTCAAAGGTTCATAGGGCCCTATAATCCTTATTTTTTTCTCCCAAATTGTATTTTCTCCATTTAGTTTTTCCAGGTTTCCGTTTTCCAGTCCCCCCCCCCCCCTTTTTGTTCTTTTTTTCTTCAGGTTTTCGCTCTCAAAATCACACTTTTTAAAATGGGACATCATTGTAAATAAGAATTTGTTCTTAACTGACTTGCCTAGTTAAATAAAAAAATAAAAACATCCAATTTAATAGTTTTTCTAAGTCTACAACAATGCTTAAACCACATCTGGAGACCACTTTTGGAAAAAGATTTAGATTTTTGGGTCTTGTTACCCCTTTAACTCCAGTGTGCACCTAGCAAGAGGCTGTTGGTTAGCGGTGTTTTTGTAGGGCACATATGATGGTAGAGTTTGCAAAACAAATATCCACTGGATTGATAATCATGATATCATTCTGCCAGGTAAGCATAGGCTACTTTATAGTTAACAGTTTAATTGAGAAGGTTTTTAGGAAAGCCTTTCCATCTACCAGAAGATTTTTCATTAGCATCATTGGTAACGGCTACACGAATTGGTAGCTGCTACGCGCACCACATACACAGACAGGTGGAATTCTCGTTGCCTCTTCAGAAACATGCAGGAAATACGAATCACTGATGCATTCTGTTCATGTCTTATGATCAACTTGGGCAAATGATTTAATTCTCAATATATTTAGTTGATTCACTATTAAGTTCGATACATATTTTAATATTGCTGAATTCCGTTTTGTCTGGATTCAATCCACTCTCTCCATATCTCGGATTTTGTAGGACCCTAGGCTCGGGAAAGGAGTTGGAGGATATTTCTGTTTTTCAACCAGGCAATAGTGTAGTAGGGATGAAAAAGTGCCGTGGCATCTGTCTGGATACTGTGTACCTTCTGCAACCCTTCCCCTATCTGCAGTGGGAAAAGGGGGGCTTGGAAGCCCGACTCCTGATGTACTGAGTTAATTGACATGGAATGGGAATGACCTGGGTTTGACAGAACCAATAGAAATGGAAGACCTGAAACCTGGGACGACTGCTGCAACATTCATAAAGACTAATCAACCTATATAAACAGACACTCACACAATCATGCATAAACACCATCCGTCTCTCGCTCTCACACACACACGCGCGCGCGCACACACACACACACACACACACACACACACACACACACACACACACAGACATACATACATGCCTGCAGACACACACACACACTCATAAACAGACACACACACATGCCTGCAGAGACACACACACATGCCTGCACACACAATTATCTCCTATCATTCAGATCCATCTTCCACTTTCTCTGGTTGTAAATCAAGTAAGCTTTGACACTTTGATAATGAGATGTTGGTTACCCTGCCTAAGCCACTTTAATACTCTGAGCCAAGAACACAGGGGGGAATACATCCCCCTTTAACTTTATAACCCCCCCCCCCCCCCCCAAACAATCATGAAAACAACTCTTGAGGAAGATGTTATTTAGCTGGATGCAGTGGCTGGTGCTGTTGAGTTAACTCTCTGAGGGACTTAGGAGCAGGAAGATCTCTCTCCAGGACCACCAGGCAACTGTTCATTAGAGATACCGGCGTGGAGTGTGCTGGCACATAATGGAAATGTGAGAGGTTGCTTAGCAACCCCCCGACAGTCCCCCTCCCCAGTAAAGTGTTAATGTGACAAGCAGATGAGGAAATGCGTCCAGGGAAGCAAGAAAGTGGGAAGGACTGGGAAGCAGGAGGGGTATGGGGGTAGCAGTAGACCACCATCTGTGAGCCAAAGCCCACTGTCTCTGAATTGGGAGAGAGAGTGAAAGTGTGTGTGTGTGTGTGTGTGTGTGTGTTAGGGGTGGGGTTTGAAATTAGGTCATTTAGCAATTGGTTAACGCACATGGCTTTACAGTGTGCAGTTTTGCAGCATATCTACAATGGCCTCAATGCAAATACCACCATAGTATGTTGGCATGTAACATATACACTACCGTTCAAAAGTTTGGGGTCACTTAGAAATGTCCTTGTTTTCCATGAAAACATACATGAAATTAGTTTGAATAGGAAATATAGCAAAATGAATAGGAAATGTAGTCATTGACAAGGTTAGAAATAATGATTTTTAATTGAAATAATAATTGTGTCCTTCAAACTTTGTTTCCTCCATTTGCAGCAATTACAGCCTTGCAGATCTTTGGCATTCTATTTGTCAATTTGTTGAGGTAATCTGAAGAGATTTCACCCAATGCTTCCTGAAGCACCTCCCACAAGTTGGATTGGCATGATGGGCACTTCTTATGTACCATACGGTCAAGCTGCTCCCACGACAGCTCAATAGGGTTGAGATCCGGTGACTGTGCTGGCCACTCCATTATAGACAGAATACCAGCTGACTGCTTCTTCCCTAAATAGTTATTGCATAGTTTTGAGCTGTGCTTTGGGTCATTGTCCTGTTGTAGGAGGAAATTGGCTCCAATCAAGTGCCGTCCACCGGGTATGGCATGGCGTTGCAAAATGGAGTGATAGCCTTCCTTCTTCAAGATCCCTTTTACCCTGTACAAATCTCCCACTTTACCACCACCAAAGCACCCCCAAACCATCACATTGCCTCCACCATGCTTGACAGATGGCATCAAGCACTCTTCCAGCATCTTTTCATTTGGTCTGCGTCTCACAAATGTTCTTCTTTGTGATCCGAACACCTCAAACTTCGATTTGTCTGTCCATAACACTTTTTTCCAATCTTCCTCTGTCCAGTGTCTGTGTTCTTTTGCCCATCTTAATCTTTTCTTTTTATTGGCCAGTCTGAGATATGGCTTTTTCTTTGCAACTCTGCCTAGAAGGTCAGCATCCCGGAGTTGCCTCTTCACTGTTGATGTTGAGACTGGTGTTTGCGGGTACTATTTAATGAAGCTGCCAGTTGAGGATCTGTGAGGCGTCTGTTTCTCAAACTATACACTAATGTATTTGTCCTCTTGCTCAGTTGTGCACCGGGGCCTCCCACTCCTCTTTCTATTCTGGTTAGAGCCAGTTTGCGCTGTTCTGTGAAGGGAGTAGTACACAGCGTTGTACAAGATCTTCAGTTTCTTGGCAATTTCTCGCATGGAATAGCCTTCATTTCTCAGAACAAGAATATACTGACAAGTTTCAGAAGAAAGTGCTTTGTTTCTGGCCATTTTGAGCCTGTAATCGAACCCACAATTTCTGATGCTCCAGATACTCAACTAGTCTCAAGAAGGCCAGTTTTATTGCTTCTTTAATCAGCACAACAGTTTTCAGCTGTGCTAACATAATTGCAAAAGGGTTTTCTAATGATAAATTAGCCTTTTTAAAATGATAAACTTGGATTAGCAAACACAACATGCCATTGGAACACAGGACTGATTGGTTGCTGATAATGGGCCTCTGTACGCCGATGTAGATATTCCATTAAAAATCAGCTGTTTCCAGCTACAATAGCCATTTACAACATTAACAATGTCTACACTGTACTTCTGATCAATTTGATGTTATTGTAATGGACAAAAAAATTGTTTCTTTTGAAAACAAGGACATTTCTAAGTGACCCCAAACTTTTGAACGGTAGTGTACATTTAACAAAAAATGTAAACGCAACATGTAAAGTGCTGGTCCCATGTTTCATGAGCTGAAATAAAATTTCCCAGAAATGTTCCATATGCACAAAAAGCTTATTTCTCTCATTTTGTGCACACATTTGTTTACATCCCTGAGGGAGTATGCAATTGGCATGCTGACTGCAGGAATGTCCACCAGAGCTGTTGCCAGATAATTTAATGTTAATTTCTCTACCATAAGCCGCCTCGGTCGTTTTAGAGAATTTGGCAGCACGTCCAACCGGCCTCACAACCGCAGACCACGTGTAACCAGGACCTCCACATCCGGCTTCTTCACCTGCGGGATCGTCAGGGGGTGGGTGCTGAGGAGTATTTCTGTCAGTAATAAATATTCTGATTGGCTGGGCCTGTCTCCCCAGTGGGTGGGCCTGTCTCCCCAGTGGGTGGGCCTCGCGCCCCTGCCCAGTCATGTGAAATCCATAGATTAGGGCCTAATGAATTTACTTCAATTTACTGATTTCCTTATATGAACTGTAACTCAGCAAAGTCTTTGAAGTTGTTGCGTTCATCCCACATAGGATGTCTGAGGTTGTTGACCCCTATACTTAAGCCTTCATAGCTTGACTCCGGCATAGAGGCCTATGAAGAACTGTGTTTAGTGTCTTGCACCCCGTGCACATATTTAGTCTGGGTAGCACATTCTGAGCAGTAGGTCAGATTGTGAGAACACCACAACCAGACACACAGTCAAGCTCCCCCCCCCCCCCCCCCCCCCCCACACACACACAATTGGCCTCTTCTCCACGTATGCGGTTCATGTGGCGGGCAGCTAGACAAGCAGGCAGGCATCCCTGACCCACATTAGTGTGTCTCACTGCATGTTTCCAGAAGTGGGAGGGTCTGTGGGGAGAGATGGGGAATATTGCTGTGATGGAATGTGGAACGGGAATGACAAACTGTGGCACTTGTCCTTTTTATTAATGGAGCCCCATCAGCTGAATTGAATTGGATTTAGCTGCTGTGATCTTTGGGTGTTGCTATCATTTGTCCTTTTTAGGAAGGCTCAGAAAATGTTGTTTGCTTGTCATCATCTAGCTTTGCATTAGAGGAAAGTATTAGCCTTTGTAGGTGAATTGCTGCATCATCAGTAAAGGCGTCCGCATACATCGGTTTGGTTTGCTCTCAGCAGAACTTGACTAGGCGACGCGAGCGTCTGTGCTCGCATACTCCCTAAAGACCTTTGCTTGAAAAACGGCAGTAATTACTTCCTCAAAATTGTCAGACTAAAACATTTAAAAAACCTGCCGAACACCAAAATGGAACAAAAACATCATAGCATTTCATCATAATATATGCACAAATTGTTTAGACTGGGATGCAGGCGAAAGGGTTTGGTATTCATAATATAATGTTATGTGTACAAAAATTCATGTTTTAATGAAGCAAGGGAGAATGGGGTAAGTTAAGCCATTTGTTACATTCCGCATCACTCGTGAAGGGAAATATAAAAAAATTCTAACAAAGATATCTACATATATTTCAGGATGTTGTGTATCCCTGGAAACAATCAGAATTCATTGAAACATTTTAGTTTTAAAAACATAGCTTGTCCAAAAGAAGTGGTCTCTTGACACAACTTTGTACTTTTTAAAACACTTTTAACATAGGCCCTTACCTCTTAAACGGGTATGTGTTCACCCCAGCGCATATCCACTCACCTCTCTATTACCATGGAAGCCCATTACAAACGCCTGCTCTCATAACTGGACCGATAACGCCCCTGGTGCTTCAGCAATCTCCATCTCAAGGTCTTGACTGCTGGCGTCACGGGGAGTACAGTGATGATGGGGCGTGCTGTGTCCAGAATATCATATTACCATATAAATCATTGCTCCCCCTTTGAGATGGGCCCCCTGTTGCTTACTGTCTGCTCCCTCTCTTCTCGTGGCCGCGCAGCAGTCTTCAGCACCACTCCGTTCCCTCTGAAGGTTTCGCTGCTTTAGCATCTTCAAGGCACAAACCCCAAAACAAAGGCTTCTTCTCCGGTCGGTGGCGGTGCACTGAGACAGAGCTGTTTTTCCTCTGGTTTGCCATTGAAGTGGTGGAGATTTGAAGAGCGGAGAATACATAATGCAAGTACTGCAGTTGAACGGTGACTGAACAGTTCTTGTCAAGTGTTGCTCTGCATAATGTTTTCTACTTTTGGCAGAGGGCTACATTCAACAGAGCACAGTATGCAGTAGACCTGTTGACCTAAGTGAGAAGTCCTTCTAAACAAACATACTTTTAGAGTGGAACGGGCCCCGACTGGGTCGGGAGGAGCTATATGCTGCCCTTTTGAACCCTAGACTGGAAATGGCTTTAGGATGGCGTAAAATACAAGACACCAGAAACCTGACATAACAGGTCACTAGGCTTGGGCGGTATCCAGATTGTCATACCTTCATACCGACCTTGTGCAATCCTGGGATATTCGGTAACAATGGTACTGAACACAAGGGGCGCTATTTTTAAACCCCACTGAGCCTCTGCAATCCGAAGATTAGCAATGCTAACAATTACATGTAAAATCTCATAGAGAATGCTAACAAGCGCATTGCGAACATTTAATAGTTTCTTACCTAAACTATACTGGACAAAAATATAAACGCAACATGCAATTTCAAAGATTTTACTGAGTTACAGTTCGTATAAGGAAATCACTCAATTGAAATAAATAAATTAGGGCCTAATCTATGGATTTCACATGACTGGGAATACAGATATGCATCTGTTGATCATAGATACCTTTAAAAAGAAAAGTAGGGGTGTGGATCAGAAAACTAGTCAGTATCCGGTGTGACCACCATTTCCCTCATGCAGCGCGACACATCACCTTCACATAGAGTTGATCAGGCTGTTGACTGTGGCCTGAGGAATGTTGTCCCACTCCTCTTCAATGGCTGTGCGAAGTTGCTGGATGTTGGCGGGAACTGGAAACACGCTGTCGTTCATGTCGATCCAGAATATCCCAAGCATGCTCAAAGGGTGACATGTCTGGTGAGTATGCAGGCCATGGAAGAACTGGGGCATTTTCAGCTTCCAGGAATTGTGTACAGTTCCTTGCGACATGGGGCTGGGCATTATCATGCTGAAACATGAGGTGATGGCGGCGGATGAATGGTACGACAATGGGCCTCAGGATCTCGTCACGGTATCTCTGTGCATTCAAGTTGCCATCGGTTAAAATGCAATTGTGTTTGTTGTCCGTAGCTTATGCCTGCCCATATCATAACCCCATCACTAACATGGGGCACTCTGT
The DNA here is from genome assembly GCF_964263955.1 of Coregonus lavaretus. Lineage (NCBI taxonomy): Eukaryota > Metazoa > Chordata > Actinopteri > Salmoniformes > Salmonidae > Coregonus > Coregonus lavaretus. The sequence goes on from NC_139991.1 coordinate 68,431,173, forward strand.
TCACAAAGTTGACATCAGCAAACCGCTTGCCCACATGACGCCATACACGTGGTCTGCGGTTGTGAGGCCAGTTGGACGTACTGCCAAATTCTCTAAAACGACGTTGGAGGCGGCTTATGGTAGAGAAAGGAACATTAAAATATCTGGCAATAGCTCTGGTGGACATTCCTGCAGTCAGCATGCCAATTGCACACTCCCTCAAAACTTGAGACATCTGTGGCATTGTGTTGAGTGGCCTTTTATTGTCCCAAGCACAAGGTGCACCTGTGTAATGATCATGCTGTTTAATCATATTCTTGATATGCCACACCTGCCAGGTGGATGGATTATCATGGATGTAAACAAATGTGTGCACAAAATTTGAGAGAAATTAGCTTTTTGTGAGTATGGCACATTTCTAGGATATTTTATTTCAGCTCATCAAACATGGGACCAACACTTTACATGTTGCGTTTATATTTTTGTTCAGTGTATTTGCAGGACAGACATCCCAGCTCAAAGTTATACAAGTAACTAAAACATTTTACTCACAGTTTTGCTGCACGCACAAAACAAATATTAAATCAAATCAAATCAAATTTTATTTGCCACATGCGCCGAATACAACAGGTGTAGACATTACAGTGAAATGCTTACTTACAAGCCCTTAACCAACAATGCATTTTTTTTACAAAATAAAAAGGTGTTAAGTAAAAAATTTAAGCATTGTTTGTTTATTTTGTTAAAAAAATGTCACCTTTATTTAACCAGGTAAGCCAGTTGAGAACAAGTTCTCATTTACAACTGCGACCTGGCCAAGATAAAGCAAAGCAGTGCGATAAAAACAACAACACAGAGTTACATATGGGGTAAAACAAAACATAAAGTCAAAAATACAACAGAAAATATATATACAGTGTGTGCGAATGTAGTAAATTATGGAGGTAGGGCAATAAATAGGCCATAGTGCAAAATAGTTACAATTTCGTATTAACACTGGAATGATAGATGTGCAAAAGATGATGTGCAAATAGAGATACTGGGGTGCAAATGAGCAAAATAAATAACAATATGGGGATGAGGTAGTTGGGTGGGCTAATTTCAGATGGGCTGTGTACAGGTGCAGTGATCGGTAAGCTGCTCTGACAACTGATGCTTAAAGTTAGTGAGGGAGATAAGTCTCCAGCTTCAGAGATTTTTGCAGTTCGTTCCAGTCATTGGCAGCAAGAGCAACATCATTGATATACACAGAGAGTAGAGTCTGCCCGAGAATTGAACCCGGTGGCACCCCCATAGAGACTGCCAGAGGTCCAGACAACAGGCCCTCCGATTTGACACATTGAACTCTATCTGAGAAGTAGTTGGTGAACCAGGCGAGGCAGTCATTTCAGAAACCAAGGCTATTAAGTCTGCCAATAAGAATGCGGTGGTTGACAGAGTCGAAAGCCTTGGCCAGGTCGATGAAGACGGCTGCGCAGTACTGTCTTTTATCGATCGCGGTTATAATATCGTTTAGGACCTTGAGCGTGGCTGAGGTGCACCCATGACCAGCTCGGAAACCGGATTGCATAGCGGAGAAGGTACGGTGGGATTCAAAATGGTCGGTGATCTGTTTGTTAACTTGGCTTTCAAAAACTTTCGAAAGGCAGGGCAGGATGGATATAGGTCTGTAACAGTTTGGATCTAGAGTGTCACCCCCTTTGAAGAGGGGGATGATCGCGGCAGCTTTCCAATCTCTGGGGATCTCAGACATTACGAAAGAGAGGTTGAACAGGCTAGTAATAGGGGTTGCGACAATTTCGGCGGCTAATTTTAGAAAGAAAGGGTCCAGATTGTCAAGGCCAGCTGATTTGTAGGGATCCAGATTTTTCTGCTCTTTCAGAACAGCAGCTGTCTGAATTTGTGTAAAGGAGAAGCGGGTGGGGGGCATGGGCAAGTTGCAGCGGAGGGTGCAGAGCTGGTGGCCGGGGTAGTGGTAGCCAGGTGGAAAGCATGGCCAGCCGTAGCAAAATGCTTGTTGAAATTCTCGATTATTGTAGATTTATCGGTGGTGACAGTGTTTCCTAGCCTCAGTGCAGTGGGCAGTAGGGAGGAGGTGCTCTCATTCTCCATGGACTTTACAGTGTCCCAAAACTTTTTGGAGTTAGTGCTACAGGATGCAAATTTCTGTTTGAAAAAGCTAGCCTTTGCTTTCCTAACTGATTGTGTATATTGGTTCCTGACTTCCCTGAAAAGTTGCATATCACGGGGGCTGTTCGACGCTAATGCAGTACGCCACAGGATGTTTTTGTGCTGGTCAAGGGCAGTCAAGTCTGAGGAGAACCAGGGGCTATATCTGTTCTTAGTTCTGCATTTTTTTGAATGGGGCATTATTTAAGATTGAAAGGAAAGCACATTTAAAGAACAACCAGGCATCCTCTACTGATGGAATGAGGTCAATATCCATCCAGGATACCTGGGCCAGGTCAATTAGAAAGGCCTGCTCGCTAAAGTGTTTTAGGGAGTGTTTGACAGTGATGAGGGGTGGTCGTTTGACCGCGGACCTATTATGGACGCAGGCAATAAGGCCGTGATCGCTGAGATCCTGGTTGAAGACAGCAGAGGTGTATTTAGAGGGTACATTTGTCAGGATGATATCTATGAGGGTGCCCATGTTTACAGATTTTGGGTTGTACCTGGTAGGTTCGTTGATCATTTGTGTGAGATTGAGGGCATCTAGTTTAGATTGTAGGTTGGCCGGGGTGTTAAGCATATCACAGTTTAGGTCACCAAGCAGTACAAACTCTGAGGATAGATGGGGGGCGATCAGTTCACATATGGTGTCCAGGGCACAGCTCGGGCTGAGGGGGGTCTGTAGCAAGCGGCAACCGTGAGAGACTTATTTCTGGAAAGGTGGATTTTTAGAAGTAGAAGCTCAAACTGTTTGGGCAGAGACCTGGATAGTATGATAGAGCTCTGCAGGCTATCTCTACAGTAGATTGCAACCCCACCCCCTTTGGCAGTTCTATCGAGACGGAAAATGTTGTAGTTGGGGATGGACATTTCTGAATTTTTGGTGTCCTTCCTAAGCCAGGATTCAGACACTGCTAGAACATCAGGGTTGGCGGAGTGTGCTAACGCAGTGAATATCTCAAACTTAGGGAGGAGGCTTCGGATGTTAACGTGCAAGAAACCAAGGCTTTTACGGTTACAGAAGTCAACAAATGATAACGCTTGGGGAGTAGGAGTGATACTGGGGTCTACAGGGCCTGGGTTAACCTCTACATCACCAGAGGAACAGAGGAGGAGTAGAATAAGGATACGGCTAAAGGCTTTAAGAACTGGTCTTCTAGTGCGTTGGGTACAGAGAAAAAAAGGGGCAGATTTCCGGGCGTTGTAGAATAGATTCAGGACATTATGTACAGACAAGGATATGGAAGGATATGAGTACAGTGTAGGTAAACCTAAGCGTTGGGTAACGATGAAAGAGATAGCATCACTGGAGGCACCGATTGAGTCGGTCTCCGCGTGTATGGGGGGTGGGACAAAGGAGCTGTCTAAGGCAGGTTGAGCTGGGCTGGGGGCTCTACAGTGAAATAGTACAATAAGAAATAACCGAAACAGCAATAAGCAAGGCATATTGACATGGGAGAGAGGCATAAAGCAATCACAGGTGTTATTCGAGAGAGCTAAGACAACAGCTGGTAATGGCGACAAAGTTTGGGCTGAGGCTAAACATAAACAGGATGCGGTACCGTATAAAGGAACAGTCCAGCAGGCATCAGCTGTATAGCTGAGTTATCATAAGGTCCGGTGAACAGCAATAGGAGAGTTCGGAGGTAGTTTGGGGGCTGCTACAGCACTGGCGAGCAAGAGGCCCGGCTTGCGTGTGCTAGCGGGCCGGGGCTAGAAGATGGATCTTCGTGGTCGACATTGTAACAGGAAGCCTGTTGAAACCACATCAGACGATTTTGTCGGCAAACCAGTCATGTTGGATCGGCGGGGCTGTCAACACTAGGAGGTCCCGTCCGGTTGACAGAGAGGTAGATAGCCGGGAGATGGGCCTGGCTTGAGGCTAGCTCAAGGCTAACTGGTGCTTGCTAAGGGGCAATGGTAATTAGCCAACGACAACAGCTATTTGGTTGCAGCTAGCTGGATGCGATGATCCGGCGCTAGGGTCCAGTGATTCTGGCAGAAAATCCGATATGCTCTGGGTCGATAGCACGCTGTGCAGACTGGCCGACAAATTGTCCAGGCTAGAGCTGGCTGGTGGGTAGTGCAGGCCACGGACAATGGTGAAGATGCTAACGGTGGCTAATAGCAAGTAGCCATTCGGTTGCAGCTAGACTAGTTTCAGCTTAAGGTTCTTGATAAAGGTTATAAAGAAATAATAGAATCCTTTCCACGTTGAGTGAGGCGGGTTGCAGGAAAGTATATTTAGTTAAAGAATGAAAAGTAAAAATTGAGAAATATATACAAAATAGACAAACTTAAAAAACTGGCTATTTACACAAGGACACAGGAAAAAAACACGACCACACTGCTACGCCATCTTGGATTGACTAAAGAGAAGCAGTAAAATAAAATAACAGTAGGGAGGCTATATACAGGGGGGTACCGGTGCAGAGTCAATGTGCGGGGGCACCGGCTAGTCGAGGTAATTGAGGTAATATGTACATGTGACTATGCATAAACAATAAACAGAGTAGCAGCAGCGTAAAAGAGGGGGATGGTGTGGGGGTGGGGGGGCAGTGCAAATAGTCCGGGTAACCATGATTAGCTGTTCAGGAGTCTTATGGCTTGGGGGTAGAAGCTATTGAGAAGCCTTTTGGACCTAGACTTGGCGCTCCGGTACCACTTGCCGTGCGGTAGCAGAGAGAACAGTCTATGACTAGGGTGGCTGGAGTCTTTGACAATTTTGAGGGCCTTCCTCTGACACCGCCTGGTATAGAGGTCCTGGATGGCAGGAAGCTTGGCCCCAGTGATGTGCTGGGCCGTACGCACTACCCTCTGTAGTGCCTTGCGGTCGGAGGCCGAGCAGTTGCCATACCAGGCGGTGATGCAACCAGTCAGGATGTTCTCGATGGTACAGCTGTAGAACTGAGGACCCATGCCAAATCTTTTCAGTCTCCTGAGGGGGAATAGGCTTTGTCGTGCCCTCTTCAAGACTGTCTTGGTGTGTTTGGACTATGATAGTTCGTTGGTGATGTGGTCACCAAGGAACTTGAAGCTCTCAACCTGTTCCACTACAGCCCCATCAATGAGAATGGGGGCGTGCTCAGTCCTCTTTTTTTTCCTGTAGTCCACAATAATCTCCTTTGTCTTGATCACGTTGAGGGAGAGGTTGTTATCCTGGCACCACACGGCCAGGTCTCTGACCACCTCCCTATAGGCTGTCTCATCGTTGTCTTTGATCAGGCCTACCACTGTTGTGTCGACAGCAAACTTAATGATGGTGTTGGAGTCTTGCCTGGCCATGCTGTCATGGGTGAACAGGGAGTACAGGAGGGGACTGAGCACGCACCCCTGAGGGGCCCCGAGTTGAGGATCAGCGTGGCAGATGTGTTGTTACCTACCCTTACAACCTGGGGGTGGCCCGTCAGGAAGTCCAGGATCCAGTTGCAGAGGGAGGTGTTTAGTCCCAGGATCCTTAGCTTAGTGATGAGCTTTAAGGGCACTATGGTGTTGAACGCTGAGCTGTAGTCAATGAATAGCATTCTCACGTATGTGTTCCTTTTGTCCAGGTGTGAAAGGGCAGTGTGGAGCGCAATAGAGATTGCATCATCTGTGGATCTGTTGGGGCGGTATGCAAATTGGAGTGGGTCTAGGGTTTCTGGGATAATGGTGTTGATGTGAGCCATGACCAGCCTTTCAAAGCACTTCATGGCTACAGACGTGAGTGCTAAGGGTCGGTAGTCATTTAGGCAGGTTATCTTAATGTCCTTGGGCACAGGGACTATGGTGGTCTGCTTGAAACATGTTGGTATTACAGACTCAGTCAGGGACATGTTGAAAATGTCAGTGAAGACACTTGCCAGTTGGTCAGCACATGCTCGGAGTACACGTCCTGGTAATCCGTCTGGCCCTGCAGCCTTGTGAATGTTGACCTGCTTAAAAGTCTTAATCACATCGGCTACGGAGAGCGTGATCACATAGTCTTCTGGAACAGCTGGTGCTCTCATTCATGCTTCAGTGTTGCTTGCCTCGAAGCGAGCATAGAAGTGATTTAGCTAGTCTGGTAGGCTTGTGTCACTGGGCAGCTCGCGGCTGTGCTTCCCTTTGTACGTCGTCATTAGACAGCAAGGCTCTTGATCTAGGAGGGGATTCTCTGCTGTTACCAAGCGAAGCTTGATTTTGGAAGAAGCTTGACTCTAGATGGCTAACTAGCTACTAAGTTAGCAAACCAAATGCACAACTGCAGAGCATGTTGCACATTTTAGACAGTTAACTTAATAGTTATAAGATATCTAGCCGGCAAACATTTAGTTGTGAATTCCATACTGTAACCAGATCACCTGGCGTGTGCTGGCTAACAGTGAGTGACTCAAGGCTCCGGTCTCTCGTTGTGTGCTTGTAAACAAACCCCAGATCACTGGGGACTACCGGTAAACATTTTGTGACAGGTGAAATGAAGAACGAGATCTTCTTTATCTCATAATGTATTGCACAAGTTAACTGCAGGTATTTACTTAAAAAGTAGCTACAAATATTCACATTTATAAAAAAAACTTAAAAGAAATAGTTTCAACAGTATTGGAAAAACCATCCTGTGGCTATATCCAAATACCCCGGTATACGGTATACCACCCAAGCCTACTGGTCACGTCGTCAGCCCTGAACGGGTCACGTCGTCAGCCCTGAACGGGTCACGTCGTCAGCCCTGAACGGGTCACGTCGTCAGCCCTGAACGGGTCACGTCGTCAGCCCTGAACGGGTCACACTTGAACGGGTCACGTCGTCAACCCTGAACGGGTCACGTCGTCAACCCTTGAACGGGTCACGTCGTCAACCCCTGAGCGGGTCACGTCTCATCCCTGAATGCGTCACCCTTGAACGGGTCACGTCGTCACCCCTGAACGGGTCACATCGTCACCCCTGAACGGGTCACGTCGTCAACCCTGAACGGGTCACGTCGTCACCCCTGAACGGGTCACGTCGTCACCCCTGAACGGGTCACGTCGTTACCCCTCTGCCTCGTGGGCATTATTCCAGTTTTACCACTCTTAGTTTCTCAGTCTTAACACTCAAAAGTCCAACTTTAGCTGAAATATTCTGTCTTGAACAACAAGGCAACTGAACCTCAGCAGGAAACTCTATCTCCATCCATCGCATGTAATCTTTTTTTCCTTTGTCCTTTAAAAAAAAACTCTCTCTCCCACTCTAGCACTGCATCTTCGTTAATACTCGAGCCAGCTAAATGCCGACAGTGGTGACGGCACATTGATAAAGGGAGTAATTATTTCAGGAGCCTGAATAAAGTGGTGTCCAGGCTTTCCTGTACAGACCAGTCAATGCACAAGTAGCTCAGTGGGCCCAAACTGTTGAAGAGGAATGGAGGACATTTGAAGAGAAAACATTGACATTATCCATGAGCCTATGGTTGTGCACGTCTTTGATGTACGGCTGTGTGGCTGTGTGTGTGTGTGTCACCTTGCATGCACGCGGTGTGTGTGAGTAAGAGCATGTATGCACGCACGTGAGAGATGCTGTCGTCAAGTGACTCCCAGCCTCATCCCTCATCTGTTCCCAGTTGGTGGCAAATTAATTCCAGGTGATCCCAACATCCTTCCCAACTCCCAAGGTTGTTTCACCAGGAGTTCTATCTCCCTACAGAATTCTGCGACCTTTCCAGATTGCTCACTTCCTGCACTCAGATATAATATTTACACTGAAATTGAAATGGAAATTACAGGGTAGTTGGTGGTCTCCTTCTCAAATGTCACCTTCTTTGCCCACCCTGGTAGATGGAAACTTCAGGGGTAATAAAGAGAATTAATGCATGCCGTAGTCTCTGTACCAGCCTACTTAAAGGTATAATTCAGTGTAATTATGTATTATATATTTTAATGAACTATCCCTTTAAGTTCTCAGACTAGGTGATGTTATTTTATTCACTGTTGCTCACAACAGCTCTTTCCAGAAGTTTCCCCAGAAACCTCCCATCAACGGTTTCTACTGAAAAGAGGAAGTGTTGTTCTGCCATGACGTACTTCTATTCATAAATACTTTTCAGCATGCGAGGGTGTTCTTTCAGCATGCCGTGTTAGCGTACACCCATATGTCAAACAAGTCCAAAAAGTCACCTAGAGAGGGGGTGAAAACAGTGAAAGTAGATTTGCCCAGATGTTGAACACATTCTCCTCTCTAGCTAGTCTCCTCTGTCAGCTCCTAGTGGAGTGAATCCTTTTCTGGGCAGTTTTCTTAACTTCATTCCACGTGGACTTCCTTATCTCTTTTCATTGGTCCTTCTCAGTGTTTTTCTTGTCCAAGAATTAACATCTTTATCAAACAGCGATATTAACAAAATACTATCTCCATATCAAACATTGAGGACGCTGCTACCTCAAGTCATACGGCACCCTCTCTGTGTCACACCACTGTGTGCCACTGTCAGTCTAGCCGGCACCCTTCCAATCTGTGGCACTTCCAAGTGGCTGTGAAGGAGATTGGAGATGAGTAGTGACACCATAATCTCTAATCACTATGTCCTCAGAAGGCAGCACCACTAGACAGCAGTTGTTTGGCCTAGAAATGGAATTAAACTGAGTTTGCACTTATCTGGTGTGCAGCTATCGACTGTTGGCTGTATTTGCTGTGTGTGTGTGTGTGTGGGCTTACAGTACCCTTGTTTGTGTTTCATGTATTTGACCTCTGGAGTGAGTGAATGATGCAGATCAGGCTGTTGCTCAGCGGCAGCAGGCAGATGTAACTGATGGCTGTCTCCACATCCCTGTATATATTTAGCAGGAGGTCCTGGGGAGAGGCTACACGATGTCATGGTCTTCCATGGCGCTTGCACGTACAGAATCCTCGGTCGTGGTACACAAACCCACTGGTGTGTCCTTGAACTGACTGATCTTTTTCCACTATTTTAATTAAAGGCACTGTCATTAATCAGCTGTGATGATTGCAGGTACCACCCTCTCCTGTAGTAGCTTGGAAGATGAATTGAACTGTGTTAGAAGTGTAGCCATCTATCTTCTGTTTTCTCCCCTCATCAATATTTTCGGTGGAATCAAGGGGACTAAAAATATTTTTGTCTTTTATGAATGATCCACACATATTCACTCTGCATATAATGAGCTAGCTAGATAGCGCTAGAGCAAGGTCTTGTCTATACTTGCTACATAGGTTAGTTGGCTAGTTAGCTACAGTAGTTAGCTACTGCCATCAGTTGTTGTGTTATCATATTTTCTCTATTCCACCATTTGTAGAATACGTACTGGCATTTGAATATAGCGCGGGAAAAGGGAATCCGTACACAATGTGGACACGGTAGACCCATTTAAATGTAGGTGTAGACGCATGACGCGTTTGGAATTCCATGATCAGAACTCTGACCAGAATACTAAAGCTACATGAACTGTCGTGTCTAGACACTGCCCAATACATATCTGATCTTCAAACGCAGAAGGGTTTGGGGTTGGGATTGGGGAATTCATCTCTGTGCTGCTAGTTGCTTACAGCTTTGCGACAGATAAATCATGTTCTCTCCAGCTGCTCTTCCTCTCCTCCTGTAAATCTTTGCATCCTTTGTTTCCTGTTTTCCCGTATTCCACTCATTCATTTGTCCGCTGGCACATCCGCCGTCCGTACACTCAAATGAAATTGATTATTGCCACGGAATATGTGTCAGCACACCACATGCCTGTGCCAACTAACCTACACCTTACAGCATGTGTTCTGTCTGTGCTAGAACTCTACATTTGCTGACAAGGGCTGTCGCTCCCCTATTTTTTGCTTTGTTTGCGCTTCCCTGCTCCCTCCCTCCCTCCCTCCCCCTCTCCCTCCCTCCCTCCCCTCTCTCCCTCCTTCCCTCTCTCCCTCCCTCCTTCCCTCTCTTTCTCTGCGGATGGGGGGGGAAATGAACACGCCGAGTCTGTAAGTCTGTGGGTTTGTTTTTTATCAGGTCAGCAAGCTGTGGGGCGGCTCTGCGGCTCTTTCGGCAGCAGGTCGTATTCTCCGATATGTGTTCATGTCTCCAGCGAGGTGGGGGAGGAGGGGCGAGAAGGAGGGTCGAGGAGGAGGAACGTGAGGCTGCGTTTGGGATCTCGGGGTGCAACTATATTGTAGGTGTCTAGGGAGGTCAGGGAGGAGGTGGACCTCTGTTACTACACTTTACAGTCTGTTGTTTGGTACTTGCTTAGAAATGGAGTGAATTGGCATTTATATTATTTTATGCTTGGGGAGTCATTATAACAAGCACTGTTATGTACCATTCAGTTCTATCAGGCTACTTCTTTGGCTGAGTAAGTGGTTTCTGTTTAGAGACTCGGATACAGTACAGATGCACGTAGGGCCTACTACACTCACTCAAGGTCACAACGATAGTAATATACAGTGCTATGAAAAAGTATTTGCCCCCTTTCTAATTTTCTCTACTTTTGCATATTTGTGATACTGAATGTTATCAGATCTTCAACCAAAACCTAATATTAGATAAAGGGAACATAAGTGAACAAATAACACAACAATTACATATTTATTTCATTTATTTCATAAACAAAGTTATGCAACACCTAATTCCCCTGTGTGAAAAAGTAATTGCCCCCTTACACTCAATAACTGGTTGTGCCACCTTTAGCTGCAATGACTCCAACCAAATGCTTCCTGTAGTTGTTGATCAGTCGCTCACGTCGCTGGGACCCATCTGGTCCAAAAAGTTTACTCAAGTTTGCCAAAAAGCACCTGGATGATCATCAAGACTCTTGGAAGAACGTTCTATTGACAGATGATTCAAAAGTATAACTTTTTGGACGACATGGTTCCAGTAATGCCTGGCGAAAACCAAACTCTGCATTCCACAGTAAGAACATCATACCAAAGGTCAAGCATGGTGGTGATGGTTTGGGGATGCTTTGCTGCCTCAGGACCTGGACGACTTGCCTTAATAGAAGGAACCATGAATTCTGCTCTGTATCAGAGAATTCTACAGGAGAATGTCAGACCATCCGTCTGTGAGCTGAAGCTGAAGCGCAGCTGGGTCATAAAGCAAGACAATGATCCAAAACACACAATTAGTCTACATAAAAATTGCTAAAAAGCAACAAATTGGAAGTTTTGGAATGGCCTAGTCAAAGTCCAGACCTAATCCCAATTGAGATGTTGTGGCAGGACTTGAAACGAGCAGTTCATGCTTGAAAATCCACACGTCACTGAGTTAAAGCAGTTCTGCATGGAAGAGTGGGTCAAAATTCCTCCACAGCGACGTGAGAGACTGATCAACAACTACAGGAAGCATTTGGTTGGAGTCATTGCAGCTAAAGGTGGCACAACCAGTTATTGAGTGTAAGGGGGCAATTACTTTTTCACACAGGGAATTGGGTGTTGCATAACTTTGTTTATGAAATAAATATGTAATTGTTGTGTTATTTGTCCACTCATGTTACCTTTTATCTAATATTAGGTTTTGGTTGAAGATCTGATAACATTCAGTATCACAAATATGCAAAAGTAGAGAAAATTAGAAAGGGGGCAAATACTTTTTCATAGCACTGTAGGTTGCGTCTGAAACTGTAACCAGTAACGTTACAGCTGCTGGTTCACACCACAGCCAGACTTTTCCCTGTCAGACACGGGTTTCGAACCAGCAACCCTCCGTGCTCTGGTCCGCCTGTCTAACCCCAGATCAGTTGGATGGAGCATAGTGGTAACTCCAGCATGATGCAGGCAACACCAAGTATGTGAGTCCAGGACTGGCTACATATACTGTAACAATAGACTTTGTCTAGAACGTATTCTAAAATAAATAGTTTTTTTGTGTGCTCGCTGTCTATGGATTTGTGTCTGTAGGCTAATGGGCCAAGTAGCTGTTACAGCAGACTATTCCTGCCGACCACAGTGCTGGCCCGGGAGACTTGCATATAAAGCTAGAGGCTACTTATACCCTGGGAGGAAATTCCAGTGAGAGAGAGAGAACCCACTCGCATTCCTCCCCATGGTCATGGAGAGAGAGGGTGGAGTCTCCAAGACAAAAAAGAGGGAATTTCGGATGGTGCCTCAGTAGGAATTTTCACAGAATGGGTTTTCCTTTAGTCACAATTGGATGAAGGCGAGGGTGAAATCGAGCCAAACTCAATCTTTCCATTTTTAACACGATGTATCAGAATGTCCACATCTTTTCACACTTTCATTTGTTCTTTGTCTGACTCTCTCTTGTTATTATTCAGACTGGGTTCAGTTGGCTGAGATTGTTCCATTGCTGAACAGATGAATGTTCTCGCTCTGACTGCAGTAATCAGCTAATCAGCCCTAAACTGTGTCGGCACGGTAACCCGGGCCTGATGTCACAGCTATAGACAAGGGATTTCTGGTGCAGCACAATCAAGGGGCTTTTTCGTGTGTGTGTGTGCATTACTGTCCTCGTGGGTACCGGATGGCCCACAAGGATAGTAAAACAAGGAAAGTTCTCCCTTGTGGGGACATTTCCCAGATCCCAACGAGGACAAAGGCTATTTTAGGCTTAGGGGTTAGAATTAGGGTTAGGTGTGTTTCAGTGTGTGGGTTTCACTGTGTGTGTCCACTGCGTGTGTGTGTTTCAGTGTGTGTGTGTGTGTGTGTGTGTGTGTACGTTAGGCCTGGGAATTGCCAGGGCCCTCACGATTTGATATTATCACGATACTTAGGCCTAGGTGCCGATACGATATGTGTTGCGATTCTCACGATTCGATGTATATCACCCCGCTATCATCCAGAAGGCGAGGTCAGTACAGGTGCATTAAAGCTGGGACCGAGATAATGAAAAACAGCTTCTATCTCAAGGCCATCAGACTGTTAAATAGCCATCACTAGCACATTAGAGGCTGCTGCTGCCTATTGAAATCACTGGCCACTTTAAGAAATGGAACACTAGTCACTTTAATAATGTTTACATATCTTGCACTACTCATCTCATATGTATATACTGTATTCTATTCTATAATATTCTACTGTATTTTAGTCCATTCCGCTCTGTCTTTGCTTGTCCATATACAGTGGGGAGAACAAGTATTTGATACACTGCCGATTTGGCAGGTTTTCCTACTTACAAAGCATGTAGAGGTCTGTAATTTTTATCATAGGTACACTTCAACTGTGAGAGACAGAATCTAAAACAAAAATCCAGAAAATCACATTGTATGATTTTTAAGTAATGAATTTGCATTTTATTGCATGACATAAGTATTTGATCACCTACCAACCAGTAAGAATTCCGGCTCTCACAGACCTGTTAGTTTTTCTTTAAGAAGCCCTCCTGTTCTCCACTCATTACCTGTATTAACTGCACCTGTTTGAACTCGTTACCTGTATAAAAGACACCTGTCCACACACTCAATCAAAAAGACTCCAACCTCTCCACAATGGCCAAGACCAGAGAGCTGTGTAAGGACATCAGGGATAAAATTGTAGACCTGCACAAGGCTGGGATGGGCTACAGGACAATAGGCAAGCAGCTTGGTGAGAAGGCAACAACTGTTGGCGCAATTATTAGAAAATGGAAGAAGTTCAAGATGACGGTCAATCAACCTCGGTCTGGGGCTCCATGCAAGATCTCACCTCGTGGGGCATCAATGATCATGAGGAAGGTGAGGGATCAGCCCAGAACTACACGGCAGGACCTGGTCAATGACCTGAAGAGAGCTGGGACCACAGTCTCAAAGAAAACCATTAGTAACACACTATGCCGTCATGGATTAAAATCCTGCAGCGCATGCAAGGTCCCCCTGCTCAAGCCAGCGCATGTCCAGGCCCGTCTGAAGTTTGCCAATGACCATCTGGATAATCCAGAGGAGGAATGGGAGAAGGTCATGTGGTCTGATGAGACAAAAATAGAGCTTTTTGGTCTAAACTCCACTCGCCGTGTTTGGAGGAAGAAGAAGGATGAGTACAACCCCAAGAACACCATCCCAACCGTGAAGCATGGAGGTGGAAACATCATTCTTTGGGGATGCTTTTCTGCAAAGGGGACAGGACGACTGCACTGTATTGAGGGGAGGATGGATGGGGCCATGTATCGTGAGATCTTGGCCAACAACCTCCTTCCCTCAGTAAGAGCATTGAAGATGGGTCGTGGCTGGGTCTTCCAGCATGACAACGACCCGAAACTCACAGCCAGGGCAACTAAGGAGTGGCTCCGTAAGAAGCATCTCAAGGTCCTGGAGTGGCCTAGCCAGTCTCCAGACCTGAACCCAATAGAAAATATTTGGAGGGAGCTGAAAGTCCGTATTGTTCAGCGACAGCCCCGAAACCTGAAGGATCTGGAGAAGGGTCTGTATGGAGGAGTGGGCCAAAATCCCTGCTGCAGTGTGTGCAAACCTGGTCAAGACCTACAGGAAACGTATGATCTCTGTAATTGCAAACAAAGGTTTCTGTACCAAATATTAAGTTATGCTTTTCTGATGTATGAAATACTTATGTCATGCAATAAAAAGCAAATGAATTACTTAAAAATCATACAATGTGATTTTCTGGATTTTTGTTTTAGATTCCGTCTCACAGTTGAAGTGTACCTATGATAAAAATTACAGACCTCTACATGCTTTGTAAGTAGGAAAACCTGCAAAATCGGCAGTGTATCAAATACTTGTTCTCCCCACTGTATATGAGGTATCAATTAATGTTCCCAAATGCAATTTGCGGGAAAACACAGTTCTAAAATGCTCACCACACATGAGAGCGGTTTCATGGACAGAGATGAAAATATCCATTAGGAATTTAGAAAGAGGTGAGATCTAAAGATGCAACAACTATTATCGGTTGCTAATACGACTAGGATGCCTTTGGCTGCTAGACAATAAAATAAAGTTGAAAGAAAACCAATAGAACGCATATGAGGAAGTCTTTATAAAACAATTGCCTCCATGTTGCTATGGTGGGATTTACATTTACATTTTAGTTATTTGCCGAATACAACAGGTGTAGACCTTCCAGTGAAATGCTTACTTACAAGCCCTTAACCAACAATGCAGTTTAAGAAAAAAAAAAAAGGGTTAAGTAAAAAATAGCAAATAATTAAAGAGCAGCAGTAAAATAAAATAACAGTAGGGAGGCTATATACAGGGGGGTACCGGTACAGAGTCAATGTGCTATAGGCTACTTTGAAGCAAGGTAAGGCCTCATAATATGAAGTAAAACGTTTTCAAGCAGGAAAAATATAGCAATGCTAACGATAGGCCTTCAAAAAGTATTCACACCCCTTGACTTTTTCAACATTTTGTTGAGTTACAGCCTGAATTTAAAATTGATTAAATATATATTTTTTAAATGGTCACTGGCCTACACACAATACCCCATAATGTCAAAGTGGAATTATGTTTTTACACATTTTTACAAATTAATTAAAAATGAAAAGCTGAAATGTCTTGAGTAAATAAGTACTCAACCCCTTTGTTATGGCAAGCCTAAGTAAGTGCAGGAGTAAACATTTGCTTAACAAGTCACATAATAAGTTGCATGGACTGTGTGCAATAATAGGGTTTAACATGATTGTTGAATGACTACCTGATCTCTGTACCCCACACATACAATTATCTGATAGGTCCCTCAGTCGAGCAGTGAATTTCAAACACAGATTCAACCACAAAGACCAAGGAGGTTTTCCAATGCATCGCAAAGAAGGGCACCCATTGGTAGATGGCTAAACAAAACAAAAACAAAACATTGAATATCCCCTGGTGAAGTTATTAATTATCCCCTGGTGAAGTTATTAATTACACTTTGAATGGTGTATCAATAAACCCAGTCACTACAAAGATACAGGCATCCTTCCTACCTCAGTTGCCAGAGAGGAAGGAAACCGCTCAGGGATTTGACCATGAGGCCAATGGTGACTTTAAAACAGTTTAATGGCTGTGATAGGAGAAAACTGAGGATGGATCAACAACATTGTAGTTACTCCACAATACTAACCTAATTGACAGATTGAAAAGGAGGAAGCCTGTGCAGAATATTCCAAAACATGCATCCTGTTTGCAACAAGACACTAAAGTAATACTGCAAAAAATGTGGCAAAGCAATGAACTTTTTGTCCTGAATACAAAGCGTTATGTTTGGGGAAAATCCAATACAACACATTACTGAGTACCACTTTCCATATTTTCAAGCATAGTGGTGGCTGCATCATGTTATGGGTATGCTTTTTATCGTTAAGGACTGGGGAGTTTCTCAGGATAAAAAAATTAATAGAATGAAGCTAAGAACAGGCAAAATCCTAGAGGAAAACCTGGTTCCGTCTGCTTTCCACCAGACACTGGGAGATGAATTCACCTTTCAGCAGGACAATAACCTAAAACACAAGGCCAAATCTACACTGGAGTGGCTTACCAAGAAAACAGTCAATATTCCTGAGTGGCTGAGTTACAGTTGACTTAAATCTGCTTGGAAATCTACGGCAAGAACTGAAAATGGTTGTCTAGCAATGATCAACAACAAATTTGACAGAGCTTAAACAATTTTGAAACGTATAATGTATAGATGTCAATTCAACGTCTAATCCACGTTGGTTCAACGTAATTTCATTGAAATGACATGGAAACAACACTGATTTAACCAGTGTGTGCCCAAGTGAGCAATGCAAACCTGGCAGAATGATATCGTGATTATTTGCATCAATCCAATGGCCATTTGTTTTGCAAACGCCATCTCATGTGCTACAGAAACACCGCTAACCAAACAGTGCTAAGAGCCTGCTCTTGAATGAAAGGATACCTATACAAACATTTTTTCCCAGACCTCAAAAGTGGTATCCTGATGTGGTTTAAGCAATGTTGTGGACATAGAACATCCAATTTAGTTGTTTTTCTATTTAAAAAGTGCGACTTTGTGAGTGAAAACCTGAAAAGAATGGAAAAAATCTGAAACCTGTGAGTCATTTGACAGTCTCATTTATCTGTTTCAATAGTAGGACTACTATTATCCTACTAGCACAGTACAGCTTGGGTTGGCCTGACTGTGAAAGACCAATATGGGATTTATAATTTTAGGTAATTCAGAGTGTATGTCACGGTTTCTCATATAATTATTCCACACAGGGCGCCTTTCCTTCGTCGGGTGGGCCGTTTGGGAAATTTGGGGCAAATTCAAAGTATACCCACTTTTCCAGGCACCACTAAACCACTGATGGGAGTGGTCTACGGAGGGATCAGACAAACAAAGGCACCTTGGATAACTTATAAGCCCCCCCCTAATCATCACCATGGGATATGATTACACCCTAACTCAGAGCTCTCCACATGTGTTTTATTACTTCAGTGTTCAGACTGGTCCCAGAAATCAGGATCTTAGTGAGCAATCTGTCCAGCATCAAATGTGCAATTAAAATAATTATAAAGAGTTGGCAATGTTATTTGCCTTTTGGTAGGCAGTTGGTCCTTTTCAACAATGATCACAGATAAACAAACGTATGTACATAAAAAGGGCCCTATTAAACCAAAACAGTTCACTGAGGTTTCTAGAGTAAATTGTATTTGCAATTATATGAACATTTCTCCACAGAAATATAATTTTCCCACTACGTTATTAAGGAAATCAGTCCAAACATATTCTAGTCATATGCCAGAAGCCCATAAGCTAGCCACAGACACAGTGAGGTATAACTAATATATAATATAATATAATAATATAATAATAATATAATATGCCATTTAGCAGACGCTTTTTATCCAAAGCGACTTACAGTCATGCGTGCATACATTTTTTAGTGTGTATGGGTGGTCCCGGGGATCGAACCCACTACCTTGGCGTTACAAGCGCCGTGCTCAAAGATTGATGTCCATGGAACCGACATGCAGCTGGCACGTAACCAACCTACTCACTTGGACAGAAATTGGACAACCCTGAAATTAAACGGACTGTTTTGAAAGCATAGGACTGAAAGTATCCAGGAGGAAAGGATACATCTCCATTCTATTCATTATTCACATCAGGTTTTACGAACCCACAGTATCAGCAGTCAGGCCTCTCCTCAGACTGACGGAGAGTTCTTTTTCTAAGAGTTATTTTCTAAGAGATAATGAGTCCAGCTAAGACTAGCAAGACTACTGCCTACTCTCTACGGTATTTCATGAAAAACATAGATTTGTCGGGTTAAAATTATTTATAAACCAAGGGGCATGAATCCTAACATTCCCAATGGGGGGGGGGGGCTTTGTTTCAAACCAACCAACAAGCCAGCCGACACAGAAAAGTCTAAGAGTTTTGGCCTTTAAATGTTACCAGCACATCCACCAACGCAGCAGAGCCTCAGTGGAGGAACACAACAGTAGTCTGTCGGGAGGAGGGAGTAGAGAATGATACTGTAGTGTACACCCACCGGCTCCCAGTATACTGCATAATTGATGCTGCATCTGGCAGCAAACAGTTGAACTTGTTTCTTCCAATCCCTATGATGAAGAGAAATGTCCCCCCTTCCCCATCTACTAACAGTGTATAACAGAGTCCGTTTCCATTAGCCAAAGTAGCTGTCAGGGGCTCTGACAGCAGTATGGGTGGTGATGGGCAGAAGAGGGATGAGAGGAGCACTAGTCCAGAGTCCAGACAGAGGCGCTTTATGGTGGACTTATTGATCGGAGCCCCATCAGACCTGACAGCTTTCGGCCCGCCTTAGCATAGAGGAGAATGAATGGCAGTGTCCCTAGTGGCGCTATTTAAAGGCTTATAAAAAATTATCCAAATTGAAATAATTTTTCTAATATTTTTTTACACTACATGCAGGATATACTGTATCATACAATGCATACAGTAATCCCATTGAGCAACATTTCCTACCACCACAACCAAACCTAACACCCAAACTAAGAAATTACAATTTCTATCCACTATGCACACAGATCAAACTACGCCATTGCAAACAGAAATGGCCTTTTCACTTGTGTGTCCTTGGACAAGTGTCTGGTGTGGAGTGGACTGGCGTGGAGTGTCTGATTGTGGGGGTGGGGGCACACAGAGGTCTTGGCAGCAGGCTTGAATCGTATCCAACAGCCACAGCACATTGAGAACATCCACTGCTGGGACACCAGTGATAAAACACTGCCAACATTCACACTGAAACATTTGAAAATAAAATGTGTGTATAGTGTTTATTTTGAACATGTATAATTAGGGTTTAAAGGGGGACGTCTGTGTGTAAGTGGTGTATGATATGCATACCCATATAGATCCATGTCATGTGAACGGCAATCCATAGAAAAACGGTCCGTTTTCCACCACCACCAACACAACATAAAAACCTAGAATCTATTTCAAAGCAATAGACCATTATGAAAATATGCATTAATATTTGATGATTAAAAAACAAACTAGCCTACCATTTAAAAACAGGCCTGAAACTCTTGCCAATAGTCTATTTTATTCCCTCATATTTAAATTACCTGAGATTAAACTCTGCCCTGCTTTGAACTGTAAATGACACTTTCAATGTGGATTACTTGAAGGAAGCCTATGCTGAATTAACCAGTGGAGGTTAACTCTAGTAGCAGGCAGACCTTGGTTCGAATAATATTTAAAATCTTTTAAATTCTTTGAGTGTTTACTTTAGCCTACCTGGAGTGCCATTTCCAACTATCTATTGGTTCCATTAAGTCAGTCAAGCTCAATCAAGCACCGATAAAGTATATGAAATTATTTCAAATAGTATTTGAATTCAGGTCTGCTTTTGGCAGGCTGGAAGTGAATGTGTGCACTGGATCTGAGATATCTCTGCATAACTGCCAGACCGGATTAGCCACAGAGGCACTTAGCATTGGCCCGCGTCTGGGAGGACAAATCTGCTCATCATCAATACCTTCAACTTTTAGAGAGTATTTACATTTTAAGCCATTTGAAAAATTATTTTCAATAGGAAGCAATGCTTTGCAGGATCGTTTTATATATAGGCTGATGACAGAGTTTCCGTTGGTAAAAATAATCCCAAGTGCCTGCCCATACACACACATCTCTGAAGTTAAATCTGAAGTCTTGAATGTCTCGGATTACACGTCTTCCCCTCTTTCCTTGAAAGGTGACAGCTGCTTTGGACTACTAGATTAGGGTTTAGACCGTATTTTTCTCTAATCTCACATCCTTTAAAATCAGTATTTATTTCAAAAGCAGTGAAAAGGCATTGATGACCAGCCAAACCACTCAAATCACTAAATTGATGCAAACAAGAGGACATCCATTTCAGAATTTCAGAGCAGTATCAAGCTTCAGTCATTGTCATTCCACATCACACAGCCCAAAAAACAAAAGTACTCAACAGGACTGCGATCTTGAGCAACTCTCTCCATAGGCCTCTCTCTAAGTGGACCCTGCAGGCTGATTTTGACATTTTCCATCTGGCCATAATGAAATTCTAGTTGACACGATTAGTAGCCATGACTGGAGGCTGCAGTGCAACACAGACAGAGTGACAGAAGGCTGCAGTGCAACACAGACAGCGTGACGGAAGGCTGCAGTGCAACACAGACAGCGTGACGGAAGGCTGCAGTGCAACACAGACAGCGTGACAGAAGGCTGCAGTGCAACACAGACAGCGTGACGGAAGGCTGCAGTGCAACACAGACAGCGTGACGGGAGGCTACAGTGCAACACAGACAGCGTGACGGAAGGCTGCAGTGCAACACAGACAGCGTGACGGAAGGCTGCAGTGCAACACAGACAGCGTGACGGAAGGCTGCAGTGCAACACAGACAGCGTGACGGGAGGCTACAGTGCAACACAGACAGCGTGACGAAAGGCTGCAGTGCAACACAGACAGCGTGACGGGAGGCTGCAGTGCAACACAGACAGCGTGACGGGAGGCTGCAGTGCAACACAGACAGCGTGACGGAAGGCTGCAGTGCAACACAGACAGCGTGACGGAAGGCTGCAGTGCAACACAGACAGCGTGACGGAAGGCTGCAGTGCAACACAGACAGCGTGACGGAAGGCTGCAGTGCAACACAGACAGCGTGACGGAAGGCTGCAGTGCAACACAGACAGCGTGACGGAAGGCTGCAGTGCAACACAGACAGCGTGACGGAAGGCTGCAGTGCAACACAGACAGCGTGACGGAAGGCTGCAGTGTGTGCGAGGCCCCCGCTGCTCAGCCTGTGACAAAAGCCCTTTTGGAAGCAGAAACAGTGAGCTGGTCTGTTGTCCACTTGAGCAAGCCCTTTGTTCTTTACACAATGGATGAGAAGGGATGTTTTCTTTTCCTCTAAGCAACAGGCTCAGAGATTTCCCCTTTTTGAAATAGGAATCATGACTAGTACTTGGAGAGGCAGCTTGAGACAGGGCTCCAGTCAGTCATTAGAACTCAGGAACAGGGCTGAGGTCAATTCCATTTCAATTTAGTAGATTTGCTACAACAAACAGGGTGACATTTTGATCGTGCCTGCTGAAATGGCACTGTAGTCAACAGAATCGATTCAAATATGCAGTGAAGCACTTAGGCTACTTCAAAGAAAGTCTGCAATGAATCAGATTCAACTGTATTGCACGCATAATATATCCAATTTCAAGCCTGCATGAATTATTGCCACCTGCTCGTGGACATAAACACAGGGACAAATATTGAGTAAAAGTCTCTTTGGACCGCTTGTTTTACGTTATGAACCCGGACCAAAGAGAGCTCAACAGGTCAATGAGAGCGTTGTGACAGTCAGTCAGTGGGTTAACAACTCATTTAAACGAAGCCAAAACAAAGTGTCACTTGCCAGCCGATACACCCTCAAATCAGCAAACTCCAGACATGGAATTTGCCGCAGGTCTTTAAAAGCAAACCGCAGACACCTGCCTAACATTGCCCAGTGTCTGAATACCATTTGAATAATATAATAGTTAAATCCCATTTCATGCGGCCTTAAACCTAAAATATTCATGAGCCAGCGGAGCTAGGAGCTTCCAGCACCTGACGGTTTCTGGGCTAATTCATCCCCCTGACTTCCCCGTCACTCCCCCTATTGTCTGGCTTTTCCACTTAATGAGAATGGCAGCCATTTTCACTGAACTGTGAAGCTCAAAAGCAGTGCGACAAGAATTTGAATGACAAGAAGATAAGAGGGGAAGGAAGGAACTGTTGAAAAGTAAAACCTTTCTGCTAACTAATGAAGACACCCTTTTGAGGAACCATGAAGCAGATCAAGGAAAACAAAAGGCCACAAAATGATTATCTGATGAAAGTACAGATCACAGTTCTCCCATCCAAATGTCAAGCTGTGACATGAAATCATACGGCTAGATATGCTGTAAGCAAAGAATCAGTTAATGGAGAGCAACATTAGAGTTCGACCAGGGCCCAGTGGGTAAAAGTGGTTGAAATGACGTCTTACAACCAAACTGGTTAGTTATGCCCGCAGGGGAAACAATCATGAGCTGCACTCCCACTGACACACCCTGCACTCCCACTGACACACCCTGCACTCCCACTGACACACCCTGCACTCCCACTGACACACCCTTTTCACAATATTACTCCGATCCGATCTCGGCTCAGCATTATGAGAGAAAGCTACTACAAACCTAATCTGGCCCACCAGCTGGCTCTCTCTCTGTCGAAGTCTGGTTTCAGAGCGCCTCAGAACAGGACTTGAATGGCAGTCTATGGCAGGAGTGGCTAAAATACAGCCACCGGTTTTAATTGGCTGATCTCTCAGTCCATTACCATCTAGCACCTCCCCCTCTTTGTGAATTTCAAAAGGGAGAGCAGCGCAAGTAATGGGCTAAACAAGGAAGTGAGTTCCGGGAAATCGGAAAGTATGTATCTACGAAATAGTTGACTTTATATGCCCCAACTCAGAATCAAATGGTCTCTCCAAAAATAATATTGTCGCTGTGATAGAAACATTTTCAAAGTCCCATTTAATACAGCTGTAGCAGGCTTGCTCAATCTCCTACCTTGATTTTAACCAGACCCATTTCAAGTCCCACTTTGTTGCACAGTGTTACCAGGCACTATGCGACCACCAATTGAAGCCTGGGGACGAGGTTACTACCAACCTCACAGGTGGACTCCCCTGTCCCACTCAGAGTCCTATAACCAATGTCATTACCAATCCCCTGAAACCTTTCATCGCTGCACTTACTTACTTACTCATTCAGTTCAATGAGTAGCCCTGGGAGGTCAGATATTGACCTATGTCCCCTGACCTCCCTTCGTCCCCTTCATGGATGAAGCCTATTGAAAAGTCTTCATCAAATTCCCCCACACCCAGTCACCACAAGGCCCAGACCTAAGCCTGAGGGTTGGTGGTGGCGGTGGCCAACAATACTGGTGCTGTTTCTCACCATTACCTAACTAACAGAAATGAATGGACTCCTCAGAGCTTCATGCAGATGGGACACACAAATACACACTAGTGATGGGGTAAAAAACAATAGTTACATCTTGCAATATTATTTTTGGACGATATTATATAGATTTTACTCCAAGTATCGATTTGTCCAAAAAAAATATGTTGTTGTTTTTTTACTCTACTGTGGGTAGCATTAGCTAGCGCTAGTCGGCTATAACTGTGCCAAAAGTCCAGTATTTTTAATCCTATAGCTTGTTCTCCATCTTCTTTTGAAATAGTGAGCCAACATGTTTTGAGCACTTTTATTACCCTGACTGATCAAAACTTGTTATCACGCGCTCTCGTCTCTCTGCAGCAGATATACACTGAGTGTACAAAACATTAAGAACACCTGCTCTTTCCCTGGCAGACTTACCAGGTGAAAGGTATGATCCCTTATTGATGTCACTTGTTAAATCCACTTCAAATCAGTGTAGATAAAGGGGAGGAGACAGGTTAAAGAAGGATTTTTAAGCCTTGAGACAATTGAGACATGGATTGTGTATGTGTGCCATTCAGATGGTGAATGGGCAAGACAAAATATTGAAGTGCCTTTGAACGGGGTATGGTAGTAGGTGCCAGGCGTACCGGTTTGTGTCAAGAACTGCAACGCTGCTGGGTTTTTCACGCTCAACAGTTTCCTGTGTGTATCAAGAATGGTCCACCACCCAAAGGACATCCAGCCAACTTGACACAACTATGGAAAAGCATTGGGCCAGCATCCCTGTGGAACACTTGAGACCTAGTAGAGTCCATGCCCCGACAAATTGAGGCTGTTCTGAGTCCAAAAGGGGTGTGGGGGGGGTTGCAACTCAATATTAGGAAGGTGTTTGGTATACTCAGTGTATAGTAAGCAATATGTTCGCAACATCAAATTGAAATATAAAATAAATCTAATTTTATTTGTCACATACACGTGTTTAGCAGATGTTATAGCGGGTGTAGCGAAATGCTTGAGCTTCTAGCTCCGACAGTGCAGTAATATCTAACAAGTAATATCTAACAATTTCACAACATATACCCAATACACACACATCTAGTTAAGGAATGGAATTTAAGAATATATACATACAGTGGGGAGAACAAGTATTTGATACACTGCCGATTTTGCAGGTTTTCCTACTTACAAAGCATGTAGAGGTCTGTAATTTTTATCATAGGTACACTTCAACTGTGAGAGACGGAATCTAAAACAAAAATCCAGAAAATCACATTGTATGATTTTTAAGTAATTAATTTGCATTTTATTGCATGACATAAGTATTTGATACATCAGAAAAGCAGAACTTAATATTTGGTGCAGAAACCTTTGTTTGCAATTACAGAGATCATACGTTTCCTGTAGGTCTTGACCAGGTTTGCACACACTGCAGCAGGGATTTTGGCCCACTCCTCCATACAGACCTTCTCCAGATCCTTCAGGTTTCGGGGCTGTCGCTGAGCAATACGGACTTTCAGCTCCCTCCAAAGATTTTCTATTGGGTTCAGGTCTGGAGACTGGCTAGGCCACTCCGGGACCTTGAGATGCTTCTTACGGAGCCACTCCTTAGTTGCCCTGGCTGTGTGTTTCGGGTCGTTGTCATGCTGGAAGACCCAGCCACGACCCATCTTCAATGCTCTTACTGAGGGAAGGAGGTTGTTGGCCAAGATCTCGCGATACATGGCCCCATCCATCCTCCCCTCAATACGGTGCAGTCGTCCTGTCCCCTTTGCAGAAAAGCATCCCCAAAGAATGATGTTTCCACCTCCATGCTTCACGGTTGGGATGGTGTTCTTGGGGTTGTACTCATCCTTCTTCTTCCTCCAAACACGGCGAGTGGAGTTTAGACCAAAAAGCTCTACTTTTGTCTCATCAGACCACATGACCTTCTCCCATTCCTCCTCTGGATCATCCAGATGGTCATTGGCAAACTTCAGACGGGCCTGGACATGCGCTGGCTTGAGCAGGGGGACCTTGCGTGCGCTGCAGGATTTTAATCCATGACGGCATAGTGTGTTACTAATGGTTTTCTTTGACACTGTGGTCCCAGCTCTCTTCAGGTCATTGACCAGGTCCTGCCGTGTAGTTCTGGGCTGATCCCTCACCTTCCTCATGATCATTGATGCCCCACGAGGTGAGATCTTGCATGGAGCCCCATACCGAGGGTGATTGACCGTCATCTTGAACTTCTTCCATTTTCTAATAATTGCGCCAACAGTTGTTGCCTTCTCACCAAGCTGCTTGCCTATTGTCCTGTAGCCCATCCCAGCCTGGTGCAGGTCTACAATTTTATCCCTGATGTCCTTACACAGCTCTCTGGTCTTGGCCATTGTGGAGAGGTTGGAGTCTGTTTGAGTGTGTGGACAGGTGTCTTTTATACAGGTAACGAGTTCAAACAGGTGCAGTTAATACAGGTAATGAGTGGAGAACAGGAGGGCTTCTTAAAGAAAAACTAACAGGTCTGTGAGAGCCAGAATTCTTACTGGTTGGTAGGTGATCAAATACTTATGTCATGCAATAAAATGCAAATTAATTACTTAAAAATCATACAATGTGATTTTCTGGATTTTTGTTTTAGATTCCGTCTCTCACAGTTGAAGTGTACCTATGATAAAAAAAGTACAGACCTCTACATGCTTTGTAAGTAGGAAAACCTGCCAAATCGGCAGTGTATCAAATACTTGTTCTCCCCACTATACCTCCACTACACTACTTTGATACGCATCGTGGGGATTAATAAGTGAGTATACGCAATGCCCATTGAGAAATAAGTGGGTATGTGGCGTACATCCTCCACTACACCACTGCCTCCCACTTAAATAACAAAACCTATGGCTGGCCATTGGCCATGTTGCTCGTCCCCTTATCCCTGTGTCCATCCCCCAATCAGACGAGACTGTAGGCTACTTGTACATCATTCTCCACTCACAGCCGCCATCACAGTGCAGGGCGAACGGGCGCCGGCCATGGTGTTGTTGCCATGGAAACCCCAACCCCTATTGCGCCTCTGGGGATAGGATGGAGTGAGCTGCGGCTCTGCAGCGTTTGGGGATTATCCCCAAGATGCATTAAAATAGGGTCTGTTCTCCCCTTATTAAAAATAGGGTATTTTCTCCCCAAATTAAAATAGGGTTTGTTCTCCCCACATTAAAGTGAAATATCTCCCCGTGTGTACCAGCGAAGACTTGTGTAAGCATCAGAATGTAGGAACATAATGTTTTACTGTTGGTTTTGCCAATCCTCTCATCTGTTTACATTGTCACCATGACACATTGTGCTCTGCAGCAACCTTTCTCTTTATCCTGGCAGCTCCCTCCATCTAAACATGACTGAGAAAGAAAATCATCAAAGGACTGCCGGTGCCTGTGGCAGATCAGTGTCAGAGCAGCAGGCCTGTAATAATAAGCTGAGGAGAGCTGAACACCCTTCTATTCTATCACTGCAAACTCACTCCATACAAACACCAACAATACAGGACAAAGCTATTTCATTAACACATTCAAATGAATAGATTTGACCATTTTAAAATGCCATTTCAGGTGCTCCAAATAATGGAGTATCTCCAAATATTTTAACTGCCTAGGTACTCGCTGCTCAAACATCTGGAGTGGAGATGCTGGCCTAACTTAAGTGGATACTGCAAGCAAACACAAGGTGTAGAAATCTCCATGTAAAATACTAGACTTAATCTACTAGAGCTAGCCTAGTATTTACTATATGGAGAGATTGATGCACCTTGATTTTAAACCAGCTCTGTGTACTTACTATCTTAGCCCATGAAGACTACTGCAGTGACAGCCACACACTACTGTTCAGTGAGAACACTGCACATTGGCATCTTAATCAATCTCAAACTACAAACACATTTCCTCTTCCTCTCCTCCTCTTTTCCTTGAATGAGGGGAATCTCCCTCCTCGCTCTAGGACGACCCATACAAAATTCATGATCCCTTTATTAATTGAAGGTCTGTCTCCACCGTGTGTGTGTATATGTCTGTGTTTGTGGGCCAACCCACCCTCTTTTAATGCATGAGTCTGTTGTTGTTGTAGTAGTAGAACACACTTGTCTGGTGAAGTGATGAGGTAAAACTCAGGACAGGCTGTCTGGGACTGGGGGCAGTTAGTTTAGTCTGGTTTCACACACTCCTATGAGGCTCATCATCTGGCTCAGCTCTGACCCCTAGCCTGGTCCCAAGACTGCATTCCGTATTTACACAGAAGGAGCAATTCCATCATACTGGGTGGATGCTGCAATAGACAAAGTACATATTCAATGAGGACAATGCGGAGACTAACCATATAACTAGGCATAATACAAGTTTACTCTCTACAGGCAGTTCATACATTGTGTGTATTCAGAGATGAAAAATGGGAAGTTTTAAACAGCCTCAACATTTCATAAGGGTGGCGTTCCAGGCTCTGTCGAGTTGCACGCATCAACCAATATTTTGAGATCTGGCAAGCGACTGCAATGTAGTCGGCCTGGAACGCGGCCCACGTCTCATCCCTTTGCTTTGAATATGCCTACTGCAGGTGAAAGCTCTCAGGATCGAGTGCTCTTGAGACAGGAACGCTATTCAGGTCCCCTTTTTCATTGCCTGTTTTGTCAGCTAAGGGGCAGAGACATTTTTAAAAACATTTTAGTCATTTAGCAGATGCTCTTATCCAGAGCGACTTACATACATGACGTTGCAAGCGCCATGCTCTACCAACTGAGCTACACGGAGGAACCTTGAAATCTAAACCTCTTTGTGCCTTCTGCTTGCGATGAAGAGGGCTTTTTCAATTATGTTTATGAGGACTGAGGAGGGTCTAATGAAGAAATGGCATGACCTTGATTGCACAACCACTTACCGTTTCTGGGTCATCGCAACAACTTGCCGTTTTTGGGTAATCTTGCTTTATGATGATCTGTATGTCATTACTAGCACATGTATGCAGTAGCATACGTCACTCCTATGTTATATTACCAGACATAGATGTATGTCTGGAGGTTTCCTTACACCTCAAGCAGATTTTAAGAAACGCTCTTGTGAATGGAAAGAACCTATAAAATGAATAGTAGGTTTAAAGAGCTTTGATGGATGGCTCACTTGAACATTTGATGTGTCAAAGCTCCAAAGCTACAGGTTTTCAGAAGTAAAATCTCCCAGGTTGGGGTGCACGGGGTCACTGTTTAGTAAGTGGTATGTGAGTTATTTGAGGGAGAAGTAATGCAGGCAGTTAAAATGAGACCTGTGTGTTTCATGTGATTTAAGTGCACAATGTTTCGCAAGTTAAGTCCCAACTGTGACCTGTTTCAACCAAGGGAAACAGGAATGCCATTTATTGTGTGCATCCTGGACTGGGCAATGGCAGTCCTGAGAGATGAATGAATGAGGACTTTCCACCTCTGGCCGAGCTCTTCTGTTGCAGTATAATATACTTTTGTATATATAGTGTATGTGGACACCCCTTCAAATTAGTGGATTCGGCTATTTCAGCCACACCCGTTGCTGACAGGTTAATAAAATCGAGCACACAGCCATGCAATCTCCAAACATTGGCAGGAGAATGGCCTTACTGAAGAGCTCATTGACTTTCAACGTGGCACCGTCAAAGGATGCCACCTTTCCAACAAGTCAGTTTGTCAAATTCCTGCCCTGGTCGAGCAGCCCTGGTCAACTGTAAGGGCTGTTATTGTGAAGTGGAAACGTCTAAGAGCAACAACGGCGCAGCCGTGAAGTTTTAGGCCACACAAGCTCACAGAACGGGACCGCTGAAGTAGTTAGCGTGTAAAAATCATCTGTCCTTGTTTGCAACACTCACTACTGAGTTCCAAACTGCCTCTGGAAGCAACGTAAGCACAATAACTGTTCGTCGGGAGCTTCATGTAATGGGTTTCCATGGCCGAGCAGCCGCACACAAGCCTAAGATCACCATGCGTAATGCCAAGCGTCGGCTGGAGTGGTGTAAAGCTCGCCGCCATTGGACTCTGGAGCAGTGGAAACACGTTCTCGGGAGTGATGAATCACGCTTCGCTATCTGGCAGTCCGACGGACTAATCTGGGTTTGGCGGATGCCAGGAGAATGCTACCTGCCCCAATGCATAGTGCCAACTGTAAAGTTTGGTGGAGGAGGAATAATGGCCTGTGGTGGTTTTTTTCATGGTTCGGGCTAGGCCCTTTAGTTCCAGTGAAGGGAAATCTTAACGCTACAGCGTACAATGACATTGTAGACAATTCTGTGCTTCCAACTTTGTGGCAAGAGTTTGGGAAAGGCCCTTTCCTGTTACAGCATGACAATGCCCCCGTGCACAAAGCGAGGTCCATACAGAAATGGTTTGTCGAGGTCGGTGTGGAAGAACTTGACTGGCCTGCACAGAGCCCTGACCTCTCAATCCCATTGAACACTTTTGGGATGAATTGGAACACCGACTGCGAGCCAGGCCTAATCGGCCAACATCAGTGCCCGACCTCACTAATGCTCTTGTGGCTGAATGGAAGCAAGTCCCGTGGCAAATCCTTCCCAGAAGAGTGGAGGCTGTTATAGCAGCAAAGGGGTCCAATTGCTTGTTAATGCCCATGATTTTGGAATGAGATATTCGACGAGCAGGTGTCCACATACTTTTGGTCATAACTCCCGAGTGGCGCAGTGGTCTAAGGCACTGCATCGCAGTTCGAATCCAGGCTCTGTCGTAGCCGGCCGCGACCGGGAGACCCATGGGGCAGCGCACAATTGGCCCAGCGTCGTCCAGGGTAGGGGAGGGAATGGCCGGCCATGTAGCTCAGTTGGTAGAGCATGGTGTTTGCAACGCCAGGGTTGTGGGTTCGATTCCCACGGGGGGCCAGTATGAAAAATAAAAATGTATGCACTCACTAACTGTAAGTCGCTCTGGATAAGAGCGTCTGCTAAATGACAAAAATGTAAATGTATATAGGAGGATGGGATCCACACAAATCATTTGGGTTCCTGGATCCTTTCACAGCATTATAAGGCTGCGTTGAGACAATGACCCAGCTCAGTTAACCCCTACCATTGTGACGCTGAGTTGTCATAATGCTTCAGCAAATGTACATAATACTTGGGGTGTTGGTAGACACAATGTAAGTAACCTAATTTATGTCCCTCTAACTACCCTGAATGCCTCTGCTGATCCTACTAGGTGTGCCCTAGTAGGAAGTACTCTGTGTGCAGCTCTCCCTGCACCAACATAAATAACATGAGCATATCTATTTCTGCTAAGCTTCCCAGTAAAGCAATGAAAACAAGTAAGCATCCCAGAAGAAAAGTTCTCAAAATACCCCATGTTAACATATGTAGCTTAAGAAACAAGGTTAATGAAATCAGTAATTTGCTAGTAACAGATGACATTTATATTCTGAGTATCTCTGAAACTCACTTAGATAATACCTTTGAGACAGTGGTAGCAATACAAAGTTATAACATTTACAGAAAATACAGAAAAGCCAGTGGTGGAGGTGTTGCTGTTTTATATTCAGAACAAGATTCCTGTTAAGCTTAGAGAGGATCTCATGTTAAATACTGTTGAAGTAATATTGGCTACAGGTTCATCTGCCTCACCTAAAGTCCATTCTTGTGGGCAGCTAACAGTCAGTATCTGGATAACTTGTGTGAAATGCTTGATAATGTATGTGATATCAACAGAGCGGTATATTTTCTGGGTGATTTTAAATAGTGACTGGCTTTCATTGAGCTGCCCACTCAAGACAAAGCTTCAAACTGTAACCAGTGCCTGCAACCTGGTTCAGGTTATCAGCCAACCTACCAGGGTAGCTACAAACAGCACAGGAATGAAATCATCAACATGTATTGATCACATCTTTACTAATGCTGCAAAAATTTGCTTGAAAGCAGTATCAAATCAAATCAACTCAAATTGTATTGGTCACATGCGCCGAATACAACAGGTGCAGACATTACAGTGAAATGCTTACTTACAGCCCTTAACCAACAGTGCATTTATTTTTAACAAAAAAAGTAAAAATAAAACAAAAAAAGTGTTGAGAAAAAAAAGAGCAGAAGTAAATCGATCGGATGTAGTGATAACAATATAGTAGCCATATCTAGGAAAACCAAAGTTCCAATGGCTGGGCCTAATATAGTGTATAAGAGGTCATACAATAAGTTTTGTAGTGATTCCTATGTTGATTAATATTAATATTTGTTGGTCCTTGGTGTGTAATGAGGAGCAAACAGACGCTGCACATGACACATTTATGAAATTGCTTATTCCAGTTACTAATAAGCATGCACCCATTTAAGAAAATGACTGTAAAAACAGTTAAATCCCTGTGGATTGATGAGGAATTTTTAAATGGTATGGTTGAGAGGGATGAGGCAAAAGGAATGGCAAATAAGTCTGGCTGCACGACCGATTGGCAAAAGTATTGCAAATTGAGAAATCATGTGACTAAACTGAATAAAAAGAAGGAACTACAGTGGCTTGCAAAAGTATTCACCCCCCTTGGCATTTTTCCTATTTTGTTGCCTTACAACATGGAATTAAAATGGATTTTTGGGGGGTTTGTATAATTTGATTTACACAACATGCCTACCACTTTGAAGATGCAAATATGTTTTATTGTGAAACAAACAAGAAATAAGACAAACAGAAAACTTGAGCGTGCATAACTATTCACCCCCCCCCCCCCCCCCCCCCCCATTCTTCAAGGCAAAACTGCTCCAGGTCCTTCAAGTTGGATGGGTTCCGCTGGTGTACAGCAATCTTTAAGTCATACCATAGATTCTCAATTGGATTGAGGTCTGGGCTTTGACTAGGCCTTTCCAAGACATTTAAATGTTTCCCCTTAAACCACTCGAGTGTTGCTTTAGCAGTATGCTTAGGGTCATTGTCCTGCTGGAAGGTGAACCTCCGTCCCAGTCTCAAATCTCTGGAAGACTGAAACAGGTTTCCCTCAAGAATTTCCCTGTATTTAGCGCCATCCATCATTCCTTCAGTTCTGACCAGTTTCCCAGTCCCTGCCGATGAAAAACATCCCCACAGCATGATGGTGTTCTCGGGGTGATGAGAGGTGTTGGGTTTGCACCAGACATAGCACTTTCCTTGATGGGCAAAAAGCTCAATTTTAGTCTCATCTGACCAGAGTACCTTCTTCCATATGTTTGGGGAGTCTCCCACATGGCGTTTGGCGAACACCAAACGTGTTTGTTATTTTTTTCTTCAAACAATGGCTTTTTTCTGGCCGCTCTTCCGTAAAGCCCAGCTCTGTGGAGTGTATGGCTTAAAGTGGTCCTATGGACAGATACTCCAAACTCCGCTGTGGAGCTTTGCAGCTCCTTCAGGGTTATCTTTGGTGTCTTTGTTGCCTCTGATTAATGCCCTCCTTGCCTGGTCCGTGAGTTTTGGTGGGCGGCCCTCTCTTGGCAGGTTTGTTGTGGTACCATATTCTTTCAATTTTTTTATAATGGATTTAATGGTGCTCCGTGGGATGTTCAAAGTTTCTGATATTTCTTTTATAACCCAACCCTGATCTGTACTTCTCAACAACTTTGTCCCTGACCTGTTTGGAGAGCTCCTTGGTCTTCATGGTGCCGCTTGCTTGGTGGTGCCGCTTGCTTAGTGGTGTTGCAGACTCTGGGGCCTTTCAGAACAGGTGTGTATATATACAGAGATCATGTGACAGATCATGTGACATTTAGATTGCACACAGGTGGACTTAATTTAACTAATTATGTGACTTCTGAAGGTAATTGGTTGCACCAGATCTTATTTAGGGGCTTCATAGCAAAGGTGGTGAATACATATGCACACACCATTTTTCCGTTAAGTAATTTTTTTCACTTCACCAATTTGGACTATTTTGTGTATGTCCATTACATGAAATCCAAATAAACATCAATTTAAATTACAGGTTGTAATGCAACAAAATAGGAAAAAAGCCAAGGGGGATGAATACTTTTGCAACGCACTGTAAAGAATGATAGTAAAAAGCTTTGGAGCACCTTAAATGTGTTATCCAAGTATATCTGACCAAATTATGAAAGACAGAATTTTGAGTTCTGAATTCCGTAAAGTGAGTGTGGAAGAGGTAAAAATATTATTTTTGTCTATCAACAATGACAAGCCACCGGGGTCTGACAACTTGGATGGAAAATTACTGAGGATAATGGCGGACGATATTGCCACTCCTATTTGCCATATTTTCATGTTAAGCCTATTAGAAAGTGTGTGCCCCTGGGCCTGGAGGGAAGCAAAAGTCATTCCGCTACCTAAGAATAGTAAAGCCACTTTTACTGGCTCAAATAGCTGACCAATCAGGATGTTACCAACCCTTAGTAAACTTTTGGAAAAAAAATTTGAGCAGATACAATGCTATTTTACAGTAAACAAATTGACAACAAGACTTCAGCAAGCTTATAGGCAAGGACATTCAACAAGCACAGCACTTAAACAAATGACTCATGATTGGCTGAGAGAAATGTATGACAAAAAGTTTGTGGGAGCTATTTTGTTAGACTTCGCTGTGGCTTTTGACATTATGGATCATAGTCTGCTGCTGGAAAAACGAATGTGTTATGGCTTTACAACCCTGCTATATTGTGGAAAATGTTACCTGTCTAACAGAACACAGAGGGTGTTCTTTAATTGAAGCCTCTCCAAGATAATCCAGGTAAAATCAGGAATTCCCCAGGGCAGCTGTCTAGGCCCCTTACTTTTTTCAATCTTTACTAACGACATGCCACTGGCTTTGAGTAAAGCCAGTGTGTCTATGTATGCAGATGACTCAACACTTTACACGTCAGCTACTACAGCAACTGAAATGACTGCATTAACAAAGAGCTGCAGGTAGTTTCAGAGTGGGTGGCAAGGAATAAGTTAGTCCTAAATATATCAAAACTTAAAGCTTTGTATTTGGGACAAATCATTCACTAAACCCTAAACCTAAACTAAATTTTGTAATAAATAATGTGGAAATTGAGCAAGTTGAGGTGACTGAACTGCTTGGAGTAACCCTGGATTGTAAACATATTGATACAACAGTAGCTAAGATGGGGAGAAGTCTGTCCATAATAATGCGCTGCTCTACCCTCTTAACAGCACTATCAACAAAGCAGGTCCTACAGGCCCTAGTTTTGTCACTCCTGGACTACTGTTCAGTCGTGAGGTCAGGTGCCACAAAAAGGGACTTAGGAAAATTGCAATTGGCTCAGAAAAGGGCAGCACGGCTGGCCCTTGGATGTTTTTTTTATTTGTTTTAACCTTTATTTAACTAGGCTAGTCAGTTAAGAACAAATTCTTATTTACAATGACGGCCAAACCCGGACAACGCTGGGCCAATTGTGCGCCGCCCTATGTACACAGAGAGCTAACATTAATAATATCCATGTCAATGTCTCCTAGCTCAAAGTGGTGGAGAGATTGACTTCATCACTACTTGTATTTATGAGAGGTATTGACATGTTGAATGCACCGAACTGTCTGTTTGAACTACTGGCACACAGCTCGGACAACCATGCATACCCCACAAGACATGCCACAAGAGGTCTCTTCACAGTCCCCAAGTCCAGAACAGACTATGGGAGGCGTACAGTACTACATAGAGCAATGACTACATGGAATTCTATTCCACATGAAGTAACTGATGCAAGCAGTAAAATTAGATAAAAAGAAACCAGATAGAAATACACCTTATGGAACAGCGGGGACTGTGAAGCAACACAAATATAGGCACAGACACATGCATGCACACGATAACATACGAACTATACACACACGTATACATGGTTTTGTATTGTAGATACAGTTGAAGTCGGAAGTTTACATACACTTAGGTTGTAGTCATTAAAACTTGTTTTTCAACCACTCCACACATTTCTTGTTAACAAACTATAGTTTTGGCTAGTCGGTTAGGAGATCTACTTTGTGCATGACACAAGTAATTTTTCCAACAATTGTTTACGTACAGATTATTTCACTTATAATTCACTGTATCACAATTCCAGTGGGTCAGAAGTTTACATACCCTAAGTTGACTGTGCCTTTAAACAGCTTGGAAAATTCCAGAAAATGATGTCATGGCTTTAGAAGCTTCTGATAGGCTAATTGACATAATTTGAGTCAATTGGAGGTGTATCTGTGGATGTATTTCAAGGCCTACATTCAAACTCACTGCCTCTTTGCTTGACGTCATGGGAAAATCAAAATAAATCAGCCAAGACCTCAGGAAAAAAATTTGTAGATCTCCACAAGACTGGTTAATCCTTGGGAGCAATTTCCAAACAGCTGAAGGTACCACGTTCATCTGTTCATACAATAGTACGCAAGTATAAACACCATGGGACCACGCAGCCGTCATACCGCTCAGGAAGGAGACGCGTTCTGTCTCCTAGAGATGAACGTACTTTGGTGTGAAAAGTGCAAATCAATCCCAGAACAACAGCAAAGGACCTTGTGAAGATGCTGGAGGAAACAGGTACAAAAGTATCTATATCCACAGTAAAACGAGTCCTATATCGACATAACCTGAAAGGCCGCTCAGCAAGGAAGAAGCCACTGCTCCAAAACCACCATAAAAAGCCAGACCACGGTTTGCAATTGCACATGGGGACAAAGATCACACTTTTTGGAGAAATGTCTTCTGGTCTGATGAAACAAAAATAGAACTGTTTGGCCATAATGACCATCGTTATGTTTTGAGGAAAAAGGGGGCAGCTTGCAAGCCGAAGAACCATCCCAACCGTGAAGCACGGGGGTAACAGCATCATGCTGTGGGGGTGCTTTGCTGCAGGAGGGACTGGTGCGCTTCACAAAATATATGGCATCATGAGGAAGGAAAATTATGTGGATATATTGAAGCAACATCTCAAGACATCAGTCAGGAAGTTAAAGCTTGGTCGCAAATGGGTCTTCCAAATGGACAATGACCCCAAACATACTTCCAAAGTTGTGGCAAAATGGCTTAAGGACAGCAAAGTCAAGGTATTGGAGTGGCCATCACAAAGCCCTGACCTCAATCCTATAGAAAATGTGTGGGCAGAACTGAAAAAGCGTGTGCGAGCAAGGAGGCCTACAAACCTGACTCAGTTACACCAGCTCTGTCAGGAGGAATGGGCCAAAATTCACTCAACTTATTGTAGGAAGCTTGTGGAAGACTACCTGAAACGTTTGACCCAAGTTAAACAATTTAAAGGCAATGCTACCAAATACTAATTGAGTCTATGTAAACTTCTGACCCACTGGGAATGTGATGAAATAAATAAAAGCTGAAATAAATCATTCTCTCTACTATTATTCTGACATTTCACATTCTTAAAATAAAGTGGTAATCCTAAATGACCTAAAACAGGGAATTTTTTACTAGGATTAAATGTAAGGAATTGTGAAAAACTGAGTTTAAATGTATTTGGCTAAGGTGTATGTAAACTTCCGACTTCAACTCTATGTGGTAGTGGTGGAGTAGGGGCCTGAGGGAACACAGTGTGTTGTGAATGTATTGTAATGTTTTTAAAATTGTATAACTGCAGCTAATGGGGATCCATAATAAATACAAATATAGTGTAGTATAGGAAAAAATGCATCACTTCTCTGCCCCTTTGCTATAGTTTGGTAGGGTAATCGGACCAAACTGCTTGTTACAAGCTATCATTATCTCTACAGTGCTGTTATATCATGTCTTACTTTATAGGCTATGGTTTGGAGATGACATAGCCTTGTACAGACAGAAGCATGTCTGATCTACGAAATATATTATGTATTATCAACTATTTGATTTTGTCTGTTAAGCTGTGTGCACTGAACTGACATGCATGATTGTTGCTGAAACTCCGATGTTCAGATGATGGGAATTCATTTGTCTATCATGCGCACCACCGGTGTGTCTCAGACAGAGGTGTGTCTCAGACAGAGGTGTGTCTCAGACAGAGGTGTGTCTCAGACAGAGGTGTGTCTCAGACAGAGGTGTGTCTCAGACAGAGGTGTGTCTCAGACAGAGGTGTGTAGCCTACTGTAGCTGCTGGCAAAGTAATTCAAAGCCTAGACTTTATCGCTCAGGATGAAACTTTCCAGTGCTTCTATTTTTGCCATGTAATGTTGTTATTAAAAATAAAATCAGACAACCCCATAGTAAAGTAGTTGACCGAGTCGGCTTGTTGTGTGTTCTATGCAAGATAAATATTCCTCTTGAGGCGCATGTCAAGTTGCGAGAACCATAGGGAGGGAAACGTGTATTCTGACAAGCAGTGAATGCACTACAATTCTTAATGCAATTGCGGAACAATGCTTTAGAAAGCAGTTTTGCAATGCTACCACTTCATTTTACAAATGCAGTTACAACTGGAGTTTCCAGCATGGTTTAAGAGCAGCTGCACAAAAGTAGTGATGGGTCGTTCGCGAACGAATGGCTCTTTTTGAACGTCTCTTTTTGGTGAACGTCGGGAACCGAATCGCATATGTGAAAGAGCCGTTCATTTGGCTCCCTGATTTGCATACTGTTACTATTGCTTTTTGAGCACCAGACATCGATTTATCTGCAGATAAATTATAAAAACATTCTCTGAAGATGGTAATTCTGCAGTGCAGGAACAATATAGTGAGGAGAGAGCAACATTCTTATTAGGTCTGGGTGATATGGGCAAAATCTCATATCGCGGTATAAAAATTTTTTAAATGACGTTTTGACGGTATTTTATCTTTTTTAATAATATAAGTTCTAAATTTGCTTTGTGAGTAGTACGTAACCCTAGGTTGGCAACACATACATTCTAAGTGATTTCAATGGATCTTTCTCCATTCTGATTTGTTTTATACTTTTCAATTAAACTTCAACCAAAAATTATTTTCATAAATTTCTCATTTGAGGTCATTTCCACACTGCCACGTAGGACTGCATGATATCGGCAAACAACATAGGCCTTATTTTTAACCAAATGTTGCAATTGCGATTTGACTTGCGATGTAGAGCAAAACACTTGGGTGAACTGTTGGAATCATAGAAATAGAATGATTATTCTAATTCTGTAGTTAGAATATAATAGTTGGCACTTTGAATACAGTGTTTGACATGACAATGAATGAAAATGCTAGGCGGAGTTATCGTGACAGGGTAGGAACCAAAGTGTTGGTCAGTGTTTCCTAGGGGACCCTATAATCTTTGGCTACATCTCTTAGCTACTTCATGTAGCTAACATTCATGCTTCGCGTATTCCTCTTTGATTTAGAAGATACTGTTGCACAAACAACCTGCTGTTTTAGGTCTACACCATCACTGGTATTATCAGGCTGTATAGCTAGTTACGTTTGCTCTGACTCAGTACATTTATTAGCTAGCTAGCGAGCTAACTAGCAATTAGCATTAGCGGCTAACACAATTTAGGCCCAACTTGCTAAGAAAAGCAGATGTAAGAAACACAAACTAATAGTGTAATTATAGAATGCTAGTGGATTTATATTAAGAAGCAAAGTGAAAACAGCATCATTGTCATCAACATTGTTGCATGTGCTGCATTGAACATGCAGACTGAACGCAAGTTTGTCATGGTCGAGGAGCAACAAATGTGCTCCTTGAGTGACCAGCGCACAAAAATTGTGAGAAATCTCACCTTATGAGCCGGTGTCTTGAGCGGGAGTCACTTCGCAGCTCATGAATGGAACACTGGAGAGACGCATCACGCCCCAAATGTTACTCGTCGCCATTCTGTGGTATCTAAATAATGTTGCTAATTTTGCTGTGAGAACAAGGAGTCCGCTTACACTGTACTTTGATTATAAATGTTTATTTATATCACAAGATTTCAGCATAAATTGACAGACATCTGCAGGCATCTGGAGAACAACGGACTCAAAATAATATGTTGTGCTGTCCTCCTTTGTTTTAACCGTGGTATTTATATCCTATGCCCTATGTAACATAATATGGGTGTTTTCCCATAAACCAATCCCAGGAGGCCACCTAACAGACTTCTTCTAACACACCATTTGCAAACATCAACAAAGTCATACACTGTTTAAACACTACACCTAAAAGCTTGATGGTCATGACTTTCTTACATGAAAGGGTAGGTTAACTTGGCCCCAGACAATCGATCTGAGATCAACGTAAGTTTCAGCAATGATAATTTTTTTTGCTTGAATAACCCCTGGGTCTCTAACTCACTGTTACTTCAGGAATTGAACCAGTGTTCTCATTAAATGTGAGATGTGCAAAAGTGTGTGTGTGTCTGTATCTGTGACATTCTCAATTTGGCTACCCCATTGTAGTGCACATTTAAGCAGGCATTATAAGAACCCAGGGGTCCTGACTGAAGTGTCACCAGCTTTCCGTTCATTCCACAGCTCTGGGACGTGCCGGTGTAAGACAGGCGTGTACGGTGACAAGTGTGACGAGTGCCACCCGGGGTTCTTCCGCTTCAGCAGCACGGGGTGCCAGCCATGCCAGTGCAATAATCAGTCCAACTTCTGCCACCCACAATCAGGTGAGTCACCCTCGCTGTGCCCAAGGTTGAAACAAATGTCTGCCATAGCCTCTACTCTATGCCAGGGCTGTGCAGACTGCAGAGAAGCAACACATTCGCACAGATGTAGAAATGCATTAACCAAATTTTAATTTTGATGAATCAAATGAACTCTAAGGACGTATTTTCCATGTAATCATATTCATAACATGTCCCCATCAGAGCTGTTTATGCAGTAAACACGAAACAGCATTAGTTGTTATGTAACGGTAAAGAAACTGATATATTGAATTCTCCGGAGCGATTCGCTCCCATGCTGCCTGCTGACAGACTGTTTTGTATTCACACTGTGTGATATTGCCTTGGCCTTAAAAGAAAGAATTGCAAAAAAAAGAACATCCATTGGCTGTTAAAACGACTTTGTCGACCACAGTCAACATAGCTCCCATTCCGCTAATGAGGAAATGTCAGAGTCATCACTCCGCTGCAATCACTGTGATAAGCATTTTCCCCTGTACCCTTTCGCTTTTCGATAGTTCACAGCTGGGCAGAATGGCAGGCCTAAGTACCGTGCAGCATGATAAGCGAATTACGCATCTCTCCTCCTACACACATTAATGAGTATCGATCTGTATATAATGACAAGATGCTCATGTCTCTGCCCTAACAATGGGAGTCGTTGTCCCAAAGGTGGGAAGGCAGGCGACAATCTTAGGGACAAAATAAGCACATAGAAACGCATTGCGCTTATTTTGGACAGATTTTGGCAAGAGTGAAACCTCTCGCTTCGCATCTTCCTCTCTGTTTACACACACACTCATCTTCCTCTCTGTTTACACACACACGCCAAGCCCCTAACCTGCCACTCACAACAACAAAGATGAGAGATCACTTCTGATAAATGGTTCCAGCTCGCTATTTGCATTTTAGGTTTAGTCCAACAGAATCTGTCATATGGACACCGAAACGCATTGAGACATTATTTTACTGTAATAGAGGAGAAGTTAACCTTTCTAACAATACCCTTTTTATGTTTCAACTCCTCAAATTGCGAGCAGAGCAGACACTACTAAAACGGGAGTTGATTTTGGAAAATGAATGCTCACTTTGTCGCTCACGGCTTTTCTATACCACGAACCCGTTATACTAGCTGTCTAGTCTGTGTTTTATAAATGTGCAATAAGCATAAAACACAATTATATAAAGAATTGATTGATTTCAACATCTGAACAAAGTGGACAGGCTAGCATGCTGTCCAAACAATTGGAGACAGACAGAAGGGTGTGTTCATAACAAGTAAACTGTTCTGCCTTGTTCACTACCAAATAGATCCAAGTTGGCTGAACTTGAAATATAAAGATTAGCTGGCTGCTCACTATCACGTGGGCTTGTGCTTGAGAGATTGTTTAAGACCTGTGTTCATTTCCTATAATGCCTGCTACAAGAAGATAGTCATTGGGCTATTAGTGAATGTGCATTATGCTTGGTTCTGGTTCAATTTATAACACACATTTCATTTTAATAGACAGACTTGAACACCAGATCAGTGATTATTTCAAAAAAGCAGGTTAAACTATTTTGATAAAATATACTGAACAAAAATATCAACGCAACATGTTTCATGTGCTGAAATAAAAGATTCCAGACATTTTCCATACGCACAAAAAGCATTTCTCTCAAATTTTGTGCACAAATGTGTTTACATCCCTGTTAGTGAGCATTTCTCCTTTGCCAAGATAATCCATCCACCTGACAGGTGTGGCCATATCAAGAAGCTGGGGACAATAAAAGGCCACTCTAAAATGTGCAGTTTTGTCACACTACACA
The DNA here is from genome assembly GCF_964263955.1 of Coregonus lavaretus. Taxonomy (NCBI): domain Eukaryota; kingdom Metazoa; phylum Chordata; class Actinopteri; order Salmoniformes; family Salmonidae; genus Coregonus; species Coregonus lavaretus. Next base: position 68,472,840 of record NC_139991.1, read on the forward strand.
ATGCCACAGATGTCCCAAGTTTTAAAGGGAGCGTGCAATTGGCATGCTGACTGCAGGAATGTCCAGCCTAGCTGATGCCAGAAAATGGAATGTTCATTTCTCTACCATAAGCCACCTCGTTTTAGAGAATTTGGCAGTATGTCGAAAAGGCCTCACAACTGCAGACCACGTGTAACCACGCAGTGGGTGGGCCTGGCTTCCAAGTGGGTTGGCCTATGCCCTCCCAGGCCCACCCATGGCTGCGCCCCTGCCCAGTCATGTGAAATCCATAGATTAGGGCCTAATGAATTTATTTCAATTGACTGATTTCCTTATATGAACTGTAACTCACTAAAATCGGAATAAGTCCATATTATGGCAAGAACCGCTCAAATAAGCAAAGAGAAACGACAGTCCATCATTAATTTATGACATGAAGGTCAGTCAATCCGGAGAATTTCAAGAACTTTGAAAGTTTCTTTAAGTTCAGTCACAAAAACCATCAAGCGCTATGATGAAACTGGCTCTCATGAGGACCACCAGAGGAAAGGAAGACCCAGAGCTACCTCTGCTGCAGATAATAAGTTAATTAGAGTTACCAGCCTCAGAAATTGCAGCCCAAATAAATGCTTCACAGAGTTCAAGTAACAGACACATCTCAACATCAACTGTTCAGAGGAGACTGTGTGAATCAGGCCTTCATGGTCGAATTGCTTCAAAGAAACCACTACTAAAGGACACCAATAATAAGAAGAGACTTGCTTGGGCCAAGAAACACGAGCAATGGACATTAGACTGGTAGAAATCTGTCCTTTGGTCTGGAGTCCAAATCTGGGTCTTTGTGAGACACAGAGTAGGTGAATGGATTATCCCTGCATGTGTGGTTCCCACCATGAAGCATGGAGGAGGTGGTGTGGGGGTGCTTTGCTGGTGACACTGTCTGTGATTTATTTAGAATTCAAGGCACACTTAACCAGCATGGCTACCACAGCATTCTGCAGCGATACGCCATCCCATCTGGTTTGCGCTTAGTGGGACTATCATTTGTTTTTCAACAGGACAATGATCCAAAACACACCTCCAGGCTGTGTAAGAGCTATTTGACCAAGAAGGAGAGTGATGGAGTGCTGCATCAGATGACCTGGCCTCCACAATCCCCTGACCTCAACCCAATTGAGATGGTTTGGGATGAGTTGGACCGCAGAGTGAAGGAAAAGCAGCCAGCAGGTGCTCAACATATTTGGGAACTCCATCAGGACTGTTGGAAAAGCATTCCAGGTGAAGCTGGTTGAGAGAATGCCAAGCGTGTGCAAAGCTGTCATCAAGGCAAAGGGTGGCTACTTTGAACAATCTCAGATATAACATATATTTTGATTTAACAAACACTTTTTGGTTACTACATGATTCCATATGTGTTATTTCATAGTTTTGATGTCTTCACTATTATTCTACAATGTAGAAACTAGTAAAAATAAAGAAAAACCCTTGAATGAGTAGGTGTGTCCAAACTTTTGACTGGTACTGTATATCATTAATCACCCGTAAGTTGAAAAAAATAGAGATGATTTTTGGGCCTTATCGCCCAGCCCTAGGGTATACACAAGGCACTCAATACCTTCAGTCATGTGAGTGTTGCAGTGTCATTCATAACGTCCTTTATAACACAACACTGGTCTGCGACTATTATGGACCCGTTTGGCTTTCTGTGCATTGGGCGTTGACCACACACTGTGTTGTCACAGAGTAATGCATCAATTTATACTTTTAGAGACAGTAGCCAAATTAATGCCATGGTAAAGATACTATTTCATGAGGGTTGATCTGGACAATGATAATAGCAGCTATACAGAAGAGGAAGCAGGACCGACACCCTCCCAGCTTATGTAGGCTACCATGAAATAGCATACATTTCAAGCTTATGCAATGCTTTTCAGTGCTTGAATGCTAGAGTCTTGAGTCATTTTCTATACTAAGGTTGCAAAATCCAGAAATCCCAGTTGGAGGATACCTGGAATGAGGAGGGAGTAAGAAGGAAGTGAATCCTCCTCTAACCAGAATTTCAGCAAAAACTGTGTTTCTGTGGTAAGACTGCTTGCCTCCCCAGCCTTAGAGTAGGGTGTGTACTGTACGGTCCAGTTACTCATCTATCTCACTCTCAGATCACCTCTGACCTCTAGCCTGGTCCCCGATCTGTTGCCATTGGAGTTGGCTATACAGTACAAACACACCAGGCTTTCTGACCCCAGGTCACCATAGCAGAACCCTCCAGAGAGCTGGTTGCCTTAGTGGGCCTAGGGCAGTCAACCATCTTTGAATACAGGACATGAACAGGAGACCTAATGATCCATCTCCATCTTTGTTCTCGGTCCCGGGGGGACGCCAGGGGTCTTGTGTAGGAAAAGCCCCAGCGGATGTGTCTTACAAGGGGGGTTGTCTTGGTAGACACAGCTCCTTTGATCCCTGCCTTCAAAGATGGACGGGAATAAAGGACTCCACTGCCTAGTGCCTCCTAAGCTTATTCCATTAAGTCTCTTGGTGTGTCAGACTGTCAGGGAATTATGCTTATCATCTGGTGTGCAGTTACTACTACGAAGCAGCAGTTCGAGGCCATGCTCCATCGACTGAATAAGAATAATTGGATGTCAAGACTGAAAGCTCAAAGCAGTCAAACCTCCATTGCAGTATTAACACAGTGGGTTTTTCTTGCCATGATCAAATAAAATCTCAGAATGGTTTGCCGTTGTAAAAACCTACTGATTTTAAGATCACTTTATTGGTCAATTGCACACAAAGTCCAACTGTAATTTGACATCCGCTTTTATCTCAACCCCTCTGAAAGACACTCATACATACACATACAGGTTTTTTGAGAGGTGCGGGGGGCCCCCACACTGGGCACCCGGGGAGCTGTTGTTGTGGGGGGTTAAGTGCCTTGCTCAAGGGCACAACGGCAGGCAATGGCATCTAGGATTTGATACTAGCAACCCTCTGGTTGCCAGCTCACGTCCCGCCAGATTTTTCCAGATGGACCCGGGATTAGAACTGGCAAACCACCGGTTGCTGGCTCGCCTCTTTAATCACTAGGCTACCTGCCACCCGACTGCTGCTACCAGTTATTCTCCTCCTTGGTAGGATCTTTCAGAATAACAGGTGGGCAGATGTTTGTGAATGAGGATACTGTGCGGTAATAATAATAGTAATACAATTGTATTCATAACATTTTATGGACAGAGACCTTGGTGACTTCCGTCTCGCTTCCGCATTGTCTCCGTACTGCTGTGCTGTTTGTTGCTACTTGGCTACCTGCCAAACTATTCACGTTTTACTTTTAATAAACGTTTAATCAATCTCTGTGTTCAACAAATTTACCAACTTTTTAGTTTTGTCCTCACTCATCTTTTTTCGTTAAACTTTTTCACCCCGGACGTTTATCCCGAGACAGAAGAGTCATTTTCCTGTGCGTTTTAGCTGCCAACTTTACGTTATTTTCCTTTTTTCCATCGCAACTTTTTTCCCTTATTCAACTTTTTCACTCCGGACGCTTTATCTGGACATGGTTCATCAACATCTTCAACAGCCGAAGCTAAGTAGTAACATTAACATGATGTCTTCTAATTGCAATCGCTGTACTCATAATATACAGGAGAATTGTGCTACAAGCCCAGCTTCAGACGCAATCGTTAGGCAAGGGTAATATCAGTGTAGGAAAGGAAGAAACAGCGTCTGTGCCACCAGTAAGTACAGACAGTAACGTTAGTATAAATCCCCCCGCACAGTCCCCGCAGCCGGACAACTTTCTCATGGCTTCTGGAGGGAAATACTGTTGGAATGCTCAACCGGTGTCGCTCATTCAGCCGACAGAAACCTTCAACCGGTTTTCCCCATTATGTAGCGAGTCTGAGTCTGAGTCTTCTCTAGTCTCTACTCCTCCCGTTACGGGGTCTGAGACTCCGAAGGCTCCCACCATTAGCTCTGACAAATTGAAAACCCTAGTCATTGGCGACTCCATTACCCGCAGTATTAGACTTAAAACGAATCACCCAGCGATCATACACTGTTTACCAGGGGGCAGGGCTACCGACGTTAAGGCTAATCTAAAGATGGTGCTGGCTAAAGCTAAAACTGGCGAGTGTAGAGAGTATAGAGATATTGTTATCCACGTCGGCACCAACGATGTTAGGATGAAACAGTCAGAGGTCACCAAGTGCAACATAGCTTCAGCGTGTAAATCAGCTAGAAAGATGTGTCGGCATCGAGTAATTGTCTCTGGCCCCCTCCCAGTTAGGGGAAGTGACGAGCTCTACAGCAGAGTCTCAGCACTTAATCGCTGGTTGAAAACTGTTTTCTGCCCCTCCCAAAAGATAACATTTGTGGATAATTGGCCCTCTTTCTGGGACTCACCCACAAACAGGACCAAGCCTGACCTGCTGAGGAGTGACGGACTCCATCCTAGCTGGAGGGGTGCTCTCCTCTTATCTACCAACATAGATAGGGCTCTAACTCCTCTAGCCCCACAGTGAAATAGGGTGCAGGCCAGGCAGCAGGCTGTTAGCCAACCTGCCAGCTTAGTGGAGTCTGCCAATAGCACAGTCAGTGTAGTCAGCTCAGCCATACCCATTGAGACTGTGTCTGTGCCTCGATCTAGGTTGGGCAAAACTAAACATGGCGGTGTTCACCCTAGCAATCTTATTAGGATAAAGACCTCCTCCATTCCTGCCATTATTGAAAGAGATCGTGATACCTCACATCTCAAAATAGGGTTACTTAATGTTAGATCCCTCACTTCAAAGGCAGTCATAGTCAATGAACTAATCACTGATCATAATCTTGATGTGATTGGCCTGACTGAAACATGGCTTAAGCCTGATGAATTTGCTGTGTTAAATGAGGCCTCACCTCCTGGTTACACTAGTGACCATATTCCCCGTGCATCCCGCAAAGGCGGAGGTGTTGCTAACATTTACGATAGCAAATTTCAATTTACAAAAAAAAAAATGGCGTTTTCATCTTTTGAGCTTCTAGTCATGAAATCTATGCAGCCTACTCAATCACTTTTTATAGCTACTGTTTACAGGCCTCCTGGGCCATATACAGCGTTCCTCTCTGAGTTTCCTGAATTCCTATCAGACCTTGTAGTCATAGCAGATCATATTCTAATTTTTGGTGATTTTAATATTCACATGGAGAAGTCCACAGACCCACTCCAAAAGTCTTTCGGAGCCATTATCGACTCAGTGGGTTTTGTCCAACATGTCTCTGGACCTACTCACTGCCACAGTCATACTCTGGACCTAGTTTTGTCCCATGGAATAAATGTTGTAGATCTTAATGTTTTTCCACAAAATCCTGGACTATCGGACCACCATTTTATTACGTTTGCAATCGCAACAAATAATCTGCTCAGACCCCAACCAAGGAGCATCAAAAGTCGTGCTATAAATTCTCAGACAACACAAAAATTCATTGATGCCCTTCCAGACTCCTTCTGCCTACCCAAGGACGTCAGAGGACAAAAATCAGTTAACCACTTAACTGAGGAACTCAATTTAACCTTGCGCAATACCCTAGATGCAGTTGCACCCCTAAAAACGAAAAACATTTGTCATAAGAAACTAGCTCCCTGGTATACAGAAAATACCCGAGCTTTGAAGCAAGCTTCCAGGAAATTGGAACGGAAATGGCGCCACACCAAACTGGAAGTCTTCCGACTAGCTTGGAAAGACAGTACCGTGCAGTACCGAAGAGCCCTCACTGCTGCTCGATCATCCTACTTTTCCAACTTAATCGAGGAAAATAAGAACAATCCAAAATTTCTTTTTGATACTGTTGCAAAGCTAACTAAAAAGCAGCATTCCCCAAGAGAGGATGGCTTTCACTTCAGCAGTGATAAATTCATGAACTTCTTTGAGGAAAAGATCATGACCATTAGAAAGCAAATTACGGACTCCTCTTTGAATCTGCGTATTCCTCCAGGGCTTAGCTGTCCTGGATCTGCACAGCTCTGCGAGGGCCTGGGATCGGGAGAGACACTTAAGTGTTTTAGTACTATATCTCTTGACACAATGATGAAAATAATCATGGCCTCTAAACCTTCAAGCTGCATACTGGATCCTATTCCTACTAAACTGCTGAAGGAGCTGCTTCCTGTGCTTGGCCCTCCTATGTTGAACATAATAAACAGCTCTCTATCCACCGGATGTGTACCAAACTCACTAAAAGTGGCAGTGATAAAGCCTCTCTTGAAAAAGCCAAACCTTGACCCGGAAAATATAAAAAACTATCGGCCTATATCGAATCTTCCATTCCTCTCAAAAATTTTAGAAAAAGCTGTTGCGCAGCAACTCACTGCCTTTCTGAAGACAAACAATGTATACGAAATGCTTCAGTCTGGTTTTAGACCCCATCATAGCACTGAGACTGCACTTGTGAAGGTGGTAAATGACCTTTTAATGGCGTCAGACCGAGGCTCTGCATCTGTCCTCGTGCTACTAGACCTTAGTGCTGCCTTTGACACCATCGATCACCACATTCTTTTGGAGAGACTGGAAACCCAAATTGGTCTACACGGACAAGTTCTGGCCTGGTTTAGATCCTACCTGTCGGAAAGATATCAGTTTGTCTCTGTGAATGGTCTGTCCTCCGACAAATCAACTGTACATTTCGGTGTTCCTCAAGGTTCCGTTTTAGGACCACTATTGTTTTCACTATATATTTTACCTCTTGGGGATGTTATTCGAAAACATAATGTTAACTTTCACTGCTATGCGGATGACACACAGCTGTACATTTCAATGAAGCATGGTGAAGCCCCAAAATTGCCCTCGCTAGAAGCCTGTGTTTCAGACATAAGGAAGTGGATGGCTGAAAACTTTTTACTTTTAAACTCGGACAAAACAGAGATGCTTGTTCTAGGTCCCAAGAAACAAAGAGATCTTCTGTTAAATCTGACAATTCATCTTGATGGTTGTAAAGTCGTCTCAAATAAAACTGTGAAGGACCTAGGCGTTACTCTTGACCCTGATCTCTCTTTTGACGAACATATCAAGACTGTTTCAAGGACAGCTTTTTTCCATCTACGTAACATTGCAAAAATCAGAAATTTTCTGTCCAAAAATGATGCAGAAAAATTAATCCATGCATTTGTTACTTCTAGGTTAGACTACTGCAATGCTCTATTTTCCGGCTACCCGGATAAAGCACTAAATAAACTTCAGTTAGTGCTAAATACGGCTGCTAGAATCCTGACTAGAACCAAGAAATTTGATCATATTACTCCAGTGCTAGCTTCCCTACACTGGCTTCCTGTTAAGGCAAGGGCTGATTTCAAGGTTTTACTGTTAACCTATAAAGCGTTACATGGGCTTGCTCCTACCTATCTTTCCGAGTTGGTCCTGCCGTACATACCAATACGTACGCTACGGTCACAAGACGCAGGCCTCCTAATTGTCCCTAGAATTTCTAAGCAAACAGCGGGAGGCAGGGCTTTCTCCTATAGATCTCCATTTTTATGGAACAGTCTGCCTACCCATGTGAGAGACGCAGACTCGGTCTCAACCTTTAAGTCTTTACTGAAGACTTATCTCTTCAGTAGGTCATATGATTGAGTGTAGTCTGGCCCAGGAGTGTGAAGGTGAACGGAAAGGCTGGAGCAACGAACAGCCCTTGCTGTCTCTGCCAGGCCGGTTCCCCTCTCCACTGGGGTTCTCTGCCTCTAACCCTGCTGCAGGGGCTGAGTCACTGGCTTGCTGGTGCTCTTTCATGCCGTCCCTGGGAGGGGTGCGTCACTTGAGTGGGTTGAGTTACTGACGTGATCTTCCTGTCTGGGTTGGCGCCCCCCCCTTGGTTTGTGCTGTGGTGGAGACCTCTGTGGGCTATACTCGGCCTTGTCTCAGGATTGTAAGTTGGTGGTTGGGGATATCCCTCTAGTGGTGCGGGGGCTGTGCTTTGGCGGAGTGGGTGGGGTTATATCCTTCCTGTTTGGCCCTGTCCGGGGGTTTCTTCGGATGGGGCCACAGTGTCTCCGGACCGCTCCTGTCTCAGCCTCCAGTATTTATGCTGCAGTAGTTTATGTGTCGGGGGGCTGGGGTTAGTTGGTTATACCTGGAGTACTTCTCCTGTCTTATCCAGTGTCCTGTGTGAATTTAAGTATGCTCTCTCTAATTCTCTCGTTCTCTCTTTCTCTCTGAGAACCTGAGCCCTAGGACCATACGTCAGGACTACCGGGCATGATGACACCTTGCTGTCCCCAGTCCGCCTGGCCTTGCTGCTATTCCAGTTTCAACTGTTCTGCCTGCGGCTACGAAACCCCTACCTGTCCCAGACCTGCTGTTTTCAACTCTTAATGATCGGCTATGAAAAGCCAACTGAGAGACCTGAGCCCTAGGACCATACGTCGGGACTACCGGCCGTGGTGACTCCTTGCTGTCCCCAGTCCGCCTGGCCTTGCTGCTATTCCAGTTTCAACTGTTCTGCCTGCGGTTATGGAACCCCTACCTGTCCCAGACCTGCTGTTTTCAACTCTTAATGATCGGCTATGAAAAGCCAACTGAGATTTATTCCTGATTATTATTTGACCATGCTTGTCACTTATGAACATTTTTGAACATCTTGGCATGGTTCTGTTATAATCTCCACCCGGCACAGCCAGAAGAGGACTGGCCACCCCTCATAGCCTGGTTCCTCTCTAGGTTTCTTCCTAGGTTTTGCCTTTCTAGGGAGTTTTTCCTAGCCACCGTGCTTCTACACCTGCATTACTAGCTGTTTGGGGTTTTAGGCTGGGTTTCTGTACAGCACTTCGAGATATTAGCTGATGTAAGAAGGGCTATATAAAATAAAATTGATTGATTAAACACACCACCTGTGTGTACAAGACATAAACATTAAAAACAGATTAAAAACCAGCTTGAGGGAAGCGATGCAATATCTGATATATAATATGGTCTAAAGAGATGACAAACCTAATCTTTTTGAGACAGAAGTAGAAGTCGTCAAAGAGAAATGAGTGAAACTAGAGCCTCTGTGAGGTAGAGGACCAGGGAAGGAAGTTGCATAGTTGTGTAATATACTCCATCTACTGTACTCTAAATATACTATAACTATAACCTGTGGTCCCATCACCACATGCAATGACCTTGGCATAGTAGGACTAACTATGTAGGCCAAAATACCAGACGTGGGTTCAACTACTATTTGAAATAATTTCAAATACACTACATGACCAAAAGTATGTGGACACCTGCTCGTCTAACATCTCATTCCAACATCATGGACATTAATATGAAGTTGGTCCCCCCTTTGCTGCTATAACAGCCTCCACTCTTCTGGGAAGGCTTTCCACTAGATGTTGGAACATTGCTGCGGGGCTTGCTTCCATTCAGCCACAAGAGCATTAGTAAGGTTGAGTACTGATGTTGGGCGATTAGGCCTGGCTCACAGTCGGCGTTCCAATTCATCCCAAAGGTGTTCGATGGGGTTGAGGTCAGGGCTCTGTGCAGGCCAGTCAAGTTCTTCCACACCGATATTGACAAACCATTTCTGTGTGGACCTCGCTTTGTGCACGGGGGCATTGTCATGCTGAAACAGGAAAGGGCCTTCCCCAAACTGTTGCCACAAAGTTGGAAGCACAGAATAGTCTAGAATGTAATTGTATGCTGCAGTGTTAAGATTTCCCTTCACTGGAACTAAGGGACCTAGCCCGAACCATGAAAAACAGCCCCAGACCATAATTCCTCCTCCACCAAACTTTACAGTTGACACTATGCATTTGGGCAGGTAGCGTTCTCCTGGCTACGCGCTTCAGCACTCGGCGGTCCTGATCTGTGAGCTTGTATGGCCTACCACTTCACGCCTGAGCCGCTGTTGCTCCTAGACATTTCCATGTCACAATAACAGCACTTACAGTTGACCGGGGAAGCTCTAGCAGGGCAGAATTTTGATGGACTGACTTGTTGGAAAGGTGGCATCCTATGACAGTGCCACGTTGAAAGTCACTGAGCTCTTGAGTAAGGCCATTCTACTGCCAATGTTTGTCTATGGAGATTGCATGGCTGTGTGCTCGATTTTATACACCTGTCAGCAACTGGAGTGACTGAAATAGCCGAATCCACTAATTTGAAGGGGTTTCCACATACTTTTGTGTATATAGTCCACTTTAGTGGTGCTTGATTGATCTTGCCTGTTGCAATGGTACCAATTAAAAAGTCTCTAACATGCAAACCCTGTCCCCTGGCACACCAGGTGAAAGAAAATGTTAAAAGTATTTGAAAACTATTTAAACCCAGGTTTGGTATATACAGAGCACAACTGCGTAAACTAACTGCAAAGTCCGACACTAAAAAAGACTGCAATTGGTTTAGGGGTCCATAGAGCCCAATGAGCAAAACATTTTCAGAGCCAGCTGGTCAGCTTTAGGACTTCAACTGAAGAGGGTTTTCTATTGGTATTCATTCACTTTCAAGAGCAACAGAAAATTGTAATCCCACCACCTCACCAGCCAGTGTTGTGAGGTTTAGCCCTATGCTGAAAGCAGTGGCCTGAATGAGTAGCATGAAATCATGTGGTTGTTGCCAAGTCTCTGTCCAAATCAATATACCTGTCTACAATGAAGTCAGTCAGATAAGGCCAACTGTCACGAAGCAATCAGGTGTTAAATAGATATATATTAGCAGAGGGTCCTTGTGAAACACTGATGTAGTGGTGAAAAAGGTGTGTAAGCACTGAACGGCCGTCAGGATGACATGTGGCGAGTAACCTAAACGCTACTGCTAACAATGCTAATTTAGCATAATCGTTGCTCCACGTAGTTGAGATGCTTTCTTGCTTCTAGCAAATAATTTAATTTTACAGTTTTAAGTTAATGGGGTCCTTAGAATAAAACAATCGATCAAATTAGATTTGAGTTGTTGTGGAATGCCTCTTTGAGGGAAATGTCAGGCCTATAGCATGGCGTGCTTGTTTCAACAGCTCTTCACTATGTGATTATGTTAATTTGATTAGGTTCACTTATTAATTCACTGTCTCTTATAAAGTATGTAAAAATCCAGTATTTCCCAAGAAATTCAATTTCACCTTGAAAATGACTGTTACTTTGTGGGAAAATTCTTGTTACTCAGTACTGCCTATACTTGCTATATTCTGTAGGCTATTTATGTTCATACTGTATGTAACATTATAGAAGTTCTCCTATTGGAATCATAATGAAAGCACCAGGGCTGTCCCCGACTAAAAAATACATCCAAGAGTCCTCTTTTCTTTCGACCAATTGATTGGTCAAAATTAAAACGTATGTTTCCATATATAGACACACCCTAGATGTTTTTAATAAAATCAACTATATGTACTGTCCTTTTCTGATGCTTTAACCACACTGTTTGATTTAAATAATTAAGAGACATAAATTACTTGAGGGAGCCAGAGATTATGATCCTGAAGTTGCCGGTAATAGGCTACACCAGCGGGCGGCAACCTTTTCCATTTGGAGTGCCAATTTATCTTACCATTTCTACCGATCTGGGTGCCAGTTATGATTTTCATATGCAACTTTTCATGGAACAGTTTCATTTAATTTATAATATTCTTTGTATCTCAATTATTGTCTGTGGTTAATCTACATTCTATCTAAATGAAAATTATATACATTTAAAGTAACTTTTTATTGCCATTGCCAATATGTAAAAATAGCCTACATAAAGCCAACAAATAAAAACATTGCAGCCTGAAGGTAGAACATTTCCTGATTAAAAAATAAATATCTGCAACGAACTTGAAACATTGTATCAACTAGGTCACCAGAAACTGGCACTAGCAAACTTGCAACATTGTATAAAATATTCTGGGCCCTCAGTTTCCCACAACAGTGAGCTCTGGACAGACAGCTGTAGGCTATTTATGCAAGGGATATGAAGTAATCAGGTTTTTTATGACGTTTCCACTGGATCAGAGCATTACATTTTTCCCTTTTATGCCGAGTGGTTATCGAAAGGGAGAGAGCTGGAAATATGTTTCAAATACTTTGAGGAACTATTGACATTCTCAATTGATTCTAAAAACAGACTTTGTTTACTTGCTCTTTGAGGTGAAGAAAAAACTACTTTGAGAAGCTCCACAGCTCATTAGTGGTGGTAAGTTAAGACAATCAGAAATACAATCAGACATCCCCAAATCGGCACATTTATAGGCCTACATTTGCGCGCAGGCCAGGTATACTAGTCCTACTTCTATTTGCGTGATCAGGTGTGCGTCCTTACTCATCATTGACAGGAGCGTTTCAAACAAAAGACGACGAATAAATTGACAAAACTCGTAAATGGAATGAAATAAACAAAACATTGTTTCTCACAAGTGTAGCACAGGTTGTGAGTTCTGCAAACATGTCAACTCCGACAATGACAACGGTAAACCACTGTAATAATAATATATTGAATGCATTAACAGAAATGACCTTAACCAAACAAACATTGCAGATTAGAAATGATGGGAATTAACGGTAAATGTAGGCTGCTACTGGTGATGATATATGTAATGGGGAATTGATAGACACAGCAGAAAATGCACACAATGAAGTTATGAAACAATGAATAAACACAAATTGGCGGGAGAGAGCGCATTCTGGAGAGAGAAGTGCCTTTTGCATCTGAGGCACACTTCCCTTATTCTTGGACCGTGTCATCCCCGTGGCGGCCTCAATGGATTCATTCACTGAGACAGGCGCAAATCAGACAGGTGTCTCGTGTGCCATAAAAAAAAGCCTATTTACAAATGCGCAAAAAAAAAAAGCCTATCGTCGGCTAAATAGGGTCAGCCCTAGAAAGCACACACAGTTCCGTTTGAACACTGTTCCTCCCCCTACAGAGTCACTTCCTGGTTCTCTGAGCTTTGCAGTCACATGAACTCTTTTGCACTTTCAGTTACCAGGCTGAGTTTTTTCCAGCCCTCTGCCTGTTTTTTTCAGACTCAGTCAGAAACTCACTCTCCACTGCCCTGCGCACAAGCTCCACTTCCGCCCTTCTACCCCTGTGACTCTACCTCAGTCGCTCAACACTGTGTCAGTCAGCACAGTCAACTGTTTACCTAACCCCTTGTCCCTCCTCTTTTTCTCTCAGGCTTCTGCTTGAACTGCCAAGGCAACACCAAAGGACCCAGCTGTGAGGAATGCAAGTATAATTTCTATCGGAGGCCCGGCGCTGCCCTGACTGAAGTCTGCGTCCCCTGCCCCTGCTCCAGCGTCACCTCTTCTGGCAGCTGCCACATTGGTGAGTCCCCGAATCTACTGAACCACTGACCACCACCTCATTAATAACTCTGCCAACTCTGCCTGGCTGGCTGTGTCTCCCCCCTTTGTGGGCAGGAAGCAGGGAGGCAAAAGCGGGAAGTGCCCCTACATTTGTTTTGGTTTACAAGACTGGCTAACTGGCTTAATTATGTAACAGTAGCTGCCAAGAGGCAGCCATTATAATTTTAGACAGACATCTTGTACTAACAAAGAGCAGAGTTTAGTCCCCTATGACTAGAGAAGGTTTAGGATAAAGTAAAGGACCAATGTTCTCGCCCTGTCTCAGTCCATTTTCTGTTTCCTATTGAGATTTGTTAACAAACCACATCTATGAGAACATTTTCAATGTTTCATCACGTTAGAGGTGGTGTAATAGCCCTGGTTGTAATAGCTTGTTGTCTGTCGGTACAGTCACTTGTTCCATGCCAGAGTGGTGTGTTTTTATCTCAGTGGAGAGATCTCTCTCTGTCAATTCAATTCAATTCAATTCAAAGGGCTTTATTGGCATGGGAAACATATGTTTACTAGATCATTAACAAAAGTGAAATAAACAATCAGAAATGAACAGTAAACATTACACTCACAAAAGTTTCAAAGGAATAGAGACAATTCAAATGTCATATTATGGCAATGTACAGTGTTGTAACGATGTGCAGATAGTTAAAGTACAAAAGGGAAAATAAATGAACATAAAAATGGGTTGTATTTACAATGGGGTTTGTTCTTCACTGGTTGCCCTTTTCTTGTGGCAAAACGTCACAAATCTTGCTGCTGTGATGGCACAATGTGGTATTTCACCTAATAGATATGGGAGTTTATCAAAATTGTGGGTCTGTGTAATCTGAGGAAGATATGTGTCTAATATAAAGTAAAGGACCAATGTTCTCTCCCTGTCTTAGTCCATTTTCTGTTTCCTATTGAGATTTGTTAACAAACCACATCTATGAGAACATTTTCAATGTTTCATCACGTTAGAGGTGGTGTAATAGCCCTGTTTGTAATAGCTTGTTGTCTGTCGGTACAGTCACTTGTTCCATGCCAGAGTGGTGTGTTTTTATCTCAGTGGAGATCTTTCTCTCCCCCTCTCTCTCTCTCTCTCTCTCTCTCTCCCCCTCCCCCCACTCTCTCCCCTCTCTCACGCTCCCCCCCCCCCCCCCCCCCCCCCCCCCCCCTCTCGCTTTCCCCCCTCTCTCAATAAATTTCAAAGGGCTTTATTGGCATGGGAAACATATGTTTAATAGATCATAAACAAAAGTGAAATAAACAATCAGAAATGAACAGTAAACATTACACTCACAAAAGTTTCAAAGGAATAGAGACAATTCAAATGTCTTATTATGGCAATGTACAGTGTTGTAACGATGTGCAGATAGTTAAAGTACAAAAGGGAAAATAAATGAACATAAAAATGGGTTGTATTTACAATGGGGTTTGTTCTTCACTGGTTGCCCTTTTCTTGTGGCAAAAGGTCACAAATATTGCTGCTGTGATGGCACACTGTGGTATTTCACCTAATAGATATGGGAGTTTATCAAAATTGTGGCTCTGTGTAATCTGAGGAAAATATGTGTCTCAAATATGGTCATACATTTGGCAGGAGGATAGGAAGTGCAGCTCAGTTTCCACCTCATTTTTTGGGCAGTGTGCACATGGCCTGTTTTTCTCTAGAGATCCAGGTCTGCCTACGGCGGCCTTTCTCAATAGCAAGGCTATGCTCACTGAGTCTGTACATAGTCAAAGCTTTCCTTAAGTTTGGGTCAGTCACAGTGTTCAGGTATTCTGCCACTGTGTACTCTCTGTTTAGGGTCAAATAGCATTCCAGTTTGCTCATTTTTGTTGTTGTTGTTAATTCTTTCCAATTTGTCAAGTAATTTGGTGAGTCTAATTGTGTTGCTGTCCTGGGGCACTGTGGGGTCTGTTTGTGTTTGTGAACAGAGCCCCAGGACCAGCTTGCTTAGGGGACTCTTCTTTAGCTTAATCTCTCTGTAGGTGATGGCTTTGTAATAGAAGGTTTGGGAATCGCTTCCTTTTAGGTGGTTGTAGAATTTAACTACTATTTTCATTATTAGCGGGTATCGTCCTAATTCTGCTCTGCATTCATTATTTGGTGTTTTAACGTTGTACACAGAGGATGTTGTTGCAGAATTCTGCATGCAGAGTCTACATTTTTTGTTAATTCTTGGTTGGTGAGTGGACCCCAGAACTCACAACCATAAAGGTCCAATGGGTTCTATGTGCCATTTGACTTCAGATTCTAGTAGGGTGCGGCCGGGTGCTGCAGACTGTTCTAGTGCCCTCGCCAATTCATTGATACACTATAAATACAAAAGTATGTGGACATCCCTTCAAGTTAGTGGATTCGGCCACACCAGTTGCTGACAGGTGTATAAAATCGGGCACACAGCCATCCAATCTCCATAGACAAACATGGCCTTACTGAAGAGCTCAGTGACTTTCAACGTGACACCGTCATAGGATGCCACCTTTCCAACAAGTCAGTTCGTCAAATTTCTGCCCTGCTAGAGCTGCCCCGGTCAACTGTAAGTGCTGTTATTGTGAAGTGGAAACATCTAAAAGCAACAACAGCTCAGCCACGAAGTAGTAGGCCACACAAGCTCACAGAACGGGACCGCCGAGTGCTGAAGCGCACACTCACTACCGAGTTCCAAACTGCCAATGTCAGCACAAGAACTGTTAGTTGGGACCTTCATGAAATGGGTTTCCATGGCCGAGCAGTCGCACACCAGCCTAAGATCACCATGCGCAATGCCAAGCGTCGGCTGGAGTGTTGTAAAGCTCACCGCCATTGGACTCTGGAGCAGTGGAAACGCGTTCTCTGGAGTGATGAATCACGCTTCACCATCTGGCAGTCCGACGGCCTAATCTGGGTTTGGCGGATGCCAGGAGAACACTACCTGCCCGAATGCGTAGTGCCAACTGTAAAGTTTGGTGGAAGAGGAATAATGGTCTGGGGCTGTTTTTCATGGTTCGGGCTATGCCCTGACCTCAACCCCATCGAACACCTTTGGGATGAATTGGAATGCCGACTGCGAGCCAGGCCTAATCGCCCAACATCAGTGCCCGACATCACTAATGCTCTTGTGGCTGAATGGAAGCAAGTACCCACAGCAAGTACCCTCGCTCTCTCTCGCCCTCTCTCGCCCTCTCTCGCTCTCTCTCGCCTTCTCTCGCCCTCTCTCGCTCTCTCTCGCGCTCTCGCTCTCGCCCTCTCTCGCCCTCTCTCGCTCTCTCTCTCACTCTCCTCTCTCTCTCGCTCCTCTCGCTCTCTCTCTCTCGCTCCTCTCGCTCTCTCTCGCTCTCTCTCTCTCGCTCCTCTCGCTCTCTCCTCTCTCTCGCCCTCTCTCGCCCTCTCTCGCCCTCTCTCGCCCGCTCTCGCTCTCGCTCTCTCTCCTCGCTCTCTCCTCTCTCTCGCTCTCTACTCTCTCTCGCTCCTCTCGCTCTCTCTCTCTCTCGCTCCTCTCGCTCTCTCTCCTCTCTCTCGCTCTCTCTCGCTCTCTCTCCTCTCTCTCGCTCTCCTCTCTCGCTCTCCCCTCTCTCCTCTCTCCTCTCTCTCGCTCTCTCCTCTCTCGCTCTCTCCTCTCGCTCTCTCCTCTCGCTCTCGCTCTCGCTCTCTCTCGCTCTCTCTCCTCGCTCTCCTCACTCGCTTTCTCTCCTCTCTGCGCTCTCCTCTCTGCTCTCTCACTCTCTCGCTCTCTGCTCTCTCGCTCTCTGCTCTCTCGCTCTCTGCTCTCTCGCTCTCTCCTCTTTCTGCTTTCTCTCGCTCTCTCTCCGCTCTCTTCTCTCGCTCTCCACTCTCTCTCGCTCCTCTCGCTCTCTCTCTCGCTCTCTCCTCTCTCTCGCTCTCTCCTCTCTCTCGCTCTCTCCTCTCTCTCACTCTCTCCTCTCTCTCTCGCTCTCGCTCTGTCCGCTCTCCTCGCTCTCCTCACTCGCTTTCTCTCCTCTCTCGCTCTCTCGCTCTCTCCTCTTTCTGCTCTCTCTCTCTCGCTCTCTCTCCGCTCTCTCTCCGCTCTCTCTTTCTCTCTCCACTCTCTCTCCTCCTCTGTGTGTGTGGTCCCCTCCTGTTCATGCGGTATAACTTACTGCAGATAAAGGCTCTTTAGAGGACACTGATTGGGCCAGGTATTTTCTGATCTGTTTTAAATGGCTTCTCTTTAGCGAAGCAACATTTTGTCTGGTGGTCCCAGGCCATCTTCTCACCATAATCTAACACCTACCAATCAAATAGCCTTCCCCACCATAGCCTTTTGGGGGTTTGTTTCATTTTATGAAGCCTTATAACTTTGGCCCCAATTAACGACAGGGTTTATTTAGCCAATCCCTGATTTAAAGTAGTTTTCTCTAGAAGGAAAGGCCGCTCTGTAGGGATCAATGTCCCGCAGAACAATTATCTTACAAGCAGGCTTAAGTCATCTATCAAAGTGATAAATACATCCAATATGTATCCTATCCTCCTTGAAATTACTCCTGATGCTTGCTTCTTTGTGAAGGAGAGACTGCCAAAGTAGCCACTTCACAGTGATTAAGCGCTCTGTGTTTGGACTGCAGGGTAAGAAGGCAATTAGTGACCTGCTTCACGAGGATAAAAAGTGGATTAAAAAAACGCAGGTTGTGCTCATAAGCAGGGCCGCAACTTTCACTGGGGATGGGGGGGACATGCCCCCCCCCCCCCACTTCTAAAACCAAAGTTGCGCCCCTGCTCATAAGGCCCAGACTAAACCAAGTCATGGAATGACTTGAAAAGCATTTTCAATGGAGATTTTGATTTTCCATTGAACAGGCTTTTTAATGCAGGAGTTGGCCTAATCTGGGTTTTGAGAGTTTGCATACCAACTCAGGATTAAAGGGATAGTTCACACAAATGACAAAATAAGATATTTTTTTCTTACCTTAAAATTAGTCTATGGGCAAAGAGACTAATTCACAGTTCCAATGTGTTACTTAGCCACTGCCACGGAATACTATTCAGACTGTAGGCGTGCCATCTGTGTACATGTTGCATGGCCACCTCTCAGTTAATTCAAACCAAGTTATTACACAATCACTTTGAGGAATAGCAACTCTGCCAGGGATTGTGTCATTAAACAACTTGGTTTGAAGGTATTATGATGATTTTAGCCTACATTTTAAAAGAGGATTTTCACTTGCCTTGACTTGTTTAGATTGGCCTATTTAAAGGCAGGGTGCAGTCAAAAACTAGATTTTCCTGTGTTGTGTGTGTGTATATATACAGTGGGGAGAACAAGTATTTGATACACTGCCGATTTTGCAGGTTTTCCTACTTACAAAGCATGTAGAGGTCTGTAATTTTTATCATAGGTACACTTCAACTGTGAGAGACGGAATCTAAAACAAAAATCCAGAAAATCACATTGTATGATTTTTAAGTAATTAATTTGCATTTTATTGCATGACATAAGTATTTGATCACCTACCAACCAGTAAGAATTCCGGCTCTCACAGACCTGTTAGTTTTTCTTTAAGAAGCCCTCCTGTTCTCCACTCATTACCTGTATTAACTGCACCTGTTTGAACTCGTTACCTGTATAAAAGACACCTGTCCACACACTCAATCAAACAGACTCCAACCTCTCCACAATGGCCAAGACCAGAGCGCTGTGTAAGGACATCAGGGTTAAAATTGTAGACCTGCACAAGGCTGGGATGGGCTACAGGACAATAGGCAAGCAGCTTGGTGAGAAGGCAGCAACTGTTTGCGCAATTATTAGAAAATGGAAGAAGTTCTAGATGACGGTCAATCACCCTCGATCTGGGGCTCCATGCAAGATCTCACCTCGTGGGGCATCAATGATCATGATGAAGGTGAGGGATCAGCCCAGAACTACACGGCAGGACCTGGTCAATGACCTGAAGAGAGCTGGGACCACAGTCTCAAAGAAAACCATTAGGAACACACTACGCTGTCATGGATTAAAATCCTGCAACGCACGCAAGGTCCCCCTGCTCAAGCCAGCGCATGTCCAGGCCCGTCTGAAGTTTGCCAATGACCATCTGGATGATCCAGAGGAGGAATGGGAGAAGGTCATGTGGTCTGATGAGACAAAAATAGAGCTTTTTGGTCTAAACTCCACTCACCGTGTTTGGAGGAAGAAGAAGGATGAGTACAACCCCAAGAACACCATCCCAACCATGAAGCATGGAGGTGGAAAAATCATTCTTTGGGGATGCTTTTCTGCAAAGGGGACAGGACGACTGCACCGTATTGAGGGGAGGATGGAAGGGGCCATGTATCGCGAGATCTTGGCCAACAACCTCCTTCCCTCAGTAAGAGCATTGAAGATGGGTCCTGGCTGGTTCTTCCAGCATGACAACGACCCGAAACACACAGCCAGGGCAACTAAGGAGTGGCTCCGTAAGAAGCATCTCAAGGTCCTGGAGTGGCCTAGCCAGTCTCCAGACCTGAACCCAATAGAAAATCTTTGGAGGGAGCTGAAAGTCCGTATTGCCCAGCGACAGCCCCGAAACCTGAAGGATCTGGAGAAGGTCTATATGGAGGAGTGGGCCAAAATCCCTGCTGCAGTGTGTGCAAACCTGGTCAAGACCTACAGGAAACGTATGATCTCTGTAATTGCAAACAAAGGTTTCTGTACCAAATATTAAGTTCTGCTTTTCTGATGTATCAAATACTTATGTCATGCAATAAAAAGCAAATGAATTACTTAAAAATCATACAATGTGATTTTCTGGATTTTTGTTTTAGATTCTGTCTCTCACAGTTGAAGTGTACCTATGATAAAAAGTACAGACCTCTACATGCTTTGTAAGTAGGAAAACCTGCAAAATCGGCAGTGTATCAAATACTTGTTCTCCCCTCTGTATACCTACACTATGAGGTTGGAATAATAATGTGAAATTGTGGAAATTATGATAATGCCCTTTTAGTGTAAGAGATGTTTGAAAAGACCACCTAAAATTTCAGCCAATCAGACCACTCCCAGACAGTCGTAGCTAAATTCTTGCTTGAGAAATTGCTCTTTGCTAATATTTTGTTTCTTTTTGACCATTTTAATTGAAAACAATCACAGTAAGAGACTTAATTGTTACCCAGAAATGATTTGACATTGAGATAAAAACGGCTGCAGTGGACCTTTTTAAGGTAACGTAACAGTATACCATCAAATTTATGAATTACTTACCACCACCTTTAATGGCAACTGATTCACTCTTGTCCTTCATACTGTACTTACATAATGGCAATATATTAGATGTACCTAGATTGTCCTCGATGTGGAAGCGTCACAGCTGTTTTAGCACCGGTCAGTCTTCATTCCAATCTTTTTAGTATCTATTGATCGATCTATCTCCCCGTCTGTCTGTCATTTAACCTACACACTCTCCTAATACTACTACTTCTCTCTCTCTCTCTCTCTCTCCCTCTCTCTCTCTCTCCCTCTCTCTCTCTCTCTCTCTCTCTCTCTCTCTCTCTCTGGGTTTAACGCACAGTAAGAATGATTGACAGCCAAACTGAAGGGACCACAGAGGAGGAGACTGGTTGCCCTGGCAACGCCAACAAGTGTTAAAATGCCTGTACCCCTGATAATGCTCTGGGAGGGCTGTGAAAGCCCCTCTGGCTAAGTTGATGATGTGGATAAATGCTCCTGCAGTCCAACGCATACAAATGGAGGGTCAATCAGATACAGTGCGTCCTGGGGGGCTTATGTCTACTGAACAACGCCTGGCTGCTGACTATGAAATAGGCATGACATAGTATCAGAAATAGGCTAGTATCTTCTTTAATAAAATGTTATGCTGTTTTAAATGAAACAAAATGCCCTGCTCTTGTTAAAGCTTTTAGAATTAATTTGTTTGCTTGTTCCAGAGATTATTGCACCCATTCATCCAATACTTCACTTACTATATACGACAGCAGCATACTGAATGGAATTCTGTGTGTTATGTTTATTTGAGCTACTTAAGTGTCTAAATCCAACGTGGATACTGTATCATTTTATTGGTTTTTATCGCCTACCAATCATAAAATCGAATGATATGGCTACGCGGATATTGGATGGGTATTTTGTGACGCATTCACATTTTTACAACAAACTTAGGCTTAACTGCTTCTCCAGCACATTTAGGAACATGTCTTCTCCTGTTAAACTTCCAACCTGGTCCCTAGATTTGGATGTGCAGTGGTGGTGACAGCTTTACCCCTTGAGCGTGTGTTTGGCGGCATGTAGCCTAGCGGTTAATAGCGTTGGTCCAGAAACTGAAAGGTCGCTGGTTCGAATCCCTCAGCCAACTAGGTGGAAAATTGGTCTGTGCCCTTGAGCAAGGCGACCCTAATGCTCTTGTAAGTCGCTCTGGATAAGAGCATCTGCTAAATGACTAAAATGTAAAAAAAAAAAAAAGTGCTTTGGCACGTCTCATCTCGTTCTCCACTGACTCAGAAGATTGAAGTGTGTCTGTTGGCTGTGGAGGAGAGAAGGATGAGAGGAGATTCTTGTTATCCACTAGGCAGTGAGGAAACTGCGGGAGCCCCCTAGCTAGCACATGCCTCCTCGCTCGTGTGTCCCAGATATTGGTTTCATTTCACATGCTCTGTCTAGCATGGTTTAGCATTGGTCGCAGCGTCACTGGCCAAGACGCTGAAGTGTTATACTGTAGTCTAGTCCATCAAGCTTGGAGCTATATAATATAAGGGTCGTGCGGGGTAAGGTCTCTATCAGTCACCTCACAACACTCCCCTGACCCATGGAAATCCAAAGCCATTTTTAATATGATGTGATAAAAGGAAACTGCAACAACAAAAAATCATTTTGGTTCTTTTAGTTTATTCATATGCAGCTAAAAGCTGAATTACAATACATACATAAACTCATATAATTTCAGACCCATGTTGATTCTTGTAGTTTTGTGAGCGTTTGCCATCTGGGGAAGGATCCGGCCTCCATTAATTTGCTATCGGGTCAAAAATTGGGCCATCCTTCTGTGTACACATGACCCAAATCTATGAATATGTCACTTTGAGGTTTTAATTAACTACTCGAAGGCCTTTGAACGTCTTTTGAGAAGAAGCCTCTAGACTGGTACTCAGTTAATAATTCAACAATTCACCAGATACATTTACAGTGGGGGAAAAAGGTATTTAGTCAGCCACCAATTGTGCAAGTTCTCCCACTTAAAAAGACGAGAGAGGCCTGTAATTTTCATCATAGGTACACGTCAACTATGACAGACAAATTGAGGGAAAAAAATCCAGAAAATCACATTGTAGGATTTTTAATGAATTTATTTGCAAATGATGGTGGAAAATAAGTATTTGGTCACCTACAAACAAGCAAGATTTCTGTCTCTCACAGACCTGTAACTTCTTCTTTAAGAGGCTCCTCTGTCCTCCACTCGTTACCTGTATTAATGGCACCTGTTTGAACTTGTTATCAGTATAAAAGACACCTGTCCACAACCTCAAACAGTCACACTCCAAACTCCACTATGGCCAAGACCAAAGAGCTGTCAAAGGACACCAGAAACAAAATTGTAGACCTGCACCAGGCTGGGAAGACTGAATCTGCAATAGGTAAGCAGCTTGGTTTGAAGAAATCAACTGTGGGAGCAATTATTAGGAAATGGAAGACATACAAGACCACTGATAATCTCCCTCGATCTGGGGCTCCATGCAAGATCTCACCCCGTGGGGTCAAAATGATCACAAGAACGGTGAGCAAAAATCCCAGAACCACACGGGGGGACCTAGTGAATGACCTGCGGAGAGCTGGGACCAAAGTAACAAAGCCTACCATCAGTAACACACTACGCCGCCAGGGACTCAAATCCTGCAGTGCCAGACGTGTCCCCCTGCTTAAGCCAGTACATGTCCAGGCCCGTCTGAAGTTTGCTAGAGTGCATTTGGATGATCCAGAAGAGGATTGGGAGAATGTCATATGGTCAGATGAAACCAAAATAGAATTTTTTGGTAAAAACTCAACTCGTCGTGTTTGGAGGACAAAGAATGCTGAGTTGCATCCAAAGAACACCATACCTACTGTGAAGCATGGGGGTGGAAACATCATGCTTTGGGGCTGTTTTTCTGCAAAGGGACCAGGACGACTGATCCGTGTAAAGGAAAGAATGAATGGGGCCATGTATCGTGAGATTTTGAGTGAAAACCTCCTTCCATCAGCAAGGGCATTGAAGATGAAACGTGGCTGGGTCTTTCAGCATGACACTGATCCCAAACACACCGCCCGGGCAACGAAGGAGTGGCTTCGTAAGAAGCATTTCAAGGTCCTGGAGTGGCCTAGCCAGTCTCCAGATCTCAACCCCATAGAAAATCTTTGGAGGGAGTTGAAAGTCCGTGTTGCCCAGCGACAGCCCCAAAACATTACTGCTCTAGAGGAGATCTGCATGGAGGAATGGGCCAAAATACCAGCAACAGTGTGTGAAAACCTTGTGAAGACTTACAGAAAACGTTTGACCTGTGTCATTGCCAACAAAGGGTATATAACAAAGTATTGAGAAACTTTTGTTATTGACCAAATACTTATTTTCCACCATAATTTGCAAATAAATTCATTAAAAATCCTACAATGTGATTTTCTGGATTTTTTTCCATCGTTTTGTCTGTCATAGTTGACGTGTACCTATGATGAAAATTACAGGCCTCTCATCTTTTTAAGTGGGAGAACTTGCACAAATGGTGGCTGACTAAATACTTTTTTCCCCCACTGTATGTACAGTACCATGTTGATTATTTAATGTACAATAGTACTCATTTTCAAGAGGCAGTTACGTGCTTTACCTGACTATAAGTCCTCGTTTTGTAATGAAAGGTAGACTCTGCATGTTGTGTTTCCTGCACAGTGGTGCTGACAGATGAGTTTATTGAGGGGCCACGCGTCCAGCTGGCAGCCACCCTGCTGTTTCCTTCCACAACACAGGAGCGGACCAACAATAGAACTTCCTGTAATCCTGTGTTTTTCAGACCAAGTCCAGAGTGGCCCCTTGCTCCGTTTCCCGCTCCGGGGCCACTCTATAGCCCAAAACAGTATATGAAACGCTGAGCACGTTTTACATGCACACTAATAATTCGATATCAAACGGATTATGGCAGTAGGCCGAGTATGGCATTAGTCATGTAAAAAACACCAAGGTCAAAATCGAACTAACACAATTTCCCATCTGCTGTTCACTGGAAGCTGCACACTGAGATAAATAAGGTATGGTGGGACAAGGGGACGTCAGAGGTTCGAGCTCTGCTTTAGTTATGGCTATGACCTTGTAGGCTCAGGCAATTTCTGCAGACTGATACAAGTCTGTGTTTTGACCAATATTAATACAGCAGTTCTGTATGGTTTAAAATGGGACTCCCCTGTGGCAAAAGTCAAATTAATTGCACAGGAAGGATTTATTTATCACATTTGCAATGGAAATTATTTTACACTCTGGTTCACCCAATACGCTGGGGCTGGATGTTTATTAGGCAAAAGGTAAAAAGGCCAATGCTAAAAGAGGAAACTGTTTCTCTCTCTGTGTCTCACTCTGTTTCTCTTCGTCATATGACACTTTTTCACTAGAGAACGTAGTGTCCTTAGGCTCCCTACAATCATCTGGCACACACCACACAGGTTTCAAGGAGTTTCTGAGGCACCTGAATACTTCCAGCGTGCATCACTAATCTGTCACTGTGTGTGTACACATGTGTGTGTGAAATGAATTTGCAGCCTCTCTGCTGCAACAGTAAATGCTTTTAAATGAGCCCCTCTAATATTTCACTTAATGTCACCGCTTTCTATTTCCCGTTTCCCTGCTGTGGCTGATGATGGTCATTATCCTCCTAGTCTGTTACTCTGCACATTACCTGTGAAATTGGTTTAGCTCAAAGTGTGTTCCCCCAGAGTCGCAGTCATCCGACGAGTGGATGTCCTTTGATCAGCTTGTTTTACATTCTGTTGGCAGTCCAATGCAGAAGGCAAAGTGAGAGAAGGTACAGAGAGAGGTCCTAGTGCTTACCGGTTCATTGCTTCCTGATTCAACAGTGTAGGAACTAGATGTGTATATCACCAAGCCTTTGCACCAGAGCAAATTTCACTCCTTTTTTTTTTTATCTTCCTCAGAATTGAACAATCCTGAGGTAAAGTTAACTCGAATAGTAAAAGAGTGAAATAAATTGTGCTTTTGCATTCTTTAATTCCCTCTCGTTGCCATAAAAAGAAGAGCACGTGACCGATTGATTAATTCATGATATCTAACAATACATTTGAAGTCAGTACTCACTCTTAGTTCGGGTAAGTTGGGCATTGTCAACATGCAATGAAAGCTATTAAACTACAGTATCCCAGTGGGCAGAAGTGTCTGGGAACGAGATTACTGTACCCACAGTCTCTCTGGCATGTTTTATCTCTGAAGACCTTAGACGTTGTGGGCCACGACACATCCATTTTGAGCTTAGTGATTAAAATTCTGGGCTTAAAAAACAAAGATGATGCACTGTGAGGAAATCTTGTTATGGTTTGTTTTTACAGTTAGTTTGAACACGACTCGCCTCCGGCGGATAACAGAGACTTCTGTGGTTAATCGTTTTTTAATTAGATTGGGAGTAAAGACTGCACAGACACAAAGGGTAGAAGTGGAAGCAACCGCACAGATTGTGGAGCTCAGATGTAGAACAGAAATGTCAGTCATATGTTGGGGCTTCAGTTTAATAGTACAGTACAAGCTGCTCATACAATTCCACCATTCTTTCTAATATTTTGTGTTCTAGACTGTTGGGCCCTGTGTACATCTGGTTGTAAAATGCATCTGATGATAGGATTGTGGCCACAGAGCGACATTGGATGTTTCTGGTCAACTAGGTGTACAGTATGTGCAGAGGACAAATCACCATCTTAGTGTGACACCATCTTAGTGTGACACCATCTTAGTGTGACACCATTGTAGTGTGACGGGATCTTAGTGTGACAACCTTCTTAGTTTGACAGGATCTTAGTGTGACGGGATCTTAGTGTGACGGGATCTTAGTGTGACGGGATCTTAGTGTGACGGGATCTTAGTGTGACACCATCTTAGTGTGACGGGATCTTAGTGTGACGGGATCTTAGTGTGACGGGATCTTAGTGTGACGGGATCTTAGTGTGACAGGATCTTAGTGTGACACCATCTTAGTGTGACGGCATCTTAGTGTGACACCATCTTAGTGTGACACCATCTTAGTGTGACACCATCTTAGTGTGACACCATCTTAGTGTGACACCATCTTAGTGTGACGGGATCTTAGTGTTACACCATTTTAGTGTGACACCATTTTAGTGTGACACCATCGTAGTGTGACGGGATCTTAGTGTGACGGGATCTTAGTGTAATGGGATCTTAGTGTGACGGGATATTAGTGTGACACCATCTTAGTGTGACACCATCTTAGTGTGACACCATTGTAGTGTGACGGGATCTTAGTGTGACAACCTTCTTAGTGTGACGGGATATTAGTGTGACACCATCTTAGTGTGACACCATCTTAGTGTGACGGGATCTTAGTGTTACACCATTTTAGTGTGACACCATTTTAGTGTGACACCATCTTAGTGTGACAGGATCTTAGTGTGACACCATCTTAGTGTGACACCATCTTAGTGTGACACCATTTTAGTGTGACACCATCTTAGTGTGACACCATCTTAGTGTGACAGGATCTTAGTGTGACACCATCTTAGTGTGACACCATCTTAGTGTGACACCATTTGAGTGTGACACCATCTTAGTGTGACGGGATCTTAGTGTGACACCATTTGAGTGTGACACCATCTTAGTGTGACACCATTGTAGTGTGACGGGATCTTAGTGTGACAACCTTCTTAGTGTGACGGGATATTAGTGTGACACCATCTTAGTGTGACACCATCTTAGTGTGACGGGATCTTAGTGTTACACCATTTTAGTGTGACACCATTTTAGTGTGACACCATCTTAGTGTGACAGGATCTTAGTGTGACACCATTTTAGTGTGACACCATCTTAGTGTGACACCATCTTAGTGTGACACCATCTTAGTGTAACGGGATCTTAGTGTTACACCATTTTAGTGTGACACCATTTTAGTGTGACAGGATCTTAGTGTGACACCATTTGAGTGTGACACCATCTTAGTGTGACACCATTTGAGTGTGACACCATCTTAGTGTGACGGGATCTTAGTGTGACACCATCTTAGTGTGACGAGATCTTAGTGTGACAACCTTCTTAGTGTGACGGGATCTTAGTATGACGGGATATTAGTGTGACACCATCTTAGTGTGACACCATCTTAGTGTTACACCATTTTAGTGTGACACCATTTTAGTGTGACACCATTTTAGTGTGACACCATCTTAGTGTGACGGGATCTTAGTGTGACACCATCGTAGTGTGACAAGATCTTAGTGTGACACCATTTGAGTGTGACACCATCTTAGTGTGACGGGATCTTAGTGTGACAGGATCTTAGTGTGACACCATCTTAGTGTGACACCATCGTAGTGTGACACCATCGTAGTGTGACACCATCTTAGTGTGACACCATCTTAGTGTGACACCATCGTAGTGTGACACCATCGTAGTGTGACACCATCGTAGTGTGACACCATCTTAGTGTGACACCATCTTAGTGTGACACCATCTTAGTGTGAAGGGATCTTAGTGTGATGGGATCGGTGTTGAAAATTAGTGTACTTAGCTTCTTGATGGTATCCTAGCATCTTTGTCAATAATAATAATATATTCCATTTAGCAGACACTTTTATCCAAAGCAACTTTGTCATGAGTGCATACATTTTACCTATGGGTAGTCCTGGGAATTGAACCCACTATCCTGGCTTTGCAAACACCATGCTCTACCAGCTGAGCAAGGCAATGCCGTACTGTATGTTGACTTCTTATCCACAGAGAGAATAAATGTAACCCATCAATATATTGCAAGTGGGAGGGACATTTTACCCTAACACATTCGTGATTGGTTCACATTTGAAGTTGTCTCTGGTGTTACATTTCTGCCACAGTGCTTATATGCATCCTGAGAAATGTTCTTTTGTGCAGAGATTTGCCATCTTGAAAACAAATAAGGGATGTCGGAAATGATCTTTGTTCTCACAAAAAAGCTCTTGTGGTGTGTAAAGTATACTTTCTATTTTCAGTTTCAATTGTCTATCATACCAACACAACCCACGCTCCAGTCAAGCGTTACAAACGTTTGATCCCATAGTACGCTACCACCACCTAGTGGTAGAAGGTATTCTTGACTCCTCATACTGAACCCAGCTGTGATGTCTCTGTCTTCATCCCAGACCCCAGTGGACAATCTGTGTGTGACCAGTGTAAGCCAGAGTACCAGGGGCCCCACTGTGACCAGTGCAGGGGTGGCTTCTATAACGCGGACAGCATCTGCCTGCCTTGCAACTGCAGCGGGAACGCCGACCCCGGGACCTCGCCCCGCATCTGCAACCCTGAGACGGGCCACTGCCTGAGCTGTGTCAACAACACGTCGGGGAAACACTGCGAGCGCTGCGCTGAAGGCTACGTGGGTAGTGCCATCATCCACAGCTGCAAAGGTCAGAATCATTTAAGAATAATCATCATCATTGTTCTACCGAGTATCTTTTCATATGGATGAGGAGCGCTTCAAAGCAATTAACTCTGGCAGTGTTAAATTTAACTCTCTTACTGTCTGTGTTAAATTAACATTTTGACAATGTAACTCTAAGGCAGTGTTATTTTTTCAACACTCTTAAAAGTGGTAATATAACACTAGATTATAACAATGGATTCACACTGAGTTAAATGTACATTAGCAACGTTTCTGTGAATGTGAGATATTCCCCTGTAATCACCATTGAATAAGTATATACACTGCTCAACAAAATAAAGGGAACACTTAAACAACACAATGTAACTCCAAGTCAATCACACTTCTGTGAAATCAAACTGTCCACTTAGGAAGCAACACTGATTGACAATAAATTGCACATGTTGTTGTGCAAATGGAATAGACAACAGTTGGAAATTATAGGCAATTAGCAAGACACCCCCAATAAAGAAGTGGTTCTGCAGGTGGTGACCACAGACCACTTCTCAGTTCCTATGCTTCCTGGCTGATGTTTTGGTCACTTTTGAATGCTGGCGGTGCTTTCACTCTAGTGGTAGCATGAAACGGAGTCTACAACCACACAAGTGGCTCAGGTAGTGCAGCTCATCCAGGATGGCACATCAATGCGAGCTGTGGCAAGAAGGTTTGCTGTGTCTGTCAGCGTAGTGTCCAGAGCATGGAGGCGCTACCAGGAGACAGGCCAGTACATCAGGAGATGTGGAGGAGGCCGTAGGAGGGCAACAACCCAGCAGCAGGACCGCTACCTCCGCCTTTGTGCAAGGAGGAGCAGGAGGAGCACTGCCAGAGCCCTGCAAAAAGACCTCCAGCAGGCCACAAATGTGTCTGCTCAAACGGTCAGAAACAGACTCCATGAGGGTGGTATGAGGGCCCGACGTCCACAGGTGGGGGTTGTGCTTACAGCCCAACACGTGCAGGTTTGGCATTTGCCAGAGAACACCAAGATTGGCGAATTCGCCACTGGCGCCCTGTGCTCTTCACAGATGAAAGCAGGTTCACACTGAGCACATGTGACAGACGTGACAGTCTGGAGACGCCGCGGAGAACGTTCTGCTGCCTGCAACATCCTCCAGCATGACCGGTTTGGCGGTGGGTCAGTCATGATGTGGGGTGGCATTTCTTTGGGGGGCCGCACAGCCCTCCATGTGCTCGCCAGAGGTAGCCTGGCTGCCATTAGGTACTGAGATGAGATCCTCAGACCCCTTGTGAGACCATATGCTGGTGCGGTTGGCCCTGGGGTCCTCCTAATGCAAGACAATGCTAGACCTCATGTGGCTGGAGTGTGTCAGCAGTTCCTGCAAGAGGAAGGCATTGATGCTATGGACTGGCCCGCCCGTTCCCCAGACCTGAATCCAATTGAGCACATCTGGGACATCATGTCTCGCTCCATCGACCAACGCCACGTTGCACCACAGACTGTCCAGGAGTTGGCGGATACTTTAGTCCAGGTCTGGGAGGCGATCCCTCAGGAGACCATCCGCCACCTCATCAGGAGCATGCCCAGGCGTTGTAGGGAGGTCATATAGGCACGTGGAGGCCACACACACTACTGAGCCTCATTTTGACTTGTTTTAAGGACTTTACATCAATGTTGGATCAGCCTGTAGTGTGGTTTTCCACTTTAATTTTGAGGGTGACTCCAAATCCAGACCTCCATGGGTTGATACATTTGATTTCCATTGATAATTTTTGTGTGATTTTGTTGTCAGCACATTCAACTATGTAAAGAAAAAAGTATTTAATAAGATTATTTCATTAATTCAGATCTAGGATGTGTTGTTTAAGTGTTCCCTTTATTTTTTTGAGCAGTGTATAAAGATATATAATAAAATAAACAAACCAAGCTGAGGATGCATAATAGTAAAACAATTAGCAGTGACCTTTATCACGAGACAAGACAGTGAAGCGTTCCTTGTGCTAACATACACACTTGCCTCTCTTCCCCAGCCATAGTCACTCCCACCCCTGAGCAGAACAGGACAACGACTGCCCCCACCACCACCACTCTGACCCTGCGCTCCACCACCACTACCCCCTCTAGTGACCACACCATGACTTCCACCTCCAACGCCACCACCACTCAGCTGACCACCACAGCCTCCAGCACCACACCAGGTCTCCTCACCAACACCACGGCCGCCATCTCCGAGGTGTCCTGGACCCAGTTCAATGTCATCGTCTTGGCGGTGATCATCGTGGCGGTGGTGGTGCTGATGGGCGTGGCGGGCGGTGTCTACACCTACCGCGAGTACCGCAATCGCAAGCTGAACGCTCCGTTTTGGACCATCGAGCTGAAGGAGGATAACATCAGCATCAGCAGCTACCATGACAGCCTGCCCAACATGGGGGACGTGTCGGGCTTGCTGGAGGAAGAGGCCGGCATGGAGGTGGCGCCCAACGGCCAGCTGGCGCTTAGCAGCCCCGTCAACATATACAAGGCGTGATGATGGGCCATGGGCGGGGCTGCTTCTTCTTCTTTGGTGTTTTAACGGTGGTGTGCAAGCCAATGTTTATTGGTGTTACCACCGCCCTCTGGACTAGTGTGGTAAAGACATGACGCATCCTCCTGGAAACCGTATTCTGTCCCATCTCTACCACACCCGCCCACCCCACCCCTGGTGGCCACACCCACCCAGGGACTCTGACTGGGGGAGGCAGAGATAGGGGGAGGGAGGTCTCTGACTGGGGGAGGCAGAGATGGGGGGGAGGCAGAGATGGGGGGGAGGGAGGTCTCTGACTGGGGGAGGCAGAGATGGGGGGGAGGCAGAGATGGGGGGGAGGGAGATCTCTGACTGGGGGAGGCAGAGATAGTGGGGAGGGAGGTCTCTGACTGGGGGAGGCAGAGATTGGGGGGAGGGAGGTCTCTGACTGGGGGAGGCAGAGATAGGGGGGAGGGAGGTCTCTGACTGGGGGAGGCAGAGATAGGGGGGAGGGAGGTCTCTGACTGGGGGAGGCAGAGATAGGGGGGAGGGAGGTCTCTGACTGGGGGAGGCAGAGATAGGGGGGAGGGAGGTCTCTGACTGGGGGAGGCAGAGATAGGGGGGAGGGAGGTCTCTGACTGGGGGAGGCAGAGATAGGGGGAGGGAGGTCTCTGACTGGGGGAGGCAGAGATAGGGGGGAGGGAGGTCTCTGACTGGGGGAGGCAGAGATAGAGGGGGAGGGAGGTCTCTGACTGGGGGAGGCAGAGATAGAGGGGGAGGAGGATTATCGTTCAGTCCTCAGGATTTTAATAATAAATGATTTACCTGTTGTGACGACTTCAACAGAGAGAATAATGTTGCGGGTACTAAAATGAGGAGGAGCTGGAAGGATGGAGTAACTTCAGAATCAGAAATCAACTGACTCCTGAGTCACCCAGACTGGGAGAAAAAATGTAACATGACAACCTGAGTTTGAATGGTTCAGAAGGGCCTTGGAGGAGGAACTTTGTTAAAGTGACAGAGACTTTGTGCCCTTCATGATTCAACCTTTGACCCACAGGGAACCAGGAAGAGAGTGGAGGCCCGTAAAGGCTGGGTATCCAGCCAGGCCTGTGAAACCAGTGAACTGAAGCCCACTCTGAAACGCTGCATCACACAATCAAAAACATACTGAATATTTACAGTATGTGCACCTCTTCATATACAAATCCTCAAACACTATGTTTGCACATACAGTACTGCACACACATGCACAAGCACTAAATAAACACATGCACACCTTGTACCATAACAAAACACATACACACAAAATAAAGGGAGAGTGTATTGTCCTGGTTGGTTTCAATGGAGGATAACTTGCTTCAAAATTGTGCATTTACATTGTATAATGAGAGAGAAAATGGACAATAGTTTTGCAACAATTATGATTCATACAACACTGATGTGGGGCCATTTTGGTATATTTTCCTCTGACTGAAATGACACTAAAATGAAACTATTGCAGGGCTCTGGTACATGTTAAGTATTGGGCCGATGGCATCTATTTCACTAGGAGAAAATGAGAGGCTCCAGATTTGAAACAAGTCCCGTTTTAAGTGTTTTTGTTGATGTTATTTTATAATGTATTGCTTTCTGTTTTCCTCAATAAGCTTACTGCTAATGTGTTGCACAGCCAGATTTTAGCCATGCAGATGCCAGAAGGCCCATTACAGAAAATGTATTGGTTTATGGCTGAAACTGAACGTTCTCTGACCGTTGTTTAAGTTTCAAGGCAGGAGAAGTCGTTTTCATGGTTTCTTATTTTATTAATAATAATAATAATAATAATAATAATAATAATAATAATGAATTAGATTTGTGTAGCAGGCGCTCAAAGAGCTTTACTCTTTATCTACTACTTCCACCTGGATGATGACGCTCGAGTTCAGTAGGCATGAAACAGAAGAAAAAGACTGAAACGGGGAGGCACTACCTGGACTTGTTTCGTTTTCTGTTTGAAAACGTTTTACTACCCGTGTTTCCTAGTGAACATCACCCAGCTGTCACAGAGGACAGATGAGGAAGTGCATCATCCTAATTATGAAGGGGTGATTATGGAGGCACGATTGTCTGAGGGCCTGACTGGGAATTTAGCCAGGACAGCGGGGTTTAACAACACCCGTACTCTTGCAACTTTTTTGTAGCTTAGCTAGTAATGCTACTGGAAACAGAATAAACCATTTAGCGATGAATTCAAAAGCATGCGGAAATAGGGAAGGCAGAGCTCTTTCCCAATTATTTTGAATCCAACGTAAACTGGTTTGAATTATTAGATTTGGGAGAACTATTGTCACCATACCAGATAAAGGTTTCTTTGAAATTGTAATTACCTAACAATTCTCATGCGCACTGAGTGTATAAAACATTAGGAACACCTTCCTAATATTGAGTTGAACCCACTTCAGCCTTCAGAACAGCCTCAATTCTTTAGGGCATGGACTCTACAAGGTGTCGAAAGCGTTCCACAGGGATGCTGGCCCATGTTGACTCCAATGCTTTCCACAGTTGTGTCTAGTTGACTGGTAGTGGATCTCCACTCTGAATAGCTTGTTCTATCTCATCCCACAGATAATCAGTTGGATTTAGACCTGGTGACTGGGCAGCCCACTGTTGTTTGTGGAACCATTCCTGGACAATCCTAGCCTTGTGGCATGGGGCATTATCCTGCTGAAATTTTTTTATTTGCAGATGGATACACAGCTGCCATGAAGGGATGCACTCAGTGTATATCACATGTCCAGCTTCAGTTATCACTAATGGTTCTTACCTTCCTTCAAGCTGCTCAACAGATCTGAAGCTTTGAACACCCCCCGTCTCCCTGCCATACATTTCTCCCCATCCTTCCACCTAGAGATGATGTGCTCTTACTCCTTCAGGTACTGTCCTGCTCATTGTAAATGTGAACATGATGTACAGATTGGTTGTAAATAAGAAGCTACTATTGTAGATAAAGGGTGAATTATTTTCAGGACTTTGGGAAATTCTGGGCCTCTTCTCTGGGTTGTTTTGACATCCAGCCATATTGGGGGTATTCTCAACTCTGATCTCTTCCCACTGAAACGACATACCAACCATGATTCTTCCATAGAAGCAGGGGCATAGGTGCTGAGGTTTACCAGAACCTTTTTCTGTCCGATACACCTTGTACATACCACAGCTAATGTAACCTACCAAAATTAAAATCAGTTTTTGTTAAATTTTTGTGTCAGCGTTGTTCATTTATTATATGAATGGTGCAATATGCAGAAATCGCTCCGGCATTTTCTGTTTGATAAAATTAGAATAGTTAGCTTAATTTCAGTTTGTGACAAAACAAGCAGTCATTGTGTAGAGAATCATTGTACCATCTAAAGCGCTGTGAAATTGTATTTTCAGTTGTTTGAAGCTGGTGTACAAAACCTAAAGTAAAAGACTCAAATTAATTCAAGAACAGGAAGCATAGAAATAGCACACATACTGTAGAACAGATCTACCGCTTCTTAGACTTGCTTTCAATTAGAATGATAGATCTATAACTGACTTTTCTTTGTGAATTTGGTCGGGTCGCCCAAAAAGTTACATATTGCACATATACTACATAACCAAAAGTATGTGGACACCTGCTCGTCGAACATCTTATTCCAAAATCATGGTATAACAGCCTCCACTCTTCTGGGAAGGCTTTCCGTTAGAAGTTGGAACATTGCTGCGGGGACTTGCTTCCATTCAGCCACGAGCATTAGTGAGGTCAGGCACTGATGTTGGGCGATTAGGCCTGGCTCGCAGTCGGCGTTCCAATTCATCCCAAGGGTGTTCGATGGGCTTGAGGTCAGGGCTCTGTGCAGGGTAGTCAAATTCTTCCACACCGATCTCGACAAACCATTTCTGTATGGACCTCGCTTTGTGCATGGGGCATTGTCATGCTGAAACAGGAAAGGGCCTTCCCCAAACTGTTGCCATAAAGTTGGAAGCACAGAATCGTCTACAATGTAATTTTATGCTGTAGCGTTGAGATTTCCCATCACTGGAACTAAGGGACCTAGCCCTAACCATGAAAAACAGCCCCAGACCATTATTCCTCCTCCACCAAACTTTACAGTTGACACTATGCATTTGGGCAGGTAGTGTTCTCCTGGCATCCGCCAAACCCAGATTTGTCCGTTGGACTGCCAGATGGTGAAGCGTGATTCATCACTCCAGAGAATGCGTTTCCACTGCTCCAGAGTCCAATGGCGGCGAGCATTACACCACTCCAGCCGATGCTTGGCATTGCGCATGGTGATCTTAGGCTTGTGTACCCATTTCATGAAGCTCCCGACGAACAGTTATTGTGCTGACGTTGCTTTCAGAGGCAGTTTGGAACTTGGTAGTGAGTGTTGCAACTGAGGACAGACACACTTTTACGCGCTATGCACTTCAGCGTGCCTGTTCTGTGAGCTTGTGTGGCCTACCACTTTGCGGCTGAGCCATTGTTGCTCCTAGACGTTTCCACTTCACAATAACAGCACTTACAGTTGACCGGGGCAGCTCTAGCAGGGCAGAAATTTGACAAACTGACTTGTTGGAAAGGTGGCATCCTATGACGGTGTCACGTTGAAAGTCACTGAGCTCTTCAGTAAGGCCATTGTACTGCCAATGTTTGTCTATGGAGATTGCATGGCTGTGTGCTCGATTTTATACACCTGTCAGCAACGGGTGTGGCTGAAATAGCCGAATCCACTAATTTGAAGGGGTGTCCACATACTTTTGTATAGATAGTGTACACTGTACGTCAGGGATCATCAACTAGATTCAGCCGCGGGCCGATTTTCTTCTGGAGCGGATGGTCGGGGGGCCGGAACATAATTACAAATAATTTGTAGACTTCAAATTGACCGCAAGAAGCCCAAACAGATATGTTTGACTAAAACATAATAATTTCAAACCTTGCTAACATTTGTATACGATCACGTGTCTCTCTATTATGTGTGGGAATATTTGGACAGATTTCTTAAATTAAAATCACTTTGAGCTGATTTCCTGATGTTTTTACAGTCTTATGTCCACATGGAAAATCCCGGAAAAGTCACAGAATTTTTAAATGGTGTTTCTCCAGGCCTGAAAAAGATTTGGAAAATGATCAAATCCAAAAAGTTTTGGAAAAGTCATTAACAGTAAAAATTAATGTCCATGTAATTTATTTAGGCACAGTTAAAAAATATATATTTTATCAATCAAATAAAAATCAACATATTGTATCAGCCAGGATCGGAATGACACTTTGGCACATCTGTGTTTGTGCGCATCACTTGCATGTGTGCAAGACGAGTGACAGTCGGACATTGCAGTAGCATGTAGGCCTATATAATATGATAGAGAGCAGAATAATAACTACAGTTGAAGTCGGAAGTTTACATACACTCAGGTTGGAGTCATTAAAACTTGTTTTTCAACCACTCCACAAATTTCTTGTTAACAAACTGTAGTTTTGGCAAGTCGGTTAGGACATCTACTTTGTGCATGACACGTAATTTTTCCAACAATTGTAACACTTATAATTCACTGTATCACAATTCCAGTGGGTCAGAAGTTTACATACACTAAGTTGACGGTGCCTTTAAACAGCTTGGAAAATTCCAGAAAATGATGTCATGGCTTTAGAAGCTTCTGATAGGCTAATTGACATAATTTGAGTCAATTGGAGGTGTACCTGTGGATGTATTTCAAGGCCTACCTTCAAACTCATTGCCTCTTTGCTTGACATCATGGGAAAATCAAAAGAAATCAGCCAAGACCTCAGAAAAAAAATTGTAGACCTCCACAAGTCTGGTTCATCCTTGGGAGCAATTTCCAAACGCCAGAAGGTACCACGTTCATCTGTACAAACACCATGGGACCACGCAGCCGTCATACCGCTCAGGAAGGAGACACGTTCTGTCTCCTAGAGATGAACGTACTTTGGTGCGAAAAGTGCAAATCAATCCCAGAACAACAGCAAAGGACCTTGTGAAGATGCTGGAGGAAACAGGTACAAAAGTATCTATATCCACAGTAAAACACGTCCTATATCGACATAACCTGAAAGGCCGTTCAGCAAGGAAGAAGCCACTGCTCCAAAACCGCCATAAAAAAGCCAGACTACGGTTTGCAACTGCACATGGGGACAAAGATCTTACTTTTTGGAGAGATATCCTCTGGTCTGATGAAACAAAAATAGAACTGTTTGCACATAATGACCATTGTTATGTTTGGAGTAAAAAGGGGGTGGCTTGCAAGCCGAAGAACACCATCCCAACTGTGAAGCACGGGGGTGGCAGCATCATGCTGTGGGGGTGCTTTGCTGCAGGAGGGACTGGTGCACTTCACAAAATAGATGGCATCATGAGGAAGGAAAATTATGTGGATATATTGAAGCAACATCTCAAGACATCAGTCAGGAATTTAAAGCTTGGTCGCAAATGGACAATGACCCCAAGCATACTTCCTAAGTTGTGCCAAAATGGTTTAAGGACAACAAAGTCAAGGTATTGGAGTGGCCATCACAAAACCCTGACCTCAATCCTATAGAAAATGTGTGGGCAGAATGCGAGCAAGGAGGCCTGCAAACCTGACTCAGTTACACCAGCTCTGTCAGGAGGAATGGGCCAAAATTCACCCAACTTATTGTGAGAAGCTTGTGGAAGGCTACCCGAAATGTTTGACCCAAGTTAAACAATTGAAAGGCAATGCTACCAAATACTAATTGAGTGTATGTAAACTTCTGACCCACTGGGAATGTGATGAAAGAAATAAAAGCTGAAATAAATCATTCACTCTACTATTATTCTGACATTTCACATTCTTCAAATAAAGTGGTGATCCTAACTGACCTAAGACAGGGAATTTTTACTAGGATTAATTGTCAGGAATTGTGAAAAACTGAGTTTAAATGGATTTGGCTAAGGTGTATGTAAACTTCCGACTTCAACTGTAGGTAGCCAATTCAAAACATACTGTGTCTTGTACCCTGTGGTTAACTGTTGAGCTATTATTAGCGTGTATTAATATTTTCGTCATGTCCCAAAAAACTTTCCACCGACACGCACGAATAAGGCCATACAAACTTGATTAACTTTTTAACGATTAATTTAAACAATTATTTTTTATGAAACGAAAGATTCACTTTGTATTAATTGTGATTCGGGTCAATCTTGGTGAATTGAATCATGTGAATCAAAATAATAATTAGGTGTACATGCAAAGCAATGTAGCTTTGCAAAGCAATGCACAACTCTAGATTTCTTACATACTCATATTATTATTATTGATTGGTTGTAAATAGGAAGCTACTATTGTAGATAGGAGAGGGTGAACTATTTTCATAACTTTTGGGAATTCTGGGCCTCTTCTCTTGAGTTGGTTTGACATCCAGGCAAATTGGGGCATTGTGGGTATTTTACATTTTAGTCATTTAGCAGACGCTCTTATCCAGAGCGACTTACAGTTAGTGAGTGCATACATTTTTCATACTGGCCCCCCGTGGGAATCAAACCCACAACCCTGACGTTGCAAGCGCCATGCTCTACCAACTGAGCTACAGTTGCATTACATATTGCATTACTCAGATTGGTTGAACTTTCCCACTGAAACATACCAATCATTCTTACATTGTAGCAGAGGTGCTGAGTTTTTCAGACAATTTTTCTGTTCAATAGGCTACACCATGTACAGCTAATGTAACCTACCAAAAGAAAAATCTGTTTTTGTAAAATGTTTGTGTCCGTGCTGTTCATTTATTATGTTAGTGTCTCACAGAATTCCTTTGGTCACCTTTTTGTAGTTGTAGCTTATTTCTGACTTACCCAGGGTGTTGAACCTTTTATTTAATTTTTTAAGTTTGCTGGTTATTTAGCAATGTCCAACATTTTCTGGGTCGCATTTTTGCAGCAATGCTAGTGGAACCTGAACCAGCTAGTGGTGCATACAAAAGCATGGGGCAAATGAAGGAAAGAAGCTATTTTATTTCAAAAGCACCGAAGACACAAAAAAAAAACTACCTCTGTCATGTACTGAGCAAGGAGACCAACTGAGATTTTAATTTGTATGCCATTTGGGATGGTCAGTCAATGTTCTCACTTTCAATATCAAGAATAGTCTGTTCATAGTCTTGTCAACAATGAGCACTTTTGTATACTGTGAGGTTTTTAACAGTTTATATTATTTACAGTATAGTGTCCTTTAAATGCTGTGAGAATTGGTTTGATACCAAGGCAATTTGACAAACCCTGTCTAATCATATGATACTGAATTTAATAGAAAAATTAGTCAACAGCGGTAAAATATAATTCATACTGATTAAGCCTACATTACATTTAGCTTGTTTCTTATCACACACAGCATGCCACATACTGTACATTGGGTCACTCCAGATGCATCATGGGAAAAATACTGAATGAAAACTGTGCAACTTGAGGATATCAACATACAACGCCCACATTTGTCAACAGGGTTGTCTATTTACAGGTAAGATTAGTGTTTTTATAGAGCTCATTTAAATACTTATTTCACCATTCCCTCGACTACAGCAGTTGCCAATTCTCTCCAACTCTTAAAAACATCCATTGAATTTATATTTGTAAGAGAGAACAGTTTGTGCACAGTATAAAAATAAAAGGAACATCTATTTCACTGAAGCAGTAGCGATGGAATGACAAGCAAATTGTGCCCCAGTCATTACCAGAGAGAGATGAGAAATAAATAAAAAACATTACAGAGGGAGGGAAATTATTGTCTTCTTTGTTGTGAAATTGTCACTGTCGGTGCATTGTCTAGGTGTAACATGGACTGATGAGGAAAAGTAAACGGGTAGCAAAATGCTTTTCTACCACACTCTAGAGGCTGTACATACCAGGGTACTGACCTAAAACAACTAACGTTCTGATTATGGCTACAGTGCATATAGTCACCTTAGTATTTACATACCAATATAATGCGTCTAACATGCATTTGCAAAGACATATATTTGAATACCTTTTGCCTCTCGTAGTTGTTGACCTAGCGTTCAAGATTTCAGTGAAGTTTCAAATTATTCATCATTCCCACCACAATCCGTGTCATTCCACCCTTTTCCAACTCATGATACATTTATATTGCATGTTGCATGACAGCACAACGGTTCAGTTATGATGGTACATTTGAGAGAAGACACTGATTATAGTGTGTCCGCAATTCAGTAGTGTAAGCCTCTAGGACTGCTCATAGACAAGCAACTGCTCAGCATTTAATCTCTATGAATCTCTATGTAATAGTTGGCTCAAACTCATACAGCATCAGTACACCGACGAACCTCGCCCTTGTTCGCTTCGCAGGTCTTAGTTGGTGTTGAAATCAATGACGTACTTCGACAATTAGAGCTTTGTGCGGCAGGAACACAGAATCAATATTAATTCATGCTGATGTCAAACATGAGCTGCTGTTATTTAAATACAATTAAATAAGGTGCACTTTTCCAAACGTTCTAAAAGACAGTCAGTGTGGCAGTAGCAGTTTCTAGTCGTTGGCTGCAGCATATTGAACTGATGCTCAGTATCACAGAACATAAATACATAAAGATGGTAACTGCTTAGATCCACGGTCCTTAAACTAGTAGTCTGTGTTCAGTCCCATGTAGTTCAATGTTCATTAGGCTTCGCAATGGATTTTTTAAAAAGTTGTTTCGCAACGGGAAATGAACATTTCGTATTGGACAAAGTCCAGGTAGTCCCTCCCTGTTTCAGATTGTTTTTCGCCTAATGAACCCTGGTCTTCTTCCTCTTACAGAAAAGTACCTAACTTCCTTCTGTCTGTCAGATAAATGTCTTGTAAACACATCAACGCCACTAGCTTCTGCGAAGGCGAACGAGTTTGCGGTTGTTAAATTTACTCTAATCCTGGAAACCATGATGATGAGTGATTGACAGCAGCGGCCCACCATTGTCAGCTTCCATGATTCCCGCTCTCTTCCTTAATAGGCTGAGGAGGAGTCAGAGGACAAGACAGGTAGCAGACTCCATCACTCACTTAGCAGGGTGACACAACGTTGACAGGCCATCATGGACAACTGTGGTGGGAAGAAAATAAATACATGTATAGGAGGAGAAAACTCAACTGTAAAATGTTCACGTAAATCATAATTTGAGAGGATGCGGTACTCACTGTGGGGAGTGTAGGGGAGCTGCTACACCAGTCCGTCGTACAGCGATAGAGCCTGGACGATGGAGGGGTCTGCTTTGGAGCCCTCCTGGAATTCCTGCAGGGTCAACATTCCGTCTGCGTTCTGAAAAACGACAAATCCTCACATTTTAATAATACTTTATTTAAATCACATATTACTGAATGGATAATGGCTGGATTGCTGTTCAATCTTTAAACCAGTAGAGGGCACTCTTCATCAGACCTAAGTCTCAGCATAATGTATAGCCTATTTACTGCACCCTTATACAACCGCATCAGTCAGCTTTGGTCTGGCCCAGTTCCGAATGCCTCTTGAGAGAGTATCTAACTCTCCATTGGGTTTGATAAGGAGTCTATCTGACAAAAAGCCTCAGGGCTTGGGCTAGCTAGTGCCTCCTTGAGGGGGGCATCAGAGTTTTCCGACTGAAAACAGGCCTTCTAAGTGAGCAGTGCCAGCCGCACAGGGCACATGTATCCTACTGAGCAGGCTAAGAAGATACATTGGAGCCGTTGGCCTATATTTCCCATGCATTAGACAGGTGTGTGTGTGTGTGACGGGTTTACTCTACCTTGTCCATCATGGCAAAGATTCGGTCCACTCTCTTCTCTGGTGTGTTTTCTTCCTCAGGCAACTCCACCGTGTTCCCCTTTTTTTGTGACCAAATGTTTTTTTAAATTTAATTTAACATATGCATGGTAACACAGACAAAATACAACAGTTAAGACAAAATACAACAGTTAAGACAAAAACAAAACATCCACCCCACCCTCACAGGACCTTGTTTTCAGGAAATATCACAAATTGCAGATCATAACAATTCTCTTTTTTTAACAACAGAAATTAATAACTCAACATTTGCCTCTTTAGCACCATGCATGCGGGACACAGAAAGATCCAGCTTGCAATGTTCATAAATGAAAGCACACATTGACGCCTTGGCAGAGAGTGAAGCTCCTGCCAAAGTAAAGCAATAAGCTTTTGCGGTGCTGTAAGTCCAGCAAGACATATTCGCTTTTCACAAACAGTAAGAGCCATGGAAGAACAATGATTGACAGTAGTGTTGTTGGTGAAAAGGGAATATTTTTTTGCAACAATGGTGGATAGACATCGAAACCTGATTCCAAAATGAGGAGACCTCTATGCAAAAAAGTGACTTGGGCACCATGGGGGCAGAGCAAACAATTTGGAATGGGAATTATTTTCATTTGAAATATTTTACGGGGTGTGGTGTATAGTCGATGTATGAAATCAAAATAGGTCATCTGATGATTGTGATTTCTTGATGATAGTGAGATGTTGGAACAGACCGAGCACCAGTTGATGCCAGTCTGGTAAGGATAGATCCCTACACCATTGTGTGTTAAGGGATAGAGGTTTATTTGTGGCTGTCAGAAGGTATGTATATCATTTATAGACTAAGGCCGGGATTCAATCCGATCAGCGGTAGAGCTGTGTTATAGCACGCTTGACATTTAAAGGTAGGCCTAATTTCAGATTGAGCCGACGTATGCAGCGTTTACCGTGAACCCAGGAACATTGCCTTTAAAAGGTGCAAAGCTGACAAAGCGAGATCGGATTGAATCCAATGAGCATAGTTTTGTTTTTTACAGGATTCGTAGTTAGCTCTGTTCCCCATGGCACACCATAAGCCCGGAGCGCTGCCCATAGCTGCAAATAAAACCAAAAAGAGGTCCTTGGTAAATTATATTGACATTGTACCCACCGTGTTCCCCTGTACGCGCGGCTGCGCGCAAAAAAACACATACGCACACACATAAATGCCTCAATTACCTGCAGGAAATTACTGAATGTTTCTTTAAAGGCTAAACACTACAAGGTATCATCTAAACTGTCCCAGAATGGCTCAATTAAGATTAACAACCAGACTTTCCCATTGAAATACTGATTATGATGCTCCGTCCCCATCAACAAAATTACGAGAATAGATCAAAGCTGAATATTTGATACTGAGACATCCGAGGGAGGACTTACCACCATCTGGTAAATGGCATCCACAATATTCAACATCTCATCCCGAGTTATGTAACCGTCGTTATCCAGGTCGTAAAGCTTGAAGGCCCCTGCAAAAGCCATGAAAACAGCACACAGAGAAAACTTTTTATATATTCCTTAGGACTGCTAATATATACAGAAAGGTGACACTTAATTTCACTTCGATTGAAATGCATC
This sequence comes from Coregonus lavaretus, assembly GCF_964263955.1. Lineage (NCBI taxonomy): Eukaryota > Metazoa > Chordata > Actinopteri > Salmoniformes > Salmonidae > Coregonus > Coregonus lavaretus. Next base: position 68,516,498 of record NC_139991.1, read on the forward strand.
CTAACACCTCTCGAACTGTTAGCCAATTAATGCATCAACAACTGTCAGCAGTGGATCAACTCCTGCTAAAGACCTGAGGCATGCAGGGGTGTTTGTGTGTGTGTGTGACAGTGAGGGAGGATCTGCATGCATGTGTGAAAAAGTGTCAGTATAGCTCGACATTCTGCCTACATAGCGTTTATTCCTGTTATCCCTGCTGTTCAGGTACAACGACAGCTGTGACCACATACAGGTGTCTGGGAAGGTTAGAGAGCACCTTGGTGATGCAGATCCAGCATGGCTAGGTCAAAGGTTGGAAATGGTAGTACAAGGCAGTGAGAGAACAGGACAGGGAGGAGGGAGAGAGAGAAAGAGGGAATTGGTGTGTCATTTTTAATGCTGTGACCGACTGGGTTTGAACCCGGGTCGACTGCACGCCACAAGACTGTGCTAGCCTGCTGAGCTAAAGCTTAGGCCCTAGGATATTTTCTCCAGGCTTACATCTGAGCTTCTCATCCAGGGTCCCTCTGGAGGTGACTGACAGGGCCTGGATGAACTCTGCAAACTCAATACGTCCATCCTGCAGAGAAACAGAAGGAGAGAGGGAGATGTAAGTACAAGAGAATGAACAAAAGGAAGGAAAGAGAGTGAAGGGAAGAAGTAGAGCACAGGGAAGTAGGGGAGCTATTTTCTCCACTGAAGAGTGACAGAGACCAACCATTCAATCTAATCTCACAAATGGCTCTAGGAAAGATAACAGACAAAAAAACGAGTCTGGCTTCTCAATGGAAATGACTGCAGACAGCGAGGACACTCAATGCAAGCAAAAAAACAATTAAAGCCATTTAGCAAACGCTTTTATCCAAAGAAACTTACAGTCTTGCTTGCATACAGCTTTTGTGTATGGGTGGTCCCGGGAATCAAACCCATAGTGCAAGTGGCATGCTCAACCAACTGCGCTACAGAGGACCAGTACATTAGCCATGACATACAGTGAGGGAAAAAAAGTATTTGATCTCCTGCTGATTTTGTACGTTTGCCACCTGACAAAGAAATGATCAGTCTATAATTTTAATGTTAGGTTTATTTGAACAGTGAGAGACAGAATAACAACAAATAACTCAAGAAAAACACGTCAAAAATGTTATAAATTGATTTGCATTTTAATGAGGGAAATAAGTATTTGACCCCCTCTCAATCAGAAAGATTTCTGGCTCCCAGATGTCTTTTATACAGGCAAAGAGCTGAGATTAGGAGCACACTCTTAAAGGGAGTGCTCCTAAACTCAGTTTGTTACCTGTATAAAAGATACCTCTCCACAGAAGCAATCAATCAATCAGATTCCAAACTCTCCACCATGGCCAAGACCAAAGAGCTCTCCAAGGATGTCAGGGTCAAGATTGTAGACCTACACAAGGCTGGAATGGGCTACAAGACCATCGCCAAGCAGCTTGGCGAGAAGGTGACAACAGTTGGTGTGATTATTCGCAAATGGAAGAAACACAAAAGAACTGTCAATCTCCCTCGGCCTGGAGCTCCATGCAAGATCTCACCTTGTGGAGTTGCAATGATCATGAGAACGGTGAGGAATCAGCCCAGAACTACACAGGAGGATCTTGTCAATGATATCAAGGCACCTGGGACCATAGTCACCAAGAAAATAATTGGTAACACACTATGCCGTGAAGGACTGAAATCCTGCAGCGCCCGCAAGGTCCCCCTGCTCAAGAAAGCACATATACAGGCACGTCTGAAGTTTGCCAATGAACATCTGAATGATTCAGAGGAGAACTGGGTAAAAGTGTTGTGGTTAGATGAGACCAAAATCGAGCTCTTTGGCATCAACTCAACTCGCCGTGTTTGGAGGAGGAGGAATGCTGCCTATGACCCCAAGAACACCATCCCCACCGTCAAACATGGAGGTGGAAACATTATGCTTTGGGGGTGTTTTTCTGCTAAGGGGACAGGACAACTTCACCGCATCAAAGGGACGATGGACGGGGCCATATACCATCAAATCTTGGGTGAGAACCTCCTTCCCTCAGCCAGGGCATTGAAAATGGGTCGTGGATGGGTATTCCAGCATGACAATGACCCAAAACACACGGCCAAGGCAACAAAGGAGTGGCTCAAGAAGAAGCACATTAAGGTCCTGGAGTGGCCTAGCCAGTCTCCAGACCTTAATCCCATAGAAAATCTGTGGAGCGAGCTGAAGGTTTGAGTTGCCAAACGTCAGGCTCGAAACCTTAATGACTTGGAGAAGATCTGCAAAGAGGAGTGGGACAAAATCCCTCCTGAGATGTGTGCAAACCTGGTGGCCAACTACAAGAAATGTCTGACCTCTGTGATTGCCAACAAGGGTTTTGCCACCAAGTACTAAGTCATGTTTTGCAGAGGGGTCAAATACGTATTTCCCTCATTACAATGCAAATCAATTTATAACATTTTTGACATGCGTTTTTCTGGATTTTTTTGTTGTTATTCTGGCTCTCACTGTTAAAATAAACCTACCATTAAAATTATAGACTGATCATGTCTTTGTCAGTTGGCAAACGTACAAAATCAGCAGGGGAACAAATACTTTTTTCCCTCACTGTAACCATTTCAGTTATGCAATGGAACCCAATCCAAGCATTTGATAAGGGATGTTAAGTGATGTCCTTTCATACACTAAGCCAGTAAGGTTGTTAATTGGTTTACTGTTGTCCTGGCTTCTAAGAATATAAAATGAACATAAATGCATTCCGCAGGCAGCCTGTTACCTTGTTCTCGTCAAACACATTGAAGACGAAGCTGGCGAACTTGGTGGGGTCACCAAAGGGGAAGAATTGCTTGTAAATCTTCTGGAAGCCAGCTGAATCCAACTGACCACTAGGACAGTCCTTAATAAAACCCTTATACCTGGGGGTGGATGGAGGGAGGAATGGGGAAAGGAAGGAGAGGGGGATGCCCAGGAAGAGGGGAGGGAGGAGAGAAAACAGGTGAGGTGAATCGATGAATGGAACAATTACTGCATTCAGTGTGACTGATGAAACTCATTCCCAAAGTAAGGCTCCCTAAGGCCTGCTGGAAAGATCTGATAATGAATGTCCTGCTATCAAGTAACACACTGATAAGAGCTGTGTCTGCTTGGAAGGAGGCATAATAAATACATCAAATATTTGATATTTTGAATTTTTCTGAAATAAACTACGAAGAAATATTTAAAAGAAAAGAAAGCAAAGAAATACTGTATATAATAATAAATAAATAAATACTGAGCTATATTGTATGCTCAAAAAAGTTGGGAAATGATATTATTTAATACTAATACAATTGCTCAGAGAAATAGATTTTGTTTAATAAGTATAAAAACTATTCTCAAAAATTATTAGCACCCCTTTTGTATTTTTCGATCTTGTCTCATCGCTGCAACTTCCCAACGGGCTCAGGAGAGGCGAAGGTCAAGTCATGCGTCCTCCAAAACATCACCCGCCAAACCTTCTTAACACCCGCCCGCTTAACCCGGAAGCCAGCTGCACCAATGTGGCGGAGGAAACACTGACGACCGAGTCAGCCTGCAGGCGTCCGGCCCGTCACAAGGAGTCGCTAGAGCGCGATGAGTCAAGTTAAGGACCCCGGCCAAACCCTCCCCTAACCCGGACGACGCTGGGCCAATTGTGCGCCGCCCTATGGGACTCCCGGTCACGACACAGCCTGGGATCAAACCTGGGTCTGTAGTGACACCTCAAGCACTGCGATGCAGGGCCTTAGACTGCTGCGCCACTCGGGAGGCCTGCACCCCTTTTTTCAATACTCTAGCATGATACTGAGCCTTTTTCTAAAATGTTTTATCAGTTTGGAGAACACGTTAGGAGGGATCTTAGACCATTCCTCCATACAGAATATTTTCAGATCCTTGATATCGTTTGTTTGTTCTTATGGACTGCCCTCTTCAATTCAAACCACAGGTTTTCAATGGGGTTCAAGTCCGGAGACTGAGATTGCCATTGCAAAATGCTGATTTTGTGGTAAATTAACCATTTCTTTGTGGATTTTGATTGGTGCTTGTGGTTATTATCTTGCTGGTAGAGCCACTTGTGGCCAAGTTTCAGCCTCCTGGCAGAGGCAACCAGGGTTTTGGCTAAAATGTCCTGGCACTTGGTAAAGTTCATGATGCCGTTGACCTTAACAAGGGCCCCAGGACCAGTGGAAGCAAAATAGCCCCATAACATCAAAGATCCACCACCATATTTTAACTGTAGGTATGAGGTACTTTTCTGCATACGCTTCTATTTTTCTACGCCAAACCCACCACTGGCGTGGAGCTCTATTTTCATGTCACCATAGCACCGGTTCCAAGCCAAGTGCCAATGCCGTTTATCAAACTCCAGGCACTCTTACCTTACTGCTACTCAAACAAAACTACACCAAGCCTTGAGAAAGACCACAGAGTTTTTCATCCAAAGCCTTTCAGTTTACCCACACTGTTCAGTTTTCTTTGACTTTCACACACTGTATCTGTATCTGAACAAGGAAGAGATGAGGGACTGATACTGTGCTCCCACACAAGGATGTGAGCTGTAGGCTCACTAGTGGATGACAGCGACAGCCCCCGTTTTATTACCGCTTGATGTGTTGTTTGCCTACTCGGCAGACAGAACAATCCCCTGGCATTGTGATTTGAAATCGCTCGCTCGCCTCTATTCATGTCAGCTAGCTAGCACTGTGAACGCTGTGGGGGAGAATCTTCACAGCACGGGGTGATGCAAAATCACTTAAAAGAACACAAGCGAGGCAGAGGGATCGGCAGGGTATTGTGGTTGGTGGCGGGCGGAGAAGTTTGTGTGTGTGTGTGTGTTGTCTTTCCAATGGCTTCCTCTCACAGTGTGATCTTTGAGCTGTGATAGAAGCTCTCGTAGGCCTTTTTGCAGCTATAGAGAGAGACAAACACATTTCAGTCTAGCCCAACTCACAAAGGTATAACTGGGGTCAGGGGCATGACTAGGTACTGGGGACAGGGGCATGACAGGGGCATGACTTGGGCATGACTGGGGACATGGGCATGACAGAGGCATGAGTGGGGACTGGGGAGCGGATCAGAGTAAGCTTTAAGGCATTTGCTGTAAACTTTTCAGTATGCGCTTTGCAGCATTTTCTGTCATTTTCTGTCTCGCCTTCTCCTTCAGACTTTTCTTCCTCCTTTGAGTCTACATGTCATTTCATTCAGTAACATGTCTCTCCACGGTTCTTAATAAGTTTTTTATCAGAGTGGGCACTCGGCCCAGTGTCAACAGCTCTCCATCTGTGGTGTGTACGGGGCGCCACAAGAGAGTAAGCCACGGAACTTGGCACAAGCAGCAAAGTATTTGGAAATCAGAAATAGTCTTGCACTGGTCTGGGTCTGAGGTGATTTGTTGTGACAGAAACGTCCTTTGTTTCAATTGGCTATGTCGAACATAAATGTTTAGCTGCTTTTGCGACACCACATCTCTTGTGTTCTGCTCTTGCGGCCAGCTTCAACGCATTGTAGGTGTCTGTAAACTTCACTCAATCCTCACTGATATTTTTACATATTTAAGTTGTCGTATGTCCAATCGTGCATGTTTTACTTTTCATAAAAACAGTGAGTTCTGCCTAAATATAATAATGAGGCTGACGACCGGCAAAACGGGTAACCAATCGGAAGCCTCACCATAATTTAGCTGAAATGGAAAGGGGTGACATTTAGAAAAACATTGGCAGTGTATCAAAGCTGTCCTCAACATCAGGACACGGGACTACCTTCGTAACCCCAGAGACTAGCCAGAGGTTATAATGACTATGAGGAGATAACAACAGGGTTGTGGTACACAGCTACCACGGCAGCAGCTTGTCAGGGTGTGGCCCTCTGGCTACAGGATGAGGGCCAGGCGGGTCTAGCGAGGTTATGTCTGCAGCTGCCCCGACTGGTGGCGGTGCCAGCAAAGCCTCAGGCAGGAGAGAGCTGTGCCACTGGGCTCTGTTGTGGTACCTGGCCCACGTACATATGTGTGTGGCCTGACACCTCAGCCAACACACTGAGTCTGGGCACAGAGCCCGGCCAGCCCACCACCATACGTCAGAGGACAGCCAATGATGGATTGTTTTCATCAAGCCCTTCTTACTAGGTTTCACAGTGTTTTCCACCCCCACTATATAGGGATAGAAGTCAACCCATCCAACGCCAAATTGGGTGAAACAAGACAGCCATTTTGTGACCGAGCGCTCACCACACATCATAGTGGAGGAGAAAGCAGTGATTTAGCTTATTTGAGGCATGGGATAATTATAGGACAATGCTACTACATTACTGTGAAGGGCCAGGTATGACATTTAGAAAGGACACCCATTATTTTGCGATGTCACAGGATCTTTACCAACCACCTCAATTTAACGTTTCATTCAAAGGACGGTGTCTGTCCAAATTCAACTCAAGAGGCATCAGCTACAGTACTTTGAAAGCTGTAAAGCCTTACAAAGTGCCTTCTATTTCAAGATGTGGTTATGAAAACCCAGTGATGCATTGGGTGTCCATGGCAACGAAGGCTGAACAGGACGGTTGCTGTAACATAAACACTGTAGGAGTCTGCTGAAAGTTTTAGCGTTCCACAAATATGGTCGATGCAAAATCGACAGAACAGAGTGCCATTGCGTTCTGGTGCCGACTATAATGCACCTACAGCTGTTGTGCCCTTGAGCAAGGCACTTAACCCCTAACCTGCTCCAGGGGTGCAGTGCAGCTCTGCGGCTGAACCTGCAGTTCTCACAGCTGTATTGCATTGTTGTTGACTGACTGTACACAAGTATAATGCAGAATTTGCTAAATGAGGTTGACTTAATTGTTAGCTGTGACAATTTATTTTATTTTTTTACCTTTATTTAACTAGGCAAGTCAGTTAAGAACAAATTCTTATTTACAATGATGGCCTACACCGGCCGACGCTGGGCCAATTGTGCGCCGCCCTATGGGACTGCCAATCACGGCCGGTTGTGATACAGCCTGGAATCGAACCAGGGGGTCTGTAGTGACGCCTCAAGCACTGAGATGCAGTGCCTTAGACCGCTGCGCCACTCGGGAGCCCAATGAGAGAAACTTACCATTGTTGTACCTCTTTTTCAGTGACTGCAGACAGAAAACAGAGAAAAGGAGATTGTTAGAAGAATAAAAACTTGACAAAAAGACAACACACAAGACAGACATTGATCACTTTGTTATTATGTATTTACAGGGAGAGGCTGTTACATCTGAGGTAACATTAGGTTTACATGGTTGTTAATGGACCACATCTAACAATGTTGATTAGTGCAGTTGACTATGCTAATCTGTACCAGCCCTAGTTTCCAACAGTATTGACTGCTTCATATGTTATTCAGTCGCTGAAATAACTTACATCTCCTGGGAGTGAAATGCTATGTGTAGTCCTGCTCATCTTAATAATTTAAAGATAATATGTATATACATACAAAAGCCTAAATAAAAGGTAGAGAGTATGAATAATGAAACCCCTCTATGGAGTGATTTTAGTGCCAACAGAAAGTATATTTCTTAACACAAATTCAAAATGAAGAAATTCAGATTCGATTTCTGGTGCAACTAATATAACTCCATACGTCTCTATGCCATCCTGGTTTACCATAGCTGTGTTTCCCCCCTATATTGTGCGTAAACAGCCAACCAGAGCTGAGCTGTACTGCCCCGGCCTGGTTACACATCCACCATAGTTGCTGACACTGTACTGGAAAGGACCACGTGAAAATAAAATGTGCAGGTCTGTGTAGCTGGCGGGTTAACTACTACCATCGTCAGACCTAGAACTACAGATGTCGGATCTTAATTTGACCCCTTTCGTCGCAGAAGGAAAATAATCCTGCAGCAGGAGGATTTCAATATCTGAATAAATATTTAGAATGGCCACCAGGGGGCAGCTGGAAGCGGTGTTTGTATACACAGTGCAGTACCATACTTACATTGTACCTTGTGCCGGCTACAGAACATCTCATGTGAATTCTTATGTGGATTATAATAAATTGACATACACTACATGGCCAAAAGAACCTCTCATTCCAAAATCATGGGCATTAATATGGAGTTGGTCCCCCCTTTGCTGCTATAACACCCTCCACTCTTCTGGGAAGGTTTTCCACTAGATGTTGGAACATTGTGCTTGCTAGAGCATTGTGAACTGCTGTAGCGCAGTGGTCGAAGCAGCGCGCTTCGGGCGCAGAGCCTCAGGAGTTCGCGCCCTGTGCTGGGCGATGTAGTGACCAGCCTGAGCCTACAGTAGGCCCACAAGTTAATTGCATATATTTCAATGTTTTCATGATAATTTACATATCAAAGAAAAGTGTCTCAGCTCAATTACCTGGATAGGCTCAAATGCATAAACATCTTGTCAGCTTTACGAAATGAAATATTAAAGCCAAACCAAAGACCAGAACTAAATTGAGAAATTATACATAGCCTAACTATAAAACGTAGACGAGCATCCACTCTGGAAGAAAGTTTATCGTTCTACAGTAGGCGGGCCTACATCTGTCAATCAACTGATGGCCCAAATCAACTCAGCCAGGGAAACAAACAGTAGCCGATTATCGGTTTTCACACCTTTCATGATGTCACAATGGATAGGCTAACTGGTAGCCTACAGAATGTAGCCTATTGGAATATAATCAAATAACAAGGGGCCTATTGCAACCATCGATGGCACTAAGATTATCACTAGCTGATGTCTTGTTAAACCATCAATACTCGCTAAATTAACCCGCACAGCTGATCTCAATTGCAACCATTATTGGTCACCTCATTACCACTCCCTAAAAGATGATGTCTGTGTTACCTTAATCCTGGTGGCAACCAAAATCCAAATCAAATCAAAGTTTATTGGTCGCGTACACAGATTTGCAGTTGTTGACAAGCATTCCGTACAATACAAATAAAGGATTTAATTGTTTACCATTGGAAATCTACTGTGTTAATTTACTCGACACTTTGTATGAATGGAAACTAATGTTGATGTAGTCTATTGTTATTATTTGATTTGTTTCCTATTTATTTTATCCAAAGTGTCTGATATGGTTATTTCTTATCAAGATCCATAAAATATCCCAGGACTGTCCATATTTGAAATGTGGAAATAAATCTAGTCAAGCAGGGGATTGAGTTATTTGTGCCAGACAGGTGTGGGCCGGAATCGGACCCACGCCGACACGGTAGACCTATATGTGACACGGTAGACCTATATGTGACACGGTAGGCCTATATGTGACATGGTAGGCCTATATGTGACACGGTAGACCTATATGTGACACAGTAGACCTATATGTGACACGGTAGGCCTATATGTGACACGGTAGACCTATATGTGACACGGTAGGCCTATATGTGACATGGTAGGCCTATATGTGACATGGTAGGCCTATATGTGACACGGTAGGCCTATATGTGACACGGTAGACCTATATGTGACACGGTAGGCCTATATGTGATACGGTAGGCCTATATGTGACACGGTAGGCCTATATGTGACACGGTAGACCTATATGTGACACGGTAGACCTATATGTGACACGGTAGACCTATATGTGACACGGTAGGCCTATATGTGACACGGTAGGCCTATATGTGACACGGTAGACCTATATGTGACACGGTAGACCTATATGTGACACGGGGGGGCGGGGAGCAGGGGAGAGTGGGGGATAGCAGGGGGTTAGGAGAGCAGGGTAGAGTGGTCAAAGGAGCGTAGCCATTATTAGTCAGTGGAGTTAATCCATGCAAGGAGTGGGAGAGAGTGTGGGAGAGAGAGAGATGAAAGGAGTAATGATCCATGTCAGTGACGCCTAAAAAGCCGGTGACGTAGACCTCCGGAACTGGTGAACGGAATGAGCAGCAGTACCGGGGGGATCCGTAACACTTACAGTCAACTAATAGTAAAGCTGATTAAGAAAGTTACATTCCAAGAAAGAACATCAATACATCATAAATGTTAACACCATGTGCACTGTTAACAAGTGCATATTCTGTTACAGCTCTGTTATTACTCCTGATATCTGCATGCACCAGTTTAGTGCATGCTGTCACAACCATTCCAAGCAATTGCATTTATCAGGAGTCAACTGCATTTGTTAAAACCTAGGTATGTTCTGATAAACTATAATTTTTCTTATGAGTTCCTGACAAATGGCCAATCAACAGCACCACGAGTCCACGACTTCAACTCAACCATCTTCCAACGTTAGAATGAGCTCTATGCTCAGACTCCAGCTACGGGGCCTTTTGAACCAAATCCCATTTCCTCTGAGTGTCCATGAGAAAGTCGGCCATTAAAAATGACAGTGAATACGGTGAGCATTGCCAGAGAGAATGACATGGCTCTATTAGGCGCTTGTTTCTAAGGCTAAGGGGGCAAAGGTGACATCACAGTAGAGATGGGGACCAATGATGTGATTTGTGGTTAGTACAAGCGCAGCGTTAGTATACGTCCAGTACATTGGTTCTATTTGGATGCGCTTGCACACTCTGCATGGGCCTCCATCACCATTCTGTTGACAGTAAAGGCAGCTTAGGGATGAAATCAACTTAATGGGCTGCCTCTGTTCTTCAGAAAGAGACTGATGCTATGCAAACTGGCATCTGAGTGTTTAAAACTCAAGAGAGATATTGAGACAGCACTTGAGCTAATAGTGGATCAAGAACAGTTGAGCAGGAACTTAATTGCCCCCTCCCCAAAAAAACATATACCCAGAAAAGACTGTCGTTGGATACACTACAGTTCAAATGTGAACATTTCTGACATGATGTCATTGAGATGCGAGACGGTCTACCTTAAAATAACAGAGCTCTCCATACTCCCTAATCTCCTTTACTCAGTCGTACAGGTGGAAGAAAAAAACACCCAACTTCATTCAATCAAATCTACTACCTTGGGTCCGGAAAATAAAAACCTCATGTTGTGGGCTCACGGAAGCAATTCATCTCCATGGAAACCACAGAACAGATGCATATCAGCAGGAACAAAGGTAAAGCTGCAGTAGACAATAGGGAATATTCTGATTTTGAGTGAGTGCAGAACGTATATGAGTGAGAGAGTATTAAAAATGAGTTATTAGCCAACAATTGGTGGCAGTGGTGGGATGTTATGCTGTTGTTCAACAAAACTCCCTGTTTATGGTCAAGGTATACGTCACGCTCCATGCCAGATAAGCCGATCGATCTGGGCCAGGCTTAGGTTCAATTTCTATGCAGATAGGTAGGTAGTACACTCTTAGAAAAAAGGGTTCCAAAAGGGTTCTTCGGCTGTTCCCATAGGAGAACCCTTTCTGGTTCCAGGTAGAACCCTTTTGGGTTCCATGTAGAACCCTCTGTAGAAAGGATTCTACATGGAACCCAAAAGGGTTCTACCTGGAACCAAAAGGATTCTACCTGCAACCAAAAAGGGTTATCCTATGGGGACAGCCAAATAACCCTTTTAAGGTTCTAGATAGCACAAAAACAATTCTAAGAGTGTAGGAGGAGGGGGAGGAGGGGAGGGGGAGAGTAGGGGGAGGGGGAGGACAGTAGGGGGAGGAGGGGAGGGGAGGGGGGGGAGGACAGTAGGGGCAGGGGGAGGAGGAGGAGAGCAGGGGGAGGAGGAGGACAGTAGGGAGAGGAGGAGGAGAGTAGGGGGAGGAGAGCAGGGGGAGGAGGAGGACAGTAGGGGGAGGAGGAGGAGAGCAGGGGGAGGAGGAGGACAGCAGGGGGAGGAGGAGGAGAGCAGGGGGAAACAAAGAGAGAGGGAGGCTTTAAAAGGAGAAAGGATAGGGAGTGAGCCTCTCCAAGCGAAGGGCAGAGCAACAAGCAATCAGAAGAGACAAGCTGTGCTGAAAAGAAGAGGACAAAGTGGAAGAGAAGAAGAGAGAGGAAGCAACAAGAGAAGAAGGGAGAGGAAGCAACAAGAGAAGAAGAGAGAGGAAGCAACAAGAGAAGAAGAGAGAGGAAGCAACAAGAGAAGAAGAGAGAGGAAGCAACAAGAGAAGAAGAGAGAGGAAGCAACAAGAGAAGAAGAGAGAGGAAGCAACAAGAGAAGAAGAGAGAGGAAGCAACAAGAGAAGAATAGAGAGGAAGCAACAAGAGAAGAAGGGAGAGGAAGCAACAAGAGAGAGGCAGAATGAGAGACAAAGGGAAGAACAAAGGAAGAGCTAGATGGAAAGGAATGGAGAGAAGGGGAGTGAGAAGCAGAAGGAGAGAGGAATAGATCTAGAACGTGCATAGTGCAGAGCTATCGAGAGATGGGCAATTGGAGCTTTGTGGATGAGTGTGTGCATGGTATAGTGAGTTTGAGTGTTGCTTGTGCTGATGGATTGAGGCAATATGATCCTTTCAGCCAGTGTGTATGACTGTTCGTGTGCTGTATGGAGAGAGTGTGTGTACTCTGTGTGTGTGTGTGTGTGTGTGTGGGCGTGTTGAGCTATGCCAAAGAGAACCTAATTATACCATTCCATTTCTCAAGGAAAAACAATTACAGGGCAGAAAACAGGAGAAGCTTGCATAATCTGACAACAGCAAGATCATGCAAGACTGTAAAAAAGGGCTTTATAAATACATTTGATTGATTGATTGACTGATTTCAACCAGTCAACCAACTTAATCAGCTAACTCAGAACCCATTTACACCAGCCCCCTAGCTTATCACCAGTAACCCTGCACATTGATTTGGTGCTGACCCTGCATATAGCGTACGTTCTTGTGTAGTCTTATTTCAAGTTTGGGAAACCCTGGACTAAATGACCTCGGTGAGAGATGTGTAGCAAACAAAAGCTGGTTTCTCATCATTCCCTTTTGCATGCACATCACTTTCCTCCTCAGGACTGAAGACTTCCATGACAAATTCACTTTCCAGAGTATATGAGTGCCATCTTAAGTGCTTCTACAGCATATCCCTCATCATATCACTATCACCCTGCATTAAAATTGAAACATTGACTGTGGGGAATGCTGATTGCTGAGGCAATGAGACTAAATGGAAGTGATCTCCCTGCGATGAAGTCGCATTCAGAACCGAAGAGTGATGTCTCAACCGCACCCTCTCCCCGACAGCACTTTAGGTTGGCACACATACTCCTATAATAAGGAAACGCTCCCTGAGACCCAGTGTGAGAGCACGAAATTAGCCCCTGTGACACGCTCGCTTCCATTCTCAATGGGGGGCGTCTTCATCCAGACACACATCCACATATAAACACACACACACACACTCATTAGTTCACACGCTATGCTTCACCATGAGGAATGTATCTTGCCATCACACACACACAAACACATGAACATCTTCTGCTTATTTCTGTGAAATCTCTTCTGAATTCTAACTAGCTAACAAACTATCAAGGCTGAGCAGAGAAGCTTAAAGATGCACTATGCGAAAATTGCTCCGCCATTTCCTGGTTGTAAAAAATGAGTATAGTTCGCTTAATTTAGAGAATCATTGTACCATCTACACTGCTGTGAAATATCATTTCCATAACCCAAAATATTGTATTTTCAGCTGTTTGAAGCTGGTGTACAAAACCGAATGTAAAAGCATAAATGAAACTTAATAACGGGAAGGATAGAAATAGCGCACATAGAACAGATATACCGCTTCTTATACTTGCTTTCAATGAGAATGACAGGTCTATAACACATATTTCTATGTGAATATGGAAAAGTTATATATTGCAGCTTTAATATCTAACACTACCAGCAGGATATATACTGTACATCAGTAATTGTCTGGTAATAAATGTCAACTCCAACAACGATCCTTACCGCACATATAAGGTAACATATTACTATTGTCAGGTGAAATTGTTGCATACAGCACCTTTAAAGTTGCACTATGCAGAGATCGCGCTGCCATTTCCTGGTTGCTAAAATTAGAATAGTTAGCCTAATTTCAGTTTATGTGACAAAGAAGCAAGTATAGTGTAGAGAATCATTGTATCTAAACCGCTGTGAAATATCTCTTCAATAACGGGAAGCATAGAAATAGCGCAGGTAGGCCAGATGTACCGCTTCTTAGACTTGCTTTCAATGAGAATGACAGATCTATAACACACATTTCTGAATGAATTTGGTCAGGTCGCCCAAAAAGTTACATATTGCAGCTTTAAATATCGTATTTTTTCAGAAGATACAAAAGAAGGTAGCTTTTGAGAATTTCAACCATCTCAATGAGTGTTCTTGACCAGAGAAACAGTGAGACATAACATACATTGCGGGGGTGGCTTTTATCGTCATCCGCAAGAGTTTATCTTTACTCCGTGGGGGTGCTCCTTGAGGTCTGGTTCAACCTTTGACCCCTCAAAAGGTCAGAGTTTATCTCTGTTAGTATGGTGGTGAGTGATAAATAAGTCACATAGGCTACTGTAGGTGATAGCATTTCGCTGACACCATGTAGACGTATTGCCTGTAACGGTTTCTCAAAAGGACAGATACAGCTATTTAGTTATTGCTTTACTTGATTACATTTTAGCCTACTCTGATTTAGTGCAACATATTATTTGGTCGACATTGTTCTGGAGCATGGCTTCACCAGAAGTATTGCATCAAGCGCTAAACGGATTTCGAGTGACTACTCAGTCTCTAACGTGCATTAGCACTCCTGAGGGAAAGCCATTCAATCTGAGAGGAAGATGTACAATGGTTGCTCTGTCCATGTCTTCAAACCCCATTGCCAAATGGCTATCACCTTCCCGCATTCCAAAGGCTGTACAACCAATTTACAACAGTGTAATACACTGAAATACTTTTCAGATATTCAATATATATGATTTCAATAAGTCTCTCTTCAGTTGGGGATTTGAGATTTGCTCGTTAACAACCTAATGTCCAACTGCATTGTTGGTTAAGGGCTTGTAAGTAAGCATTTCACGGTAAGGTCTACACCTGTTGTATTCGGCGCATGTGACAAATACAATTTGATTTGATTTGGTAGGAGTAGCTGAAAAGCTTACATAGCAAAGGAAAGTCGCATAATTGTCTCCCACCATAGGATCGCCATTACAAATGTGTCTTTCTCTATGCCATTTTGGGCCCACACAGCTCTCTTCAGCTCTTCTATTTACTTGGCTTTTGCATACAATGAATCACTATCCAAGACTTGGACAAAGCACCTTACCTGGTGATCACATGGCTGTCTCTCAACAACAGAGTGCTGATAGCCTGCTTTAAAGTCGAGGATCGCAACCAACGGGTAAGTTATGTCATTTTACCTAAGGCTCTATTGTAAAATGCTAGATTCATTTCAAGGCATCCTCTTCTGTAGCAACAGATATATTCAATACAATCAAATGTTAATGATTTTTAGAAGTGGGCCATCAAAGACAGCACATAACAGAGGCTGTTGGAGAGGGAATAAGAAAGTATAAAAAGATAAGTGTTAAAAAAGAGGAAAAATGGTTTGTTATATCAAGACACAGACCAGTGGAAAATGAATAGAAAGGAAGGGAATAAAACATATATGAAAATAGTCTCTAAAGACATAGAAAGAGAGTACTGTACTTACAGTAGGTTTTCCTAGTCAGCTCCTCCACCACCTCAGGCTTTAGTTTGCTGTTGGACTTCCCCATAGCTCAAGCATATGCCTTTAAGCCTTTCTCCACGTGCCTTAAAAGACTCCTAGTTCTGACACCTTCATTACCATTTAAAAAATAAATATAATCAAAAAATACTTTTTAAAGTCTTGCTCTTCAGGTAGCAGACAAAAAATGAAGTGGAATTATAGAAAAAATAAAACAGAAAACAAGCAGGAAAAGGCAAAAAATGCGAAAATGCGATGAAAGAGCAGCAGTAGCACTAGTCTCTCCTCTCGGTGTAGCAGGGTGAGTCTGGAGAGAGGAGGGGTGTAGCCTGTAATCCACTGAGCCGTGTCCCTCCTGCTTCCTGCAATCCTGGTTTGCTGCTGCTGCTGGAACACCCTACTGGGAGTAGGGTGGAAGAGAGGCGGGAGTGTGTGAGTGTGTGTGTGTGTGTGTGTATACAGTATGTGTGTGTGTGTGGCCAGCCGGGGATGTGTTGATACTGTTGTCCCTGGCAACAGGAGCCACTCCTCCTCCTGCTCTCTCTCTCTCTCAATTAAATTCAATTTCAATTTAAGGGCTTTATTGGCATGGGAAACGTATGTTAACATTGCCAAAGCAAGTGAAGTAGATAGTAAACAAAAGTGAAATAAACAATAAATATTAACAGTAAACATTACACTCAGAAGTTTCAAAAGAATAAAGACATTTCAAATGTCATATTATGTATATATACAGTGTTGTAACAATGTGCAAATAGGAAACAAGTACAAGTGGGAAAATAAATAAACATAAATATGGGTTGTATTTACAATGGTGTTTGTTCTTCACTGGTTGCCCTTTTCTTGTGGCAACAGGTCACAAATCTTGCAGCTGTGATGGCACACTGTGGTTTTTCACCCAGTAGATAAGGGAGTTTATCAAAATTGGGTTTGTTTTTGAATTCTTTGTGGATCGCTGTAATCTGAGGGAAATATGTGTCTCTAATATGGTCATACATTTGGCAGGAGGTTAGGAAGTGCAGCTCAGTTTCCACCTCATTTTGTGGGCAGTGTGCACATAGCCTGTCTTCTCTTGAGAGCCAGGTCTGCCTACGGCGGCCTTTCTCAATAGCAAGGCTATGCTCACTGAGTCTGTACATAGTCAAAGCTTTCCTTAAGTTTGGGTCAGTCACAGTGGTCAGGTATTCTGCCACTGTGTACTCTCTGTTTAGGGCCAAATAGCATTCTAGTTTGCTCTGTTTTTTTGTTTGTTCTTTCCAATGTGTCAAGTAATTCTCTTTTTGTTTTCTCATGATTTGGTTGGGTCTAATTGTGTTGTTGTTGTTGTTGTCCTGGGGTTCTGTGGGGTCTGTTTGTGTTTGTGAACAGAGCCCCAGGACCAGCTTACTTAGGGGACTCTTCTCCAAGTTCATCTCTCTGTAGGTGATGGCTTTGTTATGGAAGGTTTGGGAATCGCTTCCTTTTAAGTGGTTATAGAATTTAACGGCTCTTTTCTGTATTTTGATAATTAGCGGGTATTGGCCTAATTTTTTGCTGTTTGTTTTCTGTTATAGGGCCAAAAAGATTGGAGAAGTGGTTTACCCATACATCTCCGTTTTGGATAGATAGCTCTTCGTGTTGTTGTTTGTTTAGTGTTTTCCAATTTTCCCAGAAGTGGTTAGAGTCTATGGATTCTTCAATTACATTGAGCTGATTTCTGACTTGCTGTTCCTTCTTTTTCCGTAGTGTATTTCTGTATTGTTTTAGTGATTCACCATAGTGAAGGCTCAGGTTTTCCGGGTCTCTATGTTTTTGGTTGGATAGGTTTCTCAATTTCTTTCTTAGGTTTTTGCATTCTTTATCAAACCATTTATCACTGTTGTTACTTTTCTTTGGTTTTCTGTTAGAGATTTTTAGATTTGATAGGGAAGCTGAGAGATCAAATATACTGTTTAGGTTTTCTACTGCCAAGTTTACACCTTCACTATTACAGTGGAACGTTTTGTCCAGGAAGTTGTCTAGAATGGATTGAATTTGTTGTTGCCTAATTGTTTTTTGGTAGGTTTCAACACCACTTTCCTTCCATCTATAGCATTTCTTAATATTATTCAGTTCCTTTGGCTTTGATGCCTCATGATTGAGTATTGCTCTGTTCAAGTAGACTGTGATTTTGCTGTGGTCTGATAGGGGTGTCAGTGGGCTGACTGAACGCTCTGAGAGACTCTGGGTTGAGGTCAGTGATAAAGTAGTCTACAGTACTACTGCCAAGAGATGAGCTGTAGGTGTACCTACCATAGAAGTCCCCTCGAAGCCTACCATTGACTATGTACAGACCCAGCGTGCGACAGAGCTGCAGGAGTCGTGACCTGTTTTTGTTGGTTATGTTGTCGTAGTTGTGCCTAGGGGGGCATATGGGGGAGGAAATGCTGTCACCTCCAGGTAGGTGTTTGTCCCCCTGTGTGCTGAGGGTGTCAGGTTCTTGTCCAGTTCTGGCATTTAGGTCGCCACAGACTAGTACATGTCCCTGGGTCTGGAAATGATTGATTTCCCCCTCCAGGATGGAGAAGCTGTCTTCATTAAAGTATGGGGATTCTAGTGGGGGGATATAGGTAGCACAAAGGAGGACATTTTTCTCTGTTGAGATAATTTCCTTTTGAATTTCTAACCAAATGTAAAATGTTCCTGTTTTGATTAATTTAATAGAGTGAGTTAGGTCTGCTCTATTCCAAATTAGCATACCAGCTCTCTGTAACCTAGAGGGCAACCAGTGGGTCCGTCTCCTCTATACCATGTTTCTTGTAGGATGACAAAGTCTGTATTTCCGATTTCTTTGGTGAAGTCCAGATTCCTACTCTTTAGGCCAAAGGCAGATGACCTCAGTCCTTGGATATTCCAGGATGAAATAGGCTTTGTGTTCCATAAAGTGTCTAATGTTGTTGGTTGTGTGGTTTGGCCTCAGTCCAGTAATTGTGAGCAGAGCCTGCTGAGCATCTGGTACATGCCATTGGCTTGGGCTAGTGTAAGAGTGGGTGTTGAGCCTGTTTGCCTGCTCACGGCCTGGGCGTATGTGTGACTTTCATGTTGAGGCCCTCTTTGTGGGAGTGGGGGGCTTGGGGTGGGTAGGAGGGGCATAGGTCTGATCTGAGGGGGCCTAAATGGGGTGTGGGCATGGTTGACTTGGGGGGGAGTTAATTGGTGGGGGTGGGGGTGTAGATGTGGCTGATGGTGCTGTGGTCTGGATGTAGGTCCTCTCTGCGGGGGTCCTCTATGTGTAGGTCCTGGGGGGGGTCCCGCAGGTCTGGGAGAGTGTCTCGCTGGTATGGGCGGGGTGTCTGTTGATCTGTTGCTCCTGTGTGAGGTGTTGGGTCTGCGGTTGAGGGTGATATCCTTTAGGGTCCGGGCGAAGGTAGGCACTGCTGCCTTGTATAGGTGGACCTGGTAATAAAGGCTGTTCACGTCCAGGGTGTAGTGGTGGGCCAGGTAGACATTTGGTTTTGAAGCACAGTCACAGGAAATACTTGCGTTTACCCGCTGTATGGTAGCAGGGTGGAAGTCTTTTCGTGGTAACAGGGTTGAGATAACCACTTGTGCATTGGGGAAAGTAGAAGAAGCTTTTTCTATCACTCCCTTGAGTGCTGTGGCCACCCTTTCCTGCTGTGTTCTCAGGTCATTTGTGCCTGTGTGTATTATTATGTGGCTGGGTGATCCTAGTCGGTCCTCAGACAGAAGGTTTAGGGCGCGCTGGGTGTTTGGACACCAGAGTTTAGACACTGTGTGTTTTGGAAAAAGTTTATTTTCTTGTATGTATTTCCCGTTTTAGTCCATAAGGAGTACAATCTGTGGCTTGTGTATGTCCTCAGTGGGTGTGGGGGGGTCGTCATGAGGGCTATCAGGGTGTCTGACAGAGGGGTTGCTCAGAGGGGTTGGGGTCCCCAGGGCTTGGGGTTTTTCATTTGTTTGTCTGGGTGTGATGTCGAGGCTATGGTCAGGGTCTAGGGTGTACTGTTCTGCTGGCTTCTCTGCGGGGGTGGCCAGCTCTTTAATGGGTTGTTCTATGTCACCTGTCATCGTTCTCACCTTCTCCTCCAGCACTCTGATCCTCTCCTCTAGTGCTCTGTTCTTCTCCTGCTCCTGCTCTTTCTCCTGTTGATGTTGTCTCACCACAGTCCAGAGTGCAGACATGTCTCTCTCTACCTCCAGCTCTCCAGGTCTAGTTAAGGGGGTGTTGTTGTGCTGGACTTTTGTCTGGGTCTGTGCTGACTGGAGTGTGTTCACCTGCTGTTCCAGCTCCACCTGCCTTACCTCCAGCTGGGTGAATTTATCCTTCATTTCAATGAGGGAGAAGTACTCTGTGCTGGGAAGTTGACTTCCTGCTTGGGGTTGCTCTGTGGGGTTATTTAATGAAGAGGTCTGGTCTGACCTGCTCGGGGTGGGGGTATCTTTCTCAAGGGAGAGCTTCTCCTGCTGAGCTATTTCTTTGATTAGGTGAAAGTCCAGCTGGAACTGTTTGGTGCTGCCTTGAACCAAAACGGTTCCAGATTTATAGAGATTAATATTAGACGACTCAGAGTCCTCGTTGTCCAGTATCCTGAGTTTCCACCCATCGCTAACACCCCCCCTCTTAACAGAGGGGTAGTGTGCTAGTATAGCACTGTGCCATGCCAGGGGATGGTCTGTGTGGAAGATAAGGTTGCTTATGTTCCCATTTTTATAAAAATCAGCAAAAAGTATCTCCTGATTCCCCAAAAGAAGTTTCATTTTGTACTCTTTTGTACTCTCTCTCTCTCTCTCTCTCTCTCTCTCTCTCTCTCTCTCTCTCTCTCTCTCTCTCTCTCTCTCTCTCTCTCTCTCTCTCTCTCTCTCTCTCTCTCTCTCTCTCTCTCTCTCTCTCTCTCTCTCTCTCTCTCTCTCTCTCTCTCTGTCTCTAGATATACAGTGCCTTCAGAAAGTATTCACACCCCTTGACTTTTTCCACAACTTGTTGTGTTACAAAGTGGGATTAAAATGGATTTAATTGTAATTTTTTGTCAACAATCTACACAAAATAATCTGTAATGTCAAAGTGGAGGAAAAATTCTAACATTTGCAAAAAAAATGAGAAATAAAATACTAATATATCTTGATTAGATAAGTATTCAACCCCCTGAGTCAATACATGTTAGAATCACCTTTGGCAGTGATTACAGCTGTGAGTCTTTCTGGGTAAATATCTAAGAGCTTTGCACACCTGGATTGTAAAATATTTGCACATTATTCTTGTTAAAATTCTTCAAGCTCTGTCAAGTTGATTGTTGATTATAGCTAGACAGCCATTTTCAAGTCGTGCCATCGATTTTCAAGCCGGTTTAAGTCAAAACTGTTACTCGGCCACTCAGGAACATTCAATGTCATCTTGGTAAGAAACTCTAGCGTATATTTGGCCTTGTGTTTTAGGTTATTGTCCTACTGAAAGGTGAATTTGTCTCCCAGTGTCTGTTGAAAAGCAGACTGAACCAGTCTGTGCTTAGCTCTATTCCAAAAAAAACTCCATGGTCCTTGCCGATAACAAGCATACCCATAACATGATCCAGCCACCATAATGCTTGAAAATATGAAGTGTTACTCAGTGATGTGTTGTGTTGGATTTGCCCCAAACATAACGCTTTGTATTCAGCAGATAAAGTAAATTCCTTTGCCACACTTTTTGCAGTTTTACTTTA
Organism: Coregonus lavaretus; assembly: GCF_964263955.1. Taxonomy (NCBI): domain Eukaryota; kingdom Metazoa; phylum Chordata; class Actinopteri; order Salmoniformes; family Salmonidae; genus Coregonus; species Coregonus lavaretus. The sequence goes on from NC_139991.1 coordinate 68,537,691, forward strand.
GTCCCTTATTGCAAACAGGATGCAGGTTTTGGAATATTGTTTATTCCGTACAGGCTTCCTTCTTTTCACTCCGTCATTTAGGCTAGTATTGTGGAGTAACTACAATGTTGTTTATCCATCCTCAGTTTTCTCCTATGACAGCCATTAAACTCTGTAACTGTTTTAAAGTCACCATTGGCCTCATGGTGAAATCCCTAAGCGGATTCCTTCCTCTCCGGAGGAAGGACGCCTGCATCTTTGTAATGACTGGGTGTAATTAATAACTTCACCATGCTCAATGGGATATTCAATGTCTGAATTTTTTTTTTTTACCCAACACGTGCCCTTCTTTGCGAGGCATTGGAAAACCTCCCTGGTCTTTGTGGTTGAATCTGTTTGAAATTCACTGCCTGACTGAGGGACCTTACAGATAATTGTATGTGTCCATGCAACTTATTATGTGACTTGTTAAGAACATTTTTACTCCTGAAATTATTTAGGCTTGCCATAACAAAGGAGTTGAATACTTATTGATTCAAGACATTTCAACATTTAATTTTGTATTAATTTGTACAAATGTCTAAAAACATAATTCCACTTTGATATTATGGGGTATTGTGTGTAGGCCAGTGACACAAACTCTCTGTTTAATCAATTTTAAATTCAAGCTGTAACGCAACAAAATGTGGGAAAAAGTAAAGGGGTGTGAATACTTTCTGAATGGACTGTATATTGAAGTAATTTGTCTGAAATGACAGCTGATATATATATATATATATATATATATATATATAGACTCCCTACAAACTCCTCAACAGCATGAATGACTGTAGAAGAAGACCTACAGACTACATACAGTCCAGGCACTGTTACAACAGTATAAGAGTAAAAGTTGTTGTCACGTGACAAGATGGTGTATTGAACACACAGCGGTGCGAATCACCTCAAGATCAAAACGTAATATTCAATATCAGTAAGTTAGACTAAATATTAGCACTTAATATACTTGTGGGTAATAACATTCAATCTGGATAATAACACAAAACAAATCATAAGGCTAGAGAAAAGTATCAACAAATATTACAACAACAAGCAACACTCAAACATGACGGAAGATAAACGGGGAGAATCAATCTCCAAGAGAAAACACGACTCCTCGACGGATCCAGATGATTTACGCTTTTCACCACTGGGACTGGTAAGTGTGGAAAGCGATCTGTTGAAGTCGATAAATGACAAACTGGGCCTACTAGAGTTGGGCAGTAAGGAGGTAAAGGAGTTGAAGGCGAGTCTTGAAATGAGTGATGAAAAATCTGCAATAATAGAGAAAGATAGAAAAAGCTAAAAGGGGCGGTCACTAAGATGGAAACGGACGTTAGGGAACTTAAACAGGAGAACAACCTTCTGAGAGAAGCCTTACTAGACATACAGACTAGATCGATGAGAGAAAATCTAGTACTTACGGGTATCCAAGAAAAAGAAGGAGAGGTTACCGAAAAAATTGTGAAGGACTTCTTTCTTACAGCGCTTCAAATCTCACTCGATGCTGTTGATAAAAATCCAACTTGAACGTGTACACTGTTTCGGACAGAGATATGAGCGTCCAATCGTTGCCAAATTTGCTTTCTTTAAGGATAAAGTAATGGTTAAAAGCCTAGGTAAAAGACTTGCTGGCACGAAAATATGCATGAATGATCAGTTCCTGAGGGAGATTGCAGAATGGCGCAAAGTTCTGTACCCAATCTTCAAGGAAAATAGATTAAAAGGGAAGCGGGTTGCTCTCGTAGTCGATAATCTGTATATTGACAACCAAATGTTCCGCGACACAAAGACTACTCCATGGCTATTCTGAAAGTTCTAATAGAGGAGTCGAATAATGGAAGACCCAATACTAGCCATGGTAGGGATTGTAATAATAAAACACGTTTATAGTATGTATAGTATTTTATAAATGGATAAGAAAGGATAACAAGTGAAATAATACATCTTCAAATATAACTAATTAGAACATAAGTACTCAATCAACATAGTGGAGATAAAAACATAGCAAACAGAAGATATAGAAGGCACAGTATGTGGGTATGTGTGGATGTATTGTGATGGAAGGTGTGTTGTACGTTTTTGTGTTTGGAAAAGTGTGGCGTTAAGTGAGTGAGAAAGGAAATGGTTTGATATCCCAGAACCAATGTGTGTCTGTGAGCAGGGGTTGTGAGAGAAAGAGCATTCAATGTAGTGCAGATGAGGGATATGCATTTTAAAATAAAGTATACATCTAATATATTTTTTTATTGTCCTATCATGATGGAACGGTCCCCAACCCTATATCCTAGACACCCACCTGAGCGACCCATACACCAAAGAGAAGTCCCCATCTGTTTTATGGACCTGCTGTGAGTTGCCTATATGCAGCCAAAACAGAAAAATAAATGCAGTCAGAGACCTACTAGAGCAGCACCGCCCCCTCAAGATTCTGAGTCTGCCTGGCAGGGTTGGTCCTACAAAGCCAGAGCCCCCTGATGGGAGAGCATAATATACAAGGAAATTCTTAAAGCTGCTACTGAAAACCTTGACGACCTTGTACTTAGCCGGTGGGGATTCCAGTGGGGTACCCCCACTCAGGTAGTGGCTGTACTGCCAACACTGGCTGCAGTAACCCATGGGGAGGGGGTCACACTCAGACAATCAGAGAGGGGGCATATTATTGTGGCCCTGGTGGCACTTAATAATCAAAGGTCTGACTGCACGGAGATGCTTGGGAAAATGGTTACAACGGGCGACCAGAGGGTTTGTGTTTCAGCGGAAGAGGGTGGATCTGATCTCCATCACCTAGGACTTGACATAGGTTAATCAAATCTGACATTTTTGTCAATTTTTGCTCAATCTTGCATGCTTTCTCAAACAGCTGTAACGATTAGTTACCGGAGTGTAACTCCAGTTCTATGAGTGGAGCGGAGCCCCATAGGGGAGCTCTGCTCCTAGTGGTTTACCCTCTGCCCTAAGGCAGCAACAGCCTGAGACAAAATTATGCACACACCTGCAGCCAATAGGAGTACAGGTGTCCCTATAAGAGGGGATGCCTCCCCTCAATCAGCCTCCCGAGATATTTTTCTTCAGCGAGACTAGAGAGGGTCGGCAGGGCCTTAAGTCCTATGGGGCTCCGCTCCACTCATAGAACTGGAGTTACACTCCGGTAACTAATCGTTCTATATCGTGGAGCTCCGCCCCATAGGGGAGCTCTGCTCCTAGTGGTTTAAGGCGGAGCGTAGCGCTCCAAAATGTACTCCCTGCCGAGCCTAACACTTCCCATCGAAACGAGAAGGTCAGGCCTAGCAATGGCTGCAACCAAGTCCCGCAGTACTGCAACTAAAAACCCCTACGGGCGTCACAATATACCGCGTCATCGGTTAAAGACCCGCCCCACCTAGTCCAATGGCAATGCCAATGACTAGTGGGCAGATCACCAGAATAGAAGCCATACTAATCTGTACTAGCAGATAGATGTGCCTCAATATCCTGTGAAAACACTACCGACCACTAATGGAATGACACCAAGTGTCACTCTACATTGTGAACGCGGTAGACCGCCTCACTCACTCAATGGAATCCCAGAGATTAGTGGGCAGGAACAAAACATGGGTCATACTAAACTGAACAAGCAGATAGATGACCTCACATTCTGTCAATCAACGCATGCCTCTACTGTACTGAACCTGTCAGTCAGGATTCATGCCACAAAATATGTTTTCTTATCCAAAGCGGACCTGATGAAAACCTTGTCCATAGTCCTGCTTTTTCCTCTCTTCCTAGCTCAAGATCTCCCTTCAGCTATGCTGAGTACAGACCAAGCCAAAGAGTTAGAAAACACATCTATCAAAAAACACGTCTTCCTAACCAAAGCGGACCTGATGGAAACCTGTGTCCACAGTCCTGCTTCTCCTCTCTTTCTTGCTCAAGATCTCCCTTCAGCCACGCTGAGTACAGATCGAGCCAGAGAGTTAGAAGACATATCTAAGAGATAGAAACTGATAAATGGAGACGGCGTCGACCAGGATGCTGCTCTACAGATATCCTCTACCCCTGTTCCTCTGAAAAGGGCAGTAGAAGCCGCTACTCCACGAGTGGAGTGAGCTCTGATACCCTGAGGCAATTGCCGCCCCGCTGCCTCATAAGCTGTCTCAATGCCTTCACAAAGCCAGTGAGACAACCGCTGTTTTGAAAGTGGTCTACCTAGTGCAGCCGCACCGTGACACACAAACAACTGAGGCGATGACCTAATCGCCGCAGTGCGCTCGACGTAACACGCCAAAGCGCGTACCGGGCACAGGCGATGGAGCTTTTCCTCAGTCCTCTCTCTATGAGGAGGAGGAGAAAAAGCCCACAGCTCCACGGTCTGTGACCTATATGAACTCTTAATAACCTTCGGCACAAATGCCGGGTTAGGACGTAACACTGCTCTGCTCAGGTCACCATTGATGGCCAGGCAGTCAGGTCTCGTCGAAAGAGCACACAAATCAGTTAGGGGAAGTGACGAGCTCTACAGCAGAGTCTCAGCACTTAATCGCTGGTTGAAAACTGTTTTCTGCCCCTCCCAAAAGATAACATTTGTGGATAATTGGCCCTCTTTCTGGGACTCACCCACAAACAGGATCAAGCCTGACCTGCTGAGGAGTGACGGACTCCATCCTAGCTGGAGGGGTGCTCTCCTCTTATCTACCAACATAGATAGGGCTCTAACTCCTTTAGCCCCACAGTGAAATAGGGTGCAGGCCAGGCAGCAGGCTGTTAGCCAACCTGCCAGCTTAGTGGAGTCTGCCAATAGCATAGTCAGTGTAGTCAGCTCAGCCATACCCATTGAGACTGTGTCTGTGCCTCGACCTAGGTTGGGCAAAACTAAACATGGTGGTGTCCACCCTAGCAATCTTATTAGGATAAAGACCTCCTCCATTCCTGCCATTATTGAAAGAGATCGTGATACCTCACATCTCAAAATAGGGTTACTTAATGTTAGATCCCTCACTTCAAAGGCAGTCATAGTCAATGAACTAATCACTGATCATAATCTTGATGTGATTGGCCTGACTGAAACATGGCTTAAGCCTGATGAATTTGCTGTGTTAAATGAGGCCTCACCTCCTGGTTACACTAGTGACCATATTCCCCGTGCATCCCGCAAAGGCGGAGGTGTTGCTAACATTTACGATAGCAAATTTCAATTTACAAAAAAAAAAATGACGTTTTCATCTTTCGAGCTTCTAGTCATGAAATCTATGCAGCCTACTCAATCACTTTTTATAGCTACTGTTTACAGGCCTCCTGGGCCATATACAGCGTTCCTCTCTGAGTTTCCTGAATTCCTATCAGACCTTGTAGTCATAGCAGATCATATTCTAATTTTTGGTGATTTTAATATTCACATGGAGAAGTCCACAGACCCACTCCAAAAGTCCTTCGGAGCCATTATCGACTCAGTGGGTTTTGTCCAACATGTCTCTGGACCTACTCACTGCCACAGTCATACTCTGGACCTAGTTTTGTCCCATGGAATAAATGTTGTAGATCTTAATGTTTTTCCACAAAATCCTGGACTATCGGACCACCATTTTATTACGTTTGCAATCGCAACAAATAATCTGCTCAGACCCCAACCAAGGAGCATCAAAAGTCGTGCTATAAATTCTCAGACAACACAAAAATTAATTGATGCCCTTCCAGACCCCTTCTGCCTACCCAAGGACGTCAGAGGACAAAAATCAGTTAACCACTTAACTGAGGAACTAAATTTAACCTTGCACAATACCCTAGATGCAGTTGCACCCCTAAAAACGAAAAACATTTGTCATAAGAAACTAGCTCCCTGGTATACAGAAAATACCCGAGCTTTGAAGCAAGCTTCCAGGAAATTGGAACGGAAATGGCGCCACACCAAACTGGAAGTCTTCCGACTAGCTTGGAAAGACAGTACCGTGCAGTACCGAAGAGCCCTCACTGCTGCTCGATCATCCTACTTTTCCAAATTAATCGAGGAAAATAAGAACAATCCAAAATTTCTTTTTGATACTGTTGCAAAGCTAACTAAAAAGCAGCATTCCCCAAGAGAGGATGGTTTTCACTTCAGCAGTGATAAATTCATGAACTTCTTTGAGGAAAAGATCATGACCATTAGAAAGCAAATTACGGACTCCTCTTTGAATCTGCGTATTCCTCCAGGGCTTAGCTGTCCTGGATCTGCACAGCTCTGCGAGGGCCTGGGATCGGGAGAGACACTTAAGTGTTTTAGTACTATATCTCTTGACACAATGATGAAAATAATCATGGCCTCTAAACCTTCAAGCTGCATACTGGATCCTATTCCTACTAAACTGCTGAAGGAGCTGCTTCCTGTGCTTGGCCCTCCTATGTTGAACATAATAAACAGCTCTCTATCCACCGGATGTGTACCAAACTCACTAAAAGTGGCAGTGATAAAGCCTCTCTTGAAAAAGCCAAACCTTGACCCGGAAAATATAAAAAACTATCGGCCAATATCGAATCTTCCATTCCTCTCAAAAATTTTAGAAAAAGCTGTTGCGCAGCAACTCACTGCCTTTCTGAAGACAAACAATGTATACGAAATGCTTCAGTCTGGTTTTAGACCCCATCATAGCACTGAGACTGCACTTGTGAAGGTGGTAAATGACCTTTTAATGGCGTCAGACCGAGGCTCTGCATCTGTCCTCGTGCTACTAGACCTTAGTGCTGCCTTTGACACCATCGATCACCACATTCTTTTGGAGAGACTGGAAACCCAAATTGGTCTACACGGACAAGTTCTGGCCTGGTTTAGATCCTACCTGTCGGAAAGATATCAGTTTGTCTCTGTGAATGGTCTGTCCTCCGACAAATCAACTGTACATTTCGGTGTTCCTCAAGGTTCCGTTTTAGGACCACTATTGTTTTCACTATATATTTTACCTCTTGGGGATGTTATTCGAAAACATAATGTTAACTTTCACTGCTATGCGGATGACACACAGCTGTACATTTCAATGAAGCATGGTGAAGCCCCAAAATTGCCCTCGCTAGAAGCCTGTGTTTCAGACATAAGGAAGTGGATGGCTGAAAACTTTTTACTTTTAAACTCGGACAAAACAGAGATGCTTGTTCTAGGTCCCAAGAAACAAAGAGATCTTCTGTTAAATCTGACAATTCATCTTGATGGTTGTAAAGTCGTCTCAAATAAAACTGTGAAGGACCTAGGCGTTACTCTTGACCCTGATCTCTCTTTTGACGAACATATCAAGACTGTTTCAAGGACAGCTTTTTTCCATCTACGTAACATTGCAAAAATCAGAAATTTTCTGTCCAAAAATGATGCAGAAAAATTAATCCATGCATTTGTTACTTCTAGATTAGACTACTGCAATGCTCTATTTTCCGGCTACCCGGATAAAGCACTAAATAAACTTCAGTTAGTGCTAAATACGGCTGCTAGAATCCTGACTAGAACCAAGAAATTTGATCATATTACTCCAGTGCTAGCTTCCCTACACTGGCTTCCTGTTAAGGCAAGGGCTGATTTCAAGGTTTTACTGTTAACCTATAAAGCGTTACATGGGCTTGCTCCTACCTATCTTTCCGAGTTGGTCCTGCCGTACATACCAATACGTACGCTACGGTCACAAGACGCAGGCCTCCTAATTGTCCCTAGAATTTCTAAGCAAACAGCGGGAGGCAGGGCTTTCTCCTATAGATCTCCATTTTTATGGAACAGTCTGCCTACCCATGTGAGAGACGCAGACTCGGTCTCAACCTTTAAGTCTTTACTGAAGACTTATCTCTTCAGTAGGTCATATGATTGAGTGTAGTCTGGCCCAGGAGTGTGAAGGTGAACGGAAAGGCTGGAGCAACGAACAGCCCTTGCTGTCTCTGCCAGGCCGGTTCCCCTCTCCACTGGGGTTCTCTGCCTCTAACCCTGTTGCAGGGGCTGAGTCACTGGCCTGCTGGTGCTCTTTCATGCCGTCCCTGGGAGGGGTGCGTCACTTGAGTGGGTTGAGTTACTGACGTGATCTTCCTGTCTGGGTTGGCGCCCCCCCCCCCCCTTGGTTTGTGCTGTGGTGGAGACCTCTGTGGGCTATACTCGGCCTTGTCTCAGGATTGTAAGTTGGTGGTTGGGGATATCCCTCTAGTGGTGCGGGGGCTGTGCTTTGGCGGAGTGGGTGGGGTTATATCCTTCCTGTTTGGCCCTGTCCGGGGGTTTCTTCGGATGGGGCCACAGTGTCTCCGGACCGCTCCTGTCTCAGCCTCCAGTATTTATGCTGCAGTAGTTTATGTGTCGGGGGGCTGGGGTTAGTTGGTTATACCTGGAGTACTTCTCCTGTCTTATCCAGTGTCCTGTGTGAATTTAAGTATGCTCTCTCTAATTCTCTCGTTCTCTCTTTCTCTCTGAGAACCTGAGCCCTAGGACCATACGTCAGGACTACCGGGCATGATGACACCCTGCTGCCCCCAGTCCGCCTGGCCTTGCTGCTATTCCAGTTTCAACTGTTCTGCCTGCGGCTACGAAACCCCTACCTGTCCCAGACCTGCTGTTTTCAACTCTAAATGATCGGCTATGAAAAGCCAACTGAGAGACCTGAGCCCTAGGACCATACGTCGGGACTACCGGCCGTGGTGACTCCTTGCTATCCCCAGTCCGCCTGGCCTTGCTGCTATTCCAGTTTAAACTGTTCTGCCTGCGGTTATGGAACCCCTACCTGTCCCAGACCTGCTGTTTTAAACTCTAATGATCGGCTATGAAAAGCCAACTGAGATTTATTCCTGATTATTATTTGACCATGCTTGTCACTTATGAACATTTTTGAACATCTTGGCATGGTTCTGTTATAATCTCCACCCGGCACAGCCAGAAGAGGACTGGCCACCCCTCATAGCCTGGTTCCTCTCTAGGTTTCTTCCTAGGTTTTGCCTTTCTAGGGAGTTTTTCCTAGCCACCGTGCTTCTACACCTGCATTACTAGCTGTTTGGGGTTTTAGGCTGGGTTTCTGTACAGCACTTCGAGATATTAGCTGATGTAAGAAGGGCTATATAAAATAAAATTGATTGATTGATTGATTGAAATCACTGACCCGCTTAGCTGTAGTCAAAGCGAGCAACAGTGCTGTCTTAATAGACAGCATCTTGAGGGGTATTTGATTCAATGGCTCGAACGGCGACTTACATAGCGCTTCGAGTACCAAAGCCAAATCCCACTGAGGAAGCGTGACTCTAGGTGTTGGCCTAAGTCGCCGTGTTCCTAATAGGAAGCGTTTCACTAGAGGGTGGCTAAAGACATTGTCTCTGCCAAACCCCTCATGACAAGCTGAAATTGCTGCTGCAAACACCCTAATAGTGGCAGGCGATTTTTGCTTATCAAACATGAGCTGTAGAAAAGAGAGAATACTCTCCACCTGACAGCTCATGGGGTCTACACCTTGTGTGACACACCATCGTGAAAACACATTCCATCTACTGGCATACATCTTAGAAGTGGAACTGGCACGTGAACCCTGTATGGTCCTGATCACTGCATCAGATAACCCACGGCGCTCTAGCCTGTCCCTCTCAGCAGCCAGGCCTTCAGTGGTTGGCCGATTATGGGCAATTTCCCTATCGTGCCTCCCGCCTGAGACAACGCGTCCCGTCGATGTGGAATTGGCCAAGGTGGCGCAATCAACATCTGACTCATCTCCGCAAACCAAGGAGCCCCCGGGCGATCGGGCGCTATCAGTATCACTGACAGCCCCCCTGACCTCACCCTGGCTAGCAGTGGGAGAATGCAGGACAGCGGAGGGAATGCATACAGGAGAACTCTCGGCCACGGTTGGTGCGCAAAGGCGTCCCTTCCCAGTGGCGGTTCGTCCTGTTCCCTCAGAGAGAACCACAGAGGACATTGCGCGTTCACGCGTGACGCGAATAGGTCCACCTCGGCTCTCCCGAATTGTTCCCAAATCTGGAGAACAATGTCTGGATGCAGACACCACTCGTTGTCTCGAGGACCCCCTCTTGACATGAGGCCTGCTCCTACGTTCAAGTAGCCCGGAATGTGTGCTGCTCTCAATGAGCGAAGGTGCTCGTGAGCCCACAGCCACAATTCCTCTGCCGCCCGATGGAGAGCAGAAGACCTGACTCCTCCCTGGCGATTTATGTGAGCTACTGTGGTCCGGTTGTCTGACCAGACCAGCACATCGCGACCCAGAAGGGTAGACGCGAAGTGGGTCAGAACCAGTCGAACCGTTTCCAACTCCAAGAGGTTGATATGACGACCTGATTGAGGCCACACACCTCCTATCGCTTGGGTCTGACATGTCCCTCCCCATGTCCCTGCTCGTGAATACTGGGATGTGAGAGGACACCTTTCCTATCGGGACTCCGTGCGTGAGAACGCGCGGGTTTCTCCAATAGTTCAGATCTGCACTGAGCGAGAGTGGAACCACCACCAACCGATGACGTTGACGCAATGGGTCTAGTCTTAGTTGGGCGAACCATCGCTGCATCCTGCGCATATGCAGGAGTCCCAGCGGAACCACAGAGTGGGCTGACGACATGAGACCCAAAAGTGACATGATCGACAGCGCCGTCACCGTGTGATTCGGACGACACTTCCTCAGGGCTAGCAACAAGGCTACCCTTCGGGGGTCCGAAATTCGAGCCCTCATCCTCACAGTGTCTAGCTGTATCCCCAGGTAGACAATCTGATGAGTGGGCCAGGGCGCGCTCTTTTTCCAATTCACAGCAAACCCCAGACTTGTGAGATGCATCACTGTCTGTGTTGTGTGAGTGATCGCCAGCTCTGCTGACGGGGCGAGAACCAGTAGGTCGTCCAGGTAGGCTAGTAGCCGTATTCCCTGACGATGCAACGGTTCCAATGCCGCCTCCACACACTTGGAAAATGTGCGAGGTGCCAGGGCGTACCCAAATGGCATCCTCGTGTATTCGTACGCCACCCCTTGAAAGGCGAACCGCAGAAACTTCCTGTGACGCGGCTGAACCGGCACATGAAAGTACGCGTCCTTTAGGTCTATGCTCGTACAAAAGTCCCCTCTCTGGACACATTCCAGCAGACGTTTTGTCGTTAGCATTCGGAAGGGCCGTTTGGTTATGCTCTCGTTGAGAATGCGTAAGTCCAAAATCGGCCTCACTCCCCCCGTCTTTTTGGGCACTAGGAAATAAGGCGAATATAGCCCTTTGTTCCTTTGCTCCCGGGGAACTACTGTCACCGCCTCCTTCGCCAAAAGTTCCGTAATCTCTGTCATCAGAGCGGCCACTTTGTCTGGCGTTTTCATCACCGTCTCCACCACTCCCCTGAACGGGGGTGGGGTCCGGTGGAATTGGAGAGCATAACCCTTCTGCAACGTCTGTTCTAGCCAGCGTGAGAGGGTGCAGCTTCTTCGCCACTGCCAGCAATGCAGAGAAAGCGGCTGAGCACGAAGCTGTGGTGCATCCAGTAGGAAGGACCTGTATTCCTCTATGGCCCTTACCGCCACTGTTCCCCAACATTGAAGTGGTGGAACAGCCCAAGGTGGGCCTCCCGTGAAAGGGAGAGGAACCATCAATGCGTTCTGAGAGAGAAGGAGGAGCAGGGACGTCGGTTAAACTCGTAACCGTCGTATTCCTGCCCTCCTTGAACGCATCGTGGGTCTGAATTGTGCTGACCGAGGTCACAGCCTGCGGCAGGGCACCATCCCCAGCAAGCGATTGCGTCATCTTAGGTGACTACAATTCGCTATCAGAGCCCTTCACTACAGTACTCCTAGAAGTCTGTAGTATGAAGTCTCTATGAGGTAAAACAAGGCGGCGCCTTGATACCTTCTTAACTTTCACCTTCTGTGTGTATTCAACTCTGCACCCCTGGTGGGTTGATTCACACTCAGTGTGGTGAGTACTAGCTCGTTCTGTCAGGGGAGCTGATACTTTGGTTATACCCATAACCCTAGTAATCCGGCCCTCCGTGAACGTAGCATGGGTCTGAATCGCATTAACCGAGACCTTGGTCTGCGATAATGCGCCGTCCCCAGATAGCTGCTGTGTTACAATGCCTGGGGGCGCCGATACCTTCGTGACCGCGGTAATCGGGCCCTCCGTGAACGCAGCATGGGTCTGGCTCGTACTAGCGGAGACCTTAGTCTGTGCTAGTGCGCCATCCCCAAATAGCGGCTGCGTCCTCATGTCAGAATCTGACCGGGACTGCTGCCTTCTATGTAAAGCACTTCTTATACGTGAAGTGTGATGTGACGACCTGATTGAGGTCTTACGGATACCTACTCTAAGTGCCTGTTCAGCAACGCACCCTCGGTGGGCTGAACGGCTCTTAGAGTGGTAAGGAAGAGAGGGTGAGATTTGAACGCTCTCGGACGTATTATGGAAAATAGGCTCTTTTTTGACAAAGTCAGGTGGAGCCAACTCTTTATTAAATACATCAACAAAGGCATTTACATCAACACCCATCCCTTCAACCGAAGGGTGGGGGGGAACATTGGGCACGTTCGACACCATCGATGCGTCCTCCATCCTCTCCCCCGCGTCCCGTCACGTACGCCTCCTCTTGCCTCCCTTGGAGGGCCAGGTCGGCGTCCTCGTCACCTCCCTCGCCGGCTGTAGTGGGGCTACCATAGCTGCTGGAAGGGCGGGGCCCGTTCCCTTGCTGCTCGTGGCCGCCGGATGACGCCGATTTCGCCGCCTCGCCGTAGACCCCGGTCTACTTAGAGGGGCGGAGGTAGATGGCCTTTGGGATGGAGGGGGGCCGAGTCGTCCTGCCAACGGCAGGTGCTTGGCCAGCTGCTTCTTATCCTCCTCCAGCTTGGAAAAACGCTCCGTCGCCTCTTTGACTGCGACCCCAAAGAGGCCGTCGTCAGAGAGGGGGGCGTTCAAGAGAGACGTCCTGTCTGCCTCTTTCATGGATGTCAAGGACAACCAGAGGTGTCGTTCCCCGACCACCGAAGTGGCCATGGACCTCCCCGCGCAGACAGCGGACGCCTGTGTCAGGTGGAGTATGGCGCCAGAAATTCTGGACGCCTCCTCCACCTCCTCCGGTGCCAGCTCTGTCTTGCCCGTGGTTAAACGGGACAGAGAGGCCGCCAAGAGGGCAATGTTGTTAGCTGCTGCTACAGCTTGGGCTCCCAACCCAAAGGACTTCTCTAACAGCGACGCTGTGAGTCGGTCCTTCTGGGATGGCAACGTGGCCTTCTTGGAAGAGGGCCAAGGGCTCGAACCCGGTACGAGATACGCCGCCATGGCGCTCTCTAACCTGGGGATTCCCTGACCCTGAAACCTTCCTTCCACTCTCGTGAATGGGAGATACGCTTTTACTGGCGAACGCGCCGCTAAAGGTGCCTCCCACGAGCCCTCAACGTACCTAGCCAAAGAAGGCATGGCAGGAGCCACTGGCTCTGCCGCCTTCCTTGGCCTGGAATAAGGACCGCCCTCCATCATATCAACCTCCGGTGCGGAGGGAAGAGGGGGCAGCCTTATCACCAGCCGTTGAGCAGCTCTCTCAATGACCCGGAAAATCCGATCTCAGAGAGGCTGCAGCGAAAGAGAGAGCTTCTGATCTCTCAGAGCTCGTATCCCCTTCGCTATAGGGACTACAAGCCCTCTCGCTCTCCAAAGGAAAGGGGGGCTTGAAAGTATGAGGGATGGGGTCCAACTGTTCCATTGGAATGCCAGACCCCTCCTCAAAGTCCCTATCTTCCCCCGAGTCTGCGCCGTCGGACGACGCCTCTGAAGCAGAGGCTAGTATCGACAGCACGTCCTCAAGGGGGATGTCCTCCCTGAAAAACGCCCAACGCTGCTTCCTCTCCTTTAAAGAAAGGAGGGCGCAGGAGGCGCAATTCGGGGGACTGCAGACGCCTTCCTTGGCATGCTGGGATCCCAAACACACGAAACACAGGTCGTGGTGGTCACCGGCCGCCATGGAAGTGCATCTGCACTGAGCTCTGAAAATAGCTTTTGGGGGTGGAAAAGACGACGTTGATGACTGGAATATCAACGGCGTTTTCATCCTGAGTCTTGTGCTTCGTCTCTTCTTGGCTCTTCAGTCTAGTCATCCAGTCGCTGAAGAAAAAGGGAGGCTGATTGAGGGGAGGCATCCCCTCTTATAGGGACACCTGTACTCCTATTGGCTGCAGGTGTGTGCATAATTTTGCCTCAGGCTGTTGCTGCCTTAGGGCAGAGGGTAAACCACTAGGAGCAGAGCTCCCCTATGGGGCGGAGCTCCACGATATAGAACTGTATATGCATTCGAAAAGCAGGTCCTTTCATGAGGGGCTCTGGGATGTAACATCCTTTGAGCATCTGAGCTTATGGTTGATTGTGGAGGAAAGGGGTTGAGTGTGTAAGAGTATGTGCGTGTGTGTATGTATCCCACATCTGTTGCAAGGAGGTAAGGATGTTAGGGAGAATATAGGATGAACCACAATAATTGTTTGCTAAAATAATAATTGCTTGACAAAAATGTAATGAAATACAATGGTAATCCGGGTTATAGGTAACAATCTTTCGCATGAACTGCCAACATTATTACACATATTAATTGATAATGATAGAAATTAAGATATGCAAGATATTTGAATATATATATATATATATACAGTGGGGAGAACAAGTATTTGATACACTGCTGATTTTGCAGGTTTTCCTACTTACAAAGCATGTAGAGGTCTGTAATTTTTATCATAGGTACACTTCAACTGTGAGAGACAGAATCTAAAACAAAAATCCAGAAAATCACATTGTATGATTTCTAAGTAATTAATTTGCATTTTATTGCATGACATAAGTATTTGATCACCTACCAACCAGTAAGAATTCCGGCCCTCACAGACCTGTTAGTTTTTCTTTAAGAAGCCCTCCTGTTCTCCACTCATTACCTGTATTAACTGCACCTGTTTGAACTCGTTACCTGTATAAAAGACACCTGTCCACACACTCAATCAAACAGACTCCAACCTCTCCACAATGGCCAAGACCAGAGTGCTGTGTAAGGACATCAGGGTTAAAATTGTAGACCTGCACAAGGCTGGGATGGGCTACAGGACAATAGGCAAGCAGCTTGGTGAGAAGGCAACAACTGTTGGCACAATTATTAGAAAATGGAAGAAGTTCAAGATGACGGTCAATCACCCTCGGTCTGGGGCTCCATGCAAGATCTCACCTCGTGGGGCATCAATGATCATGAGGAAGGTGAGGGATCAGCCCAGAACTACACGGCAGGACCTGGTCAATGACCTGAAGAGAGCTGGGACCACAGTCTCAAAGAAAACCATTAGTAACACACTACGCCGTCATGGATTAAAATCCTGCAGCGCACGCAAGGTCCCCCTGCTCAAGCCAGCGCATGTCCAGGCCCGTCTGAAGTTTGCCAATGACCATCTGGATGATCCAGAGGAGGAATGGGAGAAGGTCATGTGGTCTGATGAGACAAAAATAGAGCTTTTTGGTCTAAACTCCACTCGCCGTGTTTGGAGGAAGAAGAAGGATGAGTACAACCCCAAGAACACCATCCCAACCGTGAAGCATGGAGGTGGAAACATCATTATTTGGGGATGCTTTTCTGCAAAGGGGACAGGACGACTGCACCGTATTGAGGGGAGGATGGATGGGGCCATGTATCGCGAGATCTTGGCCAACAACCTCCTTCCCTCAGTAAGAGCATTGAAGATGGGTCGTGGCTGGTTCTTCCAGCATGACAACGACCCGAAACACACAGCCAGGGCAACTAAGGAGTGGCTCCGTAAGAAGCATCTCAAGGTCCTGGAGTGGCCTAGCCAGTCTCCAGACCTGAACCCAATAGAAAATCTTTGGAGGGAGCTGAAAGTCCGTATTGCCCAGTGACAGCCCCGAAACCTGAAGGATCTGGAGAAGGTCTGTATGGAGGAGTGGGCCAAAATCCCTGCTGCAGTGTGTGCAAACCTGGTCAAGACCTACAGGAAACGAATGATCTCTGTAACTGCAAACAAAGGTTTCTGTACCAAATATTAAGTTCTGCTTTTCTGATGTATCAAATACTTATGTCATGCAATAAAAAGCAAATTAATTACTTAAAAATCATACAATGTGATTTTCTGGATTTTTGTTTTAGATTCCGTCTCTCACAGTTGAAGTGTACCTATGATAAAAATTACAGACCTCTACATGCTTTGTAAGTAGGAAAACCTGCAAAATCGGCAGTGTATCAAATACTTGTTCTCCCCACTGTATATACAAAGCAAATTGAGGTGAGAGCATTGGAAATGCTTTTGGCGGTTGACCTGCTTCTGTTTTGTGGGTGGCACTGTGTGCTGTTTTCGAAGGATGGGTCCTGGCCTCTCCGGGGGCCTAGGGATCCGGGGAGACGGGGGTGGTATGCCGATCACTGGGATGACAACCCAACTTGGGTTGGGGAGGGTCTTTAGCGGGGGGAATAGTGGAGAACAATTGGAGGGTTACTTAGTAGCAATGCAAATATCATGGTACAGCTATATGGACACTTAATCACTATGGTACTTTTTATTGGTAAATGTACAAACATATATTATGATAAATAGATTTGAAACTTGTATCTCATTATGGTAAGTGGTGAAATAAGTATAGCCAGTTATAATTGTAATGGCTTAGCAGATAATAACAAAAGAAAAACAATATTTACATGGCTCAAAGAGAAGGAATATAAAATCTATTGTTTACAGGAAACTCATTCAACAATTCTAGATGAAGTTGTGTGGAGAAAGGACTATAGAAATATACTTCTCCCATGGGCAAAGAAACTCAAAAGGGGTGATGATATTAGTTAACAGTAATTTTGATCTGAATGTGCAAATTGTCCAAACAGATCCGCAAGGTAGATGGATGATTTTAAATATGTTATTGGACCATAAACAGATATGGCTCATTAACCTTTACGGACCAAATAATGATGATCCACGCTTCTTTGACAATATATATAATAAATGATCAACCCTGCAAGCAATACAAGACTCTATTGTTATGGTGGGAGATTATAATACTGTTTTAAATAGCTCAATGGACCGTAAAGGAAATCACACTACAAACTATCACCCTCATGCTCTTAAGGAAATCATGAATGTCATGGATACATTAGAACTAGTGGATATATGGAGGCTTAAATATCCTGACCTAGTGAGATATACATGGTGGAGACTCAATCAAGCTAGTCGTCTTGACTTCTTTCTTATGTCATTCTCGTTGGCACCAAAAGTTTAAAAAGTGTTGATAGGGGACAGAATGCGGTTGGACCATCATATAATTGGCATATACATTACTCTTACTGAAGTTCCACGTGGGCGAGGATAATGGAAATGTAATCAAAGCCTATTGGATGATAACTTGTTTTTAACTAGGACAGAGGAATTTATAACAAAAATGTTCCGACATAACATAGGTACAGCAAATCCCCTTATTGTATGGGACACTTTTAAATGTGCCTTTAGAGGCCATGCAATTCAGTACTCATCTCAAAAACAAAAGCAATTTAGGTCAAAAGAGTCCATACTAACAAAGGAAATAAAAGGTCTAACAGAACAGAGAGATAGCAATAAAAACGGTAACATAGAGACTCAGAATAAATTAGAGGAAAAACTAAAAGAAATGGAGAAACTTATTCAAGAAAGATCAAGTATAATATATTATAAAAATAAAGCAAACTGGATGGAATATGGGGAAAAATGGAAATGCTACCAAAAAGAATTTACTGAAACTGGTCATAAATGACGGAGTCACCCATGATTCACCAAATTATATTTTGAAGGAGGAAGCAAAGTACTTTAAGCATATGTTTTTGTTTCAGTCGCCTCCATCTCCTCTAACTGAAGCTAATTGTAGGGATTTTTTTCTATTGATAATGTAAAATTAACAGCCATACAGAAAGACTCATGTGAAGGTGAAATTACAGAGGATGAACTTCTGGATGCAATTAAAGTCTGGGAAAATTCCAGGCTTTTTTGATATACTCAGAGGACCGTTATTAGCATGTTTTAACCACTCCTATGTAAATGGTAGATTATCAGACACTCAACAAGAAGGTCTGATTTAATTATTACTGAAACAGGATACAAGTGGGAAATATAAAAAATTGGAGGCCCCTTACACTTCAGTCTTGTGATGCAAAAATTCTAGCAAAATGTATAGCGCATAGAATTAAAAGGGTATTGTCGGACATTATTCATTCTAATCAGACAGGTTTTTTACATGGACGATACATTGGAGATAATATAAGGCAAGTACTGGAAACAATAGAACACTATGAAAAATCTGGGAAACCAGGCCTGCTATTCATAGCAGACTTTGAAAAGGCATTTGATAAAGTACGACTGGAGTTTATATATAAATGCCTGGAGCATTTCAAATTTGGAGAATCTCTTACAAAATGGGTTAAAATCATGTAAAGTAACCCTAAGTCTAAAATGGTAAATAATGGCTATTTCTCTGAAAGTTTTAAACTGTCAAGAGGAGTAAAACAAGGTTGTCCACTATTGGCATATCTAATTATTATGGCCATCGAAATGTTAGCTATTAAAATCAGATCCAACAATAGTATCAAGGGATTAGAGATCCAGGGCTTAAAAACACTGTATGCTGATGATTCATGTTTTCTTTTAAATCCATAACTAGAATCCCTCCACAGCCTCATAGAGGATCTAGATACATTTTCTAACCTCTCTGGATTACAACCAAATTATGAAAAATGTACTATAATACGTATTGGATCACTAAAAAATAAAAATGTTACATTACCATGTAGTTTACCAATGAAATGGTCTGATGGTGATGTGGATATACTAAGAATACATATCCCAAATTAAATAAATGTGATCTCACTCATTTTACATTTTAGTCATTTAGCAGACACTCTTATCCAGAGCGATTTACTGTTAAGTGAGTGCATACATTTTCATACTGGCCCCCTGTGGGAAACGAACCCACAACCCTGGCGTTGCAAACGCCATGCTCTACCAACTGAGCTACATCCCTGCCGGCCATTCCCTCCCCTACCCTGGATGACGCTGGCTAATTGTGTGCCTCCCCATGGGTCTCCCGGTTGCGGCCGGCTACGACAGAGTCTGGATTTGAACCAAGATCTCTAGTGGCACAGCTAGCACTGTGATGCAGTGCCTTACACCACTGCGCCACTCGGGAGAACCGGGAGAACTCCAATACATTTTAATAGAAAGTTAGCAAAAATAGATAAGATCTTGCTACCATGGAAAGGTAATTACCTGTCTATTTGTGGGAAAATCCCCCTGATTAACTCTTTAGTATTATCCCAGTTTACCTATTTGCTTATGGTCTTGCCTACGCCTAGCGAACAGTTTTTTTGAGAAAAAAAGATTCCATTTTATTTGGAACGGCAAGCCAGACAAATTTAAAGGGCCTATTTATATAATTAATATGAATTCGGAGGATATAAATTATTAAATATTAAAGCATTAGACCTATCACTAAAAGCTTCAGTCATACAAAAGTTATACTTAAATCCGAACTGGTTCTCTAGCAAATTAGAAAGATTGTCTCACCCCATGTTCAAGAATGGTATTTTTCCCTTAATTCAGATTACAACTTTCAGTTATTTGAAAAGGAAATCATCTCCCAAATATCACTATTTCTAAAACAAGTCATAGAAAGTTGGTTGCAATTACAATTGAATCCTCCTGAAACGACAGAACAAATAATGCAACAAATATTGTGGTTAAACTCAAATACAGTCGTGGTCAAACGTTTTGAGAATGACACAAGTATTGGTCTTCACAAATTTCGGTGCTTCAGTGTTATGAGATATTTTTGTTACTATGGTATACTGAAGTATAATTACAAGCATTCCATAAGTGTCAAAGGCTTTTATTGACAATTACATTACGTTTATGCAAAGAGTTAATATTTGCAGTGTTGACCCTTCTTTTTCAAGACCTCTGCAATCCACCCTGGCATGCTGTCAGTTAACTTCTGGGCCACATCCTGACTGATGGCAGCCCATTCTTGCATAAGAAGAGGGATCTCCAGCCTTGTCCTCGTCAACACTCTCACCTGTGTTAACGAGAGAATCACTGACATGATGGCAGCTGGTCCTATTGTGGCAGGGCTGAAATGCAGTGGAAATGTTTTTTTGGGATTAAGTTCATTTTCATGGCAAAGAGGGACTTTGCAATTAATTACAATTCATCTGATCACTCTTCTTAACATTCTGGAGTATATGCAAATTGCCATCATCAAAACTGAGGCAGCAGACTTTGTGAAAATTAGTATTTGTGTCATTCTCAAAACTTTTGTCCACGAATGTATACTAATTGATAAAAAACACATTATTTTTTTAATAATAAAAAAAAAAGGTATAATCTTCGTAAAATAGGTAGGACTGGTGGAGTCATGTCGCACATGCAGCTAACAGAAACGTATGGAAATGTCTGCTCTACCCAAAATTACAACCAAATAATTGCAGCATTACCACAAAAATGGAAGAGGAAAGTGGAAGGGGGAGAAAGTAAGGAACTTGTCTGTCGGCCCTGCATTAAAGAACTTAAGGTTAAAGAAAACTGTGATAAATAAAAATGTATACCAGTTTCATTTAAGGACCAAAGGATTGACAGCCCAGAATAATCTCCAACAGGAGGACTTTGTTGTTATACACGGTAGGCTAAAGTGAGCTCCAAAAGTATTGGGACAGTGAGAAATAATGATGAGTGAGAAAGTTACAGAGGCATACCCCCTCCCCCAAAATGCTAACCTACCCTGTTATTGTAGTGGTGAGAGGTTAGCATGTCTTGATGGTATCATATTTGTGCGTCTTTAACTTTCTCTCTCATCATTATTCACCATTCATTCAGGACTGTCCATAATCATGGTAGCATCCACATTAATGTAGAAGTGTTTAGAAACATATTCTATTCTTATTTACAATAAAAGTGACTCCGAAATGACATTATTTAACATTAATTTCTATTGGGCACAAAATAATCTGAAACACAACCAAAACAAACAGCAAACGCATCCAACAAGTTTGTAGAGTCACAAGCTTAATGTAATCATTGCGTGCTAGGAATATGGGATACACAGGTGAATTTGTCCCAATACTTTTGGTCCTCTATGTACAAAAAGTGCACTAAACGGTTCACCCGATATGGATGAAATACCCTCAAATTAAAGCTGACAGTCTGCACTTTAACCGCATTGTCATTGTATCATTTCAAATCCAAAGTGCTGGAGTACAGAGCCAAAACAACTAAACATGTGTCACTGTCCCAATACTTTTGGAGCTCACTGTATATCTAAAATGTTCCACCTTTGTAAGTAGGTCACTGATAGAACAATGATTTAAAGGGGTTATAAAAGAGACTCAGAGAGATACAGTGACACCTTATGGGGGTCATTGTGGATCATGCTACTAGGCTAGCTCATGTTTTCTTTAGGAATGGGCAAATGGGCATTTTACATTTGGCCTATGTTGTATCATATCATGTCGTATGTTGTTCAAATTTTTCACATTTATTTATAAAGCTGTTTTTACATCAGCAGATGTCACTTAGTGCTTATGTTGTATGGATTCGCTGCAGAAAATCATGTTGTTGTTTTTTTGCCAGATTGAGTTTCTGTTTACACTGGCAGATTCCAGCGAGCATGATACATCTGACAAACAGCTGCCCGTCAAAGCCAACCGGTTATTGCTGCAGATGTTCTTATCATTGGGGAGAGGCTTTACGGTTCGCAACTGAACTTACAAAGCTTTGCATGTTTCATGGCAGGAACACAGTCCTCACCATGCGGCATGACGAGAGGGACAGTCCATCTCATCTCTGCCATTGAACCACTTGCCCGTGGGGAGGCCTCAAACCTACTAATGGCCCTCTCCAAGGGACCTGGCTTGCATGTGTAACATGCGGGATATGAACCCCCATCTCCCACGGGAGCAACCAGTTTCTTAGACCAGCGTTTCACAAACTCGGTCCTCGGGATCCCAAGGGGTGCACGTTTTGGTTTTTGCCCTAACACTACACAGCTGATTGAAATGATCAAAGCTTGATGATTAGTTGATTATTTTAAAAACCAAAATGTGCACCCCTTGGGGTCCCGAGGACCTAGTTTGGAAAACCCTGTTTAGACCATTAGACCAAGAGGAAATTCCCTCTTGGGCCGACATTGGTTTTGAAGTTTGCAGGCGGGGCTACCTCATCACGTGACCATGACCGACTCACTTGCTATAGCTATTGGATTTTCCCTGACTCTTACCATCGGATGGGCCCCAGCCATCAATCTGTAAGTCTCTGGTCTTTTGATCTGCAGTTATGTTTTAGTTGTGTTGTGTTAGTTGTGTTCTAACTGGTCTCCAGTAGTTGGGCTCTAGCATGCCGACCGTAGCCGTGCTGACTGGCTGACTCATTCTAATGTAACGTTAGCAGGCTGGTAGGGCTAATGTTAGCAGGCTAGTTGGCTAGCAACCTTGCAAGTTGATTTGTAACAATAAATTCATAAAGTATTTGCTTGTAAGTTGGCTGAAAATTGTATTGAAACCAGCAATTTGGAGTTATACATTTGAAGTTATTTCTGTTGGATTTTACATTATAGCATTATAGGGAATAGACTTGCCGGGTACTCCATTTTACAACACACATTCTTCAGAATTCTGATCAGTTTTATGTAATAACTGTGAGGTGTAACTTTGTATTGGGACTTTTGATGTGTATACTAACGCAAATCCATATGTTACATGTGGTTACGATTATGCTACCTACCCTTTAATCCAGCCTGGCCAGGAGAGAGGCACAGCTGACAACTGACCCTACTTTGCTGTGGTCTGAGCTGGTTAAGCTGCCTACCACACAATTAGTGTGCCTTAAGAAGATGAGGACAAACACTTTGAACAGAAAGAGAGAAGAGCAAAGTAGGGTAATCCTAGAATAGACATCTTGAAATAGATGAGCAAGAGGGTAAATGTTACGGGTCTCTTTTCCATCCACCCTAGACTTTTAAAGCCACGGGGTTCGTAACAAGCCCAACGCAAGAGGCAAGTACTTGAATATGTTTGGGAATGCATTTTAATTCAGTTAATTCAAGAGATGAAATGAAAATCAAGAGCTGTCTATCAGAGGCCTCTAGAGGGCCCTATACTAAATATGAGTACAATTCTGGGATAAAAATGTAATTGAACCAAAATAGACCTACAAGAGAATGTAGGCTGCATGTCGGTCAAGGTGGTCAAAACTAGTACATTGGACTGCATAGTGAGATTGGAGCAATATTGAAGTTCCAATCCATTCATTATAGGCCTAATATAAGAATGAAATTGAAATAACATTGTAATTTTAAAATGATCTTCGTGCTAGACTAGACTGTGCTCTAGTCTGTAGGCCTAGCCTATAGACCACGCCAAGAAGTGGCATTTTCAAAAAGCATGTTGTTGTTGTTGTCAAATGTTTACTTCACCTGCTGTTCACCTCACCAGGCTCACCTCTTCATGAATTTGAAAAAGGAGGAACATTTTAGGCTTTGGACAGTCGAAAAATGTGGTATGGACTTCCCTCTTCGCCTTTGAAGCAGATAATGTGGGTAGGCCTATTCATTCATCCCTTCTGCACAAAGTCAACGCCACCTGTCCTGTCAGTCCTGACTCTTGTCCCTCTCTGTCCACTTCTGCCAAGTCGCGAACTGACTGAACTGCTCTCAAGCTCATCTAGTCTGACGGGAAACACAGGTAATGAAGTGACTTTTTCGTAGCAGGTTAGGAGAAATGTACGCAGCAGGCTAAGATAATTAACATAGCAGGTTAGGAGACTGAAATTAAGTTTAGGAAAATGCTCTCTTAACCTGCTACGAAAATCACTTTGTATCGAAGTGGCGTGAAAAGAGTGTGTCTCCTAGTCTGACATCACACGTGCACGTGCTCCTTCGACCCCTTCAATGGGACTCCCTAAAAGCATGGTTCTTCTATGGAAAAGGCTATAAGGACATGCCTGATATTTCATTTCAGAATGTATTAAAATTAGGTTAGGGTCAGAGTTAAGGGTTTGGTTAAGGTTAGGTCAGTTTTAGGTTTTGGCTAGTTGGTTTAAACATCATCTGTGTCCTTATAGTCTCTCCCCACTTCTATACAGCTACAGTGCCTTGCAAAAGTATTCATCCCCCTTGGCGTTTTCCCTATTTTCTTGCATTACAACCTGTAATTTAAATGGATTTTTATTTGGATTTCATGTAATGGACATACACAAAATAGTCCAAATTGGTGAAGTGAAATGAAAAAAATAACTTGTTTAGAAAAAAATGAGTTGGGTTATAAAAAAATATCAGAAACTTTGAACATCCCACGGAGAACCATTAAATCCATTATAAAAAAAAATTGAAAGAATATGGCACCACAACAAACCTGCCAAGAGAGGGCCGCCCACCAACACTCACAGACCAGGCAAGGAGGGCATTAATCAGAGAGGCAACAGAGACCAAAGATAACCCTGAAGGAGCTGCAAAGCTCCACAGCGGAGATTGGAGTATCTGTCCATAGGACCACTTTAAGCCGTACACTCCACAGAGCTGGGCTTTACGGAAGAGTGGAAAGAAAAAAGCCATTGCTTAAAGAAAAAAATAAGCAAACACGTTTGGTGTTCACCAAAAGGCATGTGGGAGACTCTGGTCAGATGAGACTAAAATTGAGGTTTTTGGCCATCAAGGAAAACGCCATGTCTGGCGCAAACCCAACACCTCTCATCACTCTGAGAACACCATCCCCACAGTGAAGCATGGTGGTGGCAGCATCATGCTGTGGGGATGTTTTTCATCGGCAGGGACTGGGAAACTGGTCAGAATTGAAGGAATGATGGATGGGGCTAAATATAGGGAAATTCTTGAGGGAAACCTGTTTCCGTCTTCCAGAGATTTGAGACTTGGACGGAGGTTCACCTTCCAGCAGGACAATAACCCTAAGCATACTGCTAAAGCAACACTTGGGTGGTTTAAGGGGAAACATTTAAATGTCTTGGAATGGCCTAGTCAAAGCCCAGACCTCAATCCAATTGAGAATCTGTGGTATGACTTAAAGATTGCTGTACACCAGCAGAACCCATCCAACTTGAAGGAGCTGGAGTTGTTTTGCCTTGAAGAATGGGAAAGAATTCCAGTGGCTAGATGTGCCAAGCTTATAGAGACATACCCCAAGAGACTTGCAGCTGTAATTGCTGCAAAAGGTGGCTCTACAAAGTATTGGCTTTGGGGGGGTGAATAGTTATGCACGCTCAAGTTTTCTGTTTTTTTTGTCTGATTTCTTGTTTGTTTCACAATAAAAAATATTTTGTATCTTCAAAGTGGTAGGCATGTTGTGTAAATCAAATGATACAAACCCCCCCAAAAAAATCTATTTTAATTCCAGGTTGTAAGGCAACAAAATAGGAAAAATGCCAAGGGGGTGAATACTTTCGCAAGCCACTGTATGACCGGAAGTGACTTTTAGTAGCAGGTTAGGAGAACATTTTCGCTAACCCTTCTCCTAACCTGCTACGAAAAATTCACTTCCAGTCGTAGCTGTATCGAAGTGGCGTGTTTTTCGGGAATCTCCTCTTTCAACGCCATGCAAGGGTCACGTGAACCGTTCTCTCATTCTCAACTCATTCGAAAAGCAATACCGAAATACAGGCATTTGAATAAGTTCAAACATAATCTATGCTTATATTTTTCTTGATATTAGGCTACTACAGTATCCGCAATGTGTAGGGCTCATGTTAAACCAAGATGCTTTTATTCAAAGCTAATTGAGATAAATAATTTTTACAAAAAAGCCTATTCGCAATGAAGTCCTTTTGGCAGACGTTTACAAGATTAGACTACTGGCAATAACCACTACACTTTTCAATTGTTATCTAATTTGCAATAAAAGTGTGTTTGGTAGGTCTATAGGTCCGTTGTCTGTCATTTTATCAATGTATTCATGTTTTTACTGTTCTAACAAATCTGTAAAACTGCTTTCAGTAGCACACACAGTACAGTTCCACAGGTTGTTGGTGGCACCTTAATTGGGGAGAACGGGCTCGTGGTAATGACTGGAGTGGAATCAGTGGAATGGTATTAAATACATCAAACACATGGTTTCCAGGTGTTTGATGCCATTCCATTTGCTCCATTCCGGCCATTATTATGAGCTGTTCTCCCCTCAACAACCTCCTATACTATAGTACATGGTGAGAGAGCAGAATTGTGCTGCCAGACTAACCAACCTCCCACACATCTCAAGCCTGTCAATGTATTATTGAAAGCATCCATCGGTCTCCCTCAAACGCCGCCAGAAAGAAAAAAACTGTTCCAGAACAAACAAGAAAGGATGGGTGAGGGCTTTTGTTACATGCCTCTCTTCCAGCCCCCCTTTTAAACATGTCCCCATCAAAATGCTCTGAAAATGTGATGCATAGCATTTAGTGCCAATTAATAAGACAGCTTTAAAAACAAAAGACGTCAATTGAGGGTCAAAAAGGCCTTTATGAACAGAGGATAAAGAATTTAGTCTTTAAACAAACACAGCTTATGTGCAACATCAAACATCAGCAAACATAATTGTCTATCTCCCATTGCTTTCTGGTCTCGAGGCCAATGTGTTTTGCATTACTGTTATATGAACAAAATATAGACATTATACCAACATCTTGATCGACAAATAATGCAATCATCGGTCAGTATACCCTCTCTGTCACTGAAGATCTGGTCTTCCGCTTTGGCCATACTGACTTTAAATACATTAATTTATCGGTCACCTCTGACCATACGGTATATGGAGAAGTAAAAGTACATCAAGATATTGTATAGTCTATATGGCGTTTCAGTTTCTCAAAGCAGTTAGGCAAGTTTCATTGCTACCAAAAATAAAACTTGACAGGCCAATGGATTTTTCCCTGAAAATGACTATTGCTGACAAAACTAATTGCAATCCACAAGCTAGACTCACATGAGGCAGGGAACCTTGACCCAAATGGGCACCTGTAAGCATCTCACAAACATAAGTCACAGTACCACTCCACTGCAGATGAAGCACCACAAATTAAGGAAGAATAGCGCAAACAGCAGTACTCTGATGCACAACACAAATAATAACTTAGTAGGTGAATAGAAAAGAGATCAGTCAGTTTATGCGAGTTGCTATATTTCGTTAAAAACATAACTTAGGTTTTCTTCCACTTTATGGTTTGCAAGAAGGGATAAATAAATAAACAGTGTTTCTGTACTTTACCACTGTCTTTTGACATTGTCTCATCAGAATGTATCTGGTTGTGAGTGTGTGGCAGATGGCGAGTCACAGGAGATATCATGCTGCATGTACATTAGAAAATAAATAAAAACTACAAAGAAATCATTACCAAGCACAGCAGCCTCAGTGTATCAATTAAAACAGACAAGGAATTGTTACTTGGAGTCCCCACATTTGCTTCACTGTAACATCAAAGGGAATTCCGATTCAGAGGGTAATTTCATTGATATACATTAACATACACATAGATAAGAGTTAGAACCACCATTGTTAAACCATAGTTGGGGATCCCCTGTTAATATTGGGCTGCTACCCAAACTCAAGTGAAGTGGGTTAAGAATTCAAGTCTGGGCAATGAGTGTCCGTCGCCACACTTGTAGCCACATAGTCCAGAGACGCTGTATTTGGCTGAGCTGGGGTACTACATCTCCCATCAGGCCATGCTCTCCCTCTCTTCCGCCGGTCCATTTGCACTCCTCTTCACTTTCTTCACTCCGTCCCCCATCGCCGTCGAGGTCGTTATTCTGAGGAGGCAGCAGAGAAGGCATAGGATTTAGTCCCAAGAATAGTTTTTATAAATAAATGTAAACCCTGAAATTTCCACCACATCCCAACATTCAGTAAAGATGGAACAAGCATCTTTAACATTGGTTTAACTTCATTTGGATAGTCCCTCTTAGATGATTGACTGATGCTCAGGGGAAAGGACCATTGGATTTGAATTAAATACTATGATAAACTGGCCCCAGACCATGTACTATCCAATTAACTAGGTTTATTAACCATCCCTAGCCACCCAACCAGTATAAGAAATGCCTGCATATTGCATACAATTTACATTTAATAAGTTAGTTGAACTCAAGGCTTGCCTCTAGGTAGAGTTTTACCAAGTACCTGCCTCAAGCACACAAAATGGGAGTACCATCTAAAGAACCCGAAGGAGTTTTTGAAATATTCAAAATGTTCCACTTTCTTTGAAAGCCCCCCTCAGGCTGCTCCACAAACATACAGACCATGTTTAATTCATACTGTATGTGGTCCCACTTTAAAAGTTCCCTAACACTTACTGTATGTATTTAAATAGTATAGACAGGTACAGTATAAATACAGATTGTACATCCAGTGTTGAGACTGTTGATGTACATTTTATTTATTTAACCTTTATTTAACCAGGTAAGCCAGTTGAGAACAAGTTCTCATTTACAACTGCGACCTGGCCAAGATAAAGCAAAGCAGTGCGATAAAAACAACAACAACAGAGTTACATATGGGGTAAACAAAAAACGTACAGTCAATAACGCAATAGAAAATCTATATACAGTGTGTACAAAAAGTTATGGAGGTAAGGCAATAAATAGGCCATAGTGCAAAATAATTACAATTTAGTATTAACACTGGAGTGATAGATGTGCAGAAGATGATGTGCAAATAGAGATACTGGGGTGCAAATGAGCAAAATAAATAACAATATGGGGATGAGGTAGTTGGGTGGGCTAATTACAGATGGGCTGTGTACAGGTGCAGTGATCGGTAAGATGCTCTGACAACTGATGCTTAAAGTTAGTGAGGGTGTCCAGGTCTGTTTTGATGTAGATCTGTGTGTCGTCAGTCTAGCAGTAGAATGTATCAATGTGTCAGTCTAGCAGTAGAAGTGAACACCATTATTTTGGATCAGGAGGACAAGAGAGAGCATGTAAATTAGTTATAGAATGTGGCTTAAAATAGAGCCTTGAGGGACACCACATGAGTTCCCACAGTTAGGCATCACCCATGGCAACATTGTGTATTTTACTCTGATCACACACTTTGGTTGTTTCTCCTATCTTAGTTGAATGCACTTCAGTGAGTCAATAAAAAAGGGTTACAGACTAGGTCATACATATAACATAAACAGTTGTAGGGAAGTTCCTGAGCTCCAGACAGAGAATCAAGGCACATTACCTGGGCCCATATTCATAAAGCCTCTCAGAGTAAGAGTGTTGATCTAGGATCAGTTTTGCCTTGTATATTATGATGAATGGACAGGGGGGACCTGATCCTATATCAGTACTCCTACTCTGAGAGGCTTTATGAATACCGGCCTCCATTTCATGAATATGTTTTATTATAGAAATGTATTTTTAAAAAAAGAGTCCTCTTTTGAGAATGCCAAAGCCATAAAGTAGCAGCCCTATTTACTTGACTTGCCTCAGTAAACATGTTGTGTACTGGGACTGGCTTGATGTATTGAATGTGAGTTCACCACTTACAGATCGTAGCTCAGGACCTGAAGCAAGGATATGCATATTCTTGATACCATTTGAAAGGAAACACTGAAGTTTGTGGAAATGTGAAATTAATGTAGGAGAATATAACATTAGATCTGGTAAAAGATAATACAAACAAAAAAACATGCGCTTTCTATTTATTTTTGTTCCATCACCTTTGAAATGCAAGAGAAAGGCCACAATATAATATTGCAGTTTAGGCGCAATTTAGATTTTGGCCACTAGATGACAGTGTGCGCGCAAAGTTTCAGATTGATCCAGTGAAGCATTGCAATACTGGACTATTTTGTATCAAGTCAGCCCAAATCTGCCGAATTGGTCAATTGATACATTTTCAAGTACATTACTATAGAGAACATACAAAAATGATATAGTAATACAAAATGTAAGTTTACACACTCCCAGGAATGTCATACATGATGGATCATTAGCTTATACACTAACTTTCACACATCTAGATGGCCGGGCGGGGTGGGTGTGGAGCCAGAGACAGCAGGGGTTCAAACTGTAGAACCCAGTTCCTACATTTGAATATAACAAAACGATGCTACATTTTATCTCTGGGACCCTTAGGATGACAAATCAGAGCAAAATTACTGAATGTAAGTACATTATTTACCTTCGGAGGTGAACGTATCAAACCAGTTGCCGTGGTAAGTTTTTTGTTGTTGTGCACTCTCCTCAAACAATAGCATGGTCTTTTTTCACTGTAAATTGGACAGTGCAGTTAGATTAACATGAATTTAAGCTTTCTGCCCATATAAGACATGTATATGTCCTGGAAAGTTTGCTGTTACTTACAAACAGTCATGCTAATCACATTAGCGCACGTTTGCTCAACCGACCCGTATACGGGACACTGATCCCGTAGAGGGTAAGAGTTGTTGTGGCTGGAATAATCAATAACGCAAGGCCAAGAGAGACATTTCAAAAGCAACCACCTCCTCATTATGTTCAATAACCGCTTGGAAGAGAAGACATCCTCGTAAACCCGGCAGCTGAGTCAACTATATACACCACACTACTTTTCAGAACATCCACTGAAGCACCGCCGCCCCCTCCCCCCGGTCAGGAATCAACAGGGGGAAAGAAGTGTGGAGAAAATGTTTGTGTTTGTACACTACTGTACTGTATGTATTTTAAGACGTTTTTGCATGACAACATGCATTGAATTTGTGTTTTTTTCTGTACAAGTACACATGTGAGTCTGTTTGTATTATACACCCGAGTGAGTTTACAGTCATTACTGTAAGCTTGTGTGTGTACGCTTGTGTGTGTGTCCACTCTCCCTTCAGCTCCTGGTCTGTGGGTCTGGTGCCAGCTCCCCAGGCGAGTGACCCAGTTCTGGGCATCCAGGCAGGCGGGAGGAGAGCAGGACGCTAGAAGCCGGACAGGAGGGGGAGAGGGAGGACGGCGCAGCCTAGACCCAGTTTACCAGCTGCACCTGGCACTCCTGCTCCTCGCCCCATAGAGTTGAACCTTCATCGTGCTCCATTGCAGTAGGAGTCCTGCTTGGTCTTGCTTGCTATAGGCCAACTCCTGGCATTCAGGCCCTAATCTCTCATGTACAGACCAACTAAACATGGTAGTAGCGTCTGTCAACAGACTGTGGGATGCGACGACTAACGAAGAACTTTGGTCTAGTATGCAGATTTTGTTGTTGTTGTGAATCATTTGGACAAATCACGATTTTCGCAGGTGCTCTCATCTTTCGAATTTCGTAAAAGGGGAGGGGACATTGGGTCCATAGACTTGCCTGAAATTTGCAGTTTCCGTTTAAGGAGGTGGTTAGTGTATTTATTAACACTCCTAAATTAAATAGAGCATCTGACCAAGTTACGCAAGATTTTAGTTCTGGGTTACCAAGATTATTATAAATCAAGAATGAACAACCCTGCTCCTAGGAGACCTAATGTTGTTTGTACAGGCATTTCTCTGCATTTCTCCTTTGCCAAGATAATCCATCCACCTGACAAGTGTGGCATATCAAGTAGCTGATTAAACAGCATTATCATTACACAGGTGCACCTTGTGCTGTGGACAATAAAAGGTCACTCTAAAATGTGCAGTTTTGCCACACAACACAATGCCACAGATGTCTCAAATTGAGGGAGCGTGCAATTGGCATGCTGACTGTAGGAATGTCCACCAGAGCTGTTGCCAGATAATTTTAATGTTCATTCCGCTACCATAAGCTGCCTCCAACGTCGTTTTAGAGAATTTGTCAGTACGTCCAACCAGCCTCATTACCGCAGACCACGTGTAACCATGCCAGCCCCTGGGATCACGCCAGCCCAGGACATCCACATCCAGCTTCTTTACCTGCGGTATCGTCTTAGACCACCACCCGGACAGCTGATGAAACTGTGGGTTTGCACAACCGAAGAATTTCTGCACCAACTGTCATAACAGTCTCAGGGAAACTCAGCTGCGTGCTCGTCGTCCTCACCAGAGTCTTGACCTGACTGCAGTTCGGCGTCGTCACCGACTTCAGTGGGAAAATGCTCACCTTTGATGGCAACTGGCATGCTGGAGAAGTGTGCTATTCATGGATGAATCCCGGTTTCAACTGTACCGGGCAGATGGCAGACAGCGTGTGTGGCGTTGTGTGGGTGAGCGGTTTGCTGATGTCAACGTTGCGAACGGAGTGCCCCATGGTGGCGGTGGGGTTACGGTATGGGCAGGCATAAGCTATGGACAACGAACACAATTGCATTTCATTAATGGAAATTTGAATGCACAGAGATACCGTGACGAGATCCTGAGGCCCATTGTCGTGCCATTCATCCGCCACCATCACCTCATGTTTCAGCATGATAATGCACGGCACCATGTCGTAAGGATCTGTACACAATTCCTGGAAGCTGAAAATGTCCCAGTTGCATACTCACCAGTCATGTCAACACCCATTGAGCATGTTTGGGATGCTCTGGATCGACAGCGTGTTCCAGTTCCCGCCAATATCCAGCAACTTCGCACAGCCATTGAAGAGGAGTGGGACAACATTCCACAAGCCACAATAAACAGCCTGATCAACTCTACGCGAAGGAAATGTGTCACGCTGCATGAGGCAAATGGTGGTCACACCAGATACTGACTGTTTTTTTTATCCATGCCCCTACTTTTTTAATTTAAGGTATCTGTGACCAACAGACGCATATCTGTATTGCAAGGGAAATCCATAGATTAGGGCCTAATTTATTTATTTCAATTGACTGATTTCCTTATATGAACTGTAACTCAGTAAAACCATTGAAATTGCTGCATGTTGCGTTTATTTTATTTCAGTGTATATAATTAATAAACACAGTTGGTTCTGGGAAGTTTTTCCAAAATCCTATTTGGCCCCTTTGGGTGAGATACAACAGTCTACACAGAGTGAGGTAGAGAGAGAACAGGGAACAAGGACACATGGTGCCACCAGCTATACTTGGGAAATAAAGAACCAAAAAAAAAGAGAATAAGGTTGAAGAGCCTGGAGAGAGGTGGAAGGAGAGAAGAGGACGAGTGCGGCATTGTGACCTGGATGGAGGGATGAGAGCTGGAGGGGAGGAAGGAGAGAAGAGGACGAGTGCGGCATTGTGACCTGGATGGAGGGATGAGAGAGTTGGAGGGGAGGAAGGAGAGAAGAGGACGAGTGCGGCATTGTGACCTGGATGGAGGGATGAGAGAGTTGGAGGGGAGGAAGGAGAGAAGAGGACGAGTGCGGCATTGTGACCTGGATGGAGGGATGAGAGAGTTGGAGGGGAGGAAGGAGAGAAGAGGACGAGTGCGGCATTGTGACCTGGATGGAGGGATGAGAGAGTTGGAGGGGAGGAAGGAGAGAAGAGGACGAGTGCGGCATTGTGACCTGGATGGAGGGATGAGAGCTGGAGGGGAGGAAGGAGAGAAGAGGACGAGTGCGGCATTGTGACCTGGATGGAGGGATGAGAGAGTTGGAGGGGAGGAAGGAGAGAAGAGGACGAGTGCGGCATTGTGACCTGGATGGAGGGATGAGAGAGTTGGAGGGGAGGAAGACAGCTTGGGAGGAGGGCGAGAGGACATTGGTTAAGTATCTCAGGGACGTCGACATACTGACACTAAAAACAGATTGAGGTAAAAAAAACCTGTCTAAAATAAGAAAACGGTAGACAAGGTGAATGGAAGCAGGTCTGCTGGTTTCCTGCATGTAGGCTGGAGCAGGTGGTGACCCAAATAGCCATGAACTGACAGCGTTTTAACTACTTTGCAGATATGAAACAAACAGACAATCATAATATAAGTAAAAAATATAAAATACCCAGTTTATGCTTCAAAACCAACTTCATAAGAGGTTTTGACATACATTAAGGCACTGTTGGCAGAATAGATGGATGCAGTTCAATGCATGATTAATATAATTCACCAATACATTTCTTGGTAGTCCCAAAAATATTGCTATCAGGTTGTAAACCACAGCTGGCCTTGTACATTGTTTGCTGCCACAACCCATTCGGGATGCACCGTTTCAGTTTCAATGACTCAATATTCTGAACAAAATCGGATGACTAACTAAGGCTGGGAATGTCAATACACGCAAACTAGCAGGGGCAATGATCACAAGTCAGTCATAACATGGCTAATAGGCTAGTGCACGTGTCAAACACAAGCGAGTATAAATGAGTCAACAGTTGAGTCATCTACTTTATGAAATGACAGCCTGATGTGCTCTTGTCGGTGAATTCAACTTCAATTGCGCTGATTTCGTGTGTCCCGTTTCCGGCGCGCAGCAGAGGGAAAGTGTACAGACACATACCACAGCCCTAGCTAGGCTACTAACATGTTGCAGACTGGCTTTGGTTTTTAAAGCTTGACAATTTCAACTACAATAGCTACATTTTGAGTGTACCATAGAGCAATGCTGAATTCAACTACACTGATGATCCACGCAGTGCAAAAAAATTAAAAACATGTTTTAAGTTTAAATGATAGTTACCTTTGTGTTACTTGGGAGTTATTAAATACTTTTTGATTATGGTCACAGCATATTATGCACATTTGCAAGCATATCAGCAAAGACTGGACAAATATTATTTCTCTTTTGTTTTAATATGTTCATAAGTAGACATTATAAAGGGCCATATTTTTACAAATAAAACTATGACCAGTTTGGATCGCAGTTGCACGTTTTGTTGTAAAAACAAATAGGCTATGTCTGGTCCGCAAATTCGTTGTGTTTTTTAAAATATGGTCTGTGCGCTGATTGAGTTTGACACCCCTGGGCTAGCTTATCTATTTATGTAGCTAGCTATTTATTTCGCAAGCTAAAAACACAGAGCCTAACGTTAGCTAGCTAGCTGCTGGGAAGATGTCATGTCATTGGAGGAGGGTGAGTGACCAACTTTTCCCTCTCATATCGTTTTTCATTGGCTACAGCTAGAGAAGCTGCAGGTGTCATTTGGTTAGCTAGCAATAAATGTTAATCGCTTTGCTAGCTAGCTTGCTATGCTGAACTTGAACGACTTATCCACAGTTAGCATATCTCTTAGTTGTCAATCAAATGTATTTGGCATCGATTAAATGGGCGGGCAGGGAAGTTCGCATTCAGTTGTCAAAACATGGGTTGGGACAAGCACGCATTGGCAGGCAAGCTGCAGAAGGACGAGCAGACTACTATTCCCCATCGTTTATCAGTGCCATTTTGACCGCCAACTAGCTGAAAAGGCTTTTCTAATGTTCTCTCATTAGATTTTAGCTCATCTCACTCTGACTAGCATTAGTTGTTGATCTTGTTGTGAATAGGCAACTAGCCTACCTTTTCATGGTTGTTTGATCAATAGGACTGTGAAGTTCCCAAATGTAAGACTCCCTAGGTATTTACATATTTGCAGAAATCCATTCCGGTGTATTTTGTGGCGAATGCATTCTGATGATCTAAAGTCGTGCTGTTGCTACTGCCTGTAAGCACACAGTCCAGTTCAAAGTGAATGATGGCAGGCCTGTGTGGCAAATGGCTTAATTGCATATAGGCCTACTGTAGCTTTGATTGGCTACGGCACACCGGTCTGTGTAGACTCCGTTCCTGGACACGACAGAAGTTTTTATTCTGTTTTATTTACTGCAGTGTCTATTAATTGTCCAAACGCACAACCGCTTTCCCTCTATATTGCTATATAATTTTCACAAATGATTACTATATGTAATTCCCAAACATTCTATGAATTGATGAAAACGTGAAAAATGACCATATCTATGTTCTCGCTTGTCAGAAAATGTAAAAAATAAAATAAAATGTAATTCTTCCTGGGGGTCTATATGAACAGATTTTAATAAGATTTCATGTTGCTAAAATGCTGTCAGTTCCACTTTAATTGGGTTGCTCTCCCATCGGGTGCCACAGTGGCCTTGGTAGAACTCTCAGCGTTGCAGGTGGCACCTAGGCTGGCAGGGAGAAGCCACACAGCTCTCAGACCAGACCATATTGGGAGGGTTGACACTTAAGCTCAACAGGTGGAGGCGATAAAACCGACACCGCTTTTCATGTGGGCCACAATGGCGAGTAAGGATAGAGGAAGTAGAACAAAGAGAGGTGCCTGGTTTACAGTAAGTGAGGGTTCTGTTTTGACACCATCATGCCAACCCAAACCGTACTGGCTCTGATGTTTTTTCGTTTACATTATCCTTTCCAGCACGATTACAACCCCTATGGTAGATGCATAACCAGGCCAGACCTGTACAGCTTGACAGTCAATTCGGCTCAGCAGTGTGAAAAACGGTACAATTTAGCGACGAATTCGAGACAAAAGCCAGCCATTTGTGACTCGTTTCAGGAAACTAGGCATATGTCGCGAGTCACTACTTCACAGGAGAGGCATTTGAACGCAATTTGTTTTATTTTAACAAAATGCGTTTTTTGGCAGAAATGCCCTCTGGAACATGTGAACTTTCATGTGCCTTTAAAACAAACTTGTATGCCACGGAAAAAGACAGGACCTTCCCGCTAGCCATGATTGGCTCAGATAATGGATGGGCTGGACATGCCGAGAGATGAGTTCGGATTGGTCTGCCATGTAGCTCGCTTCTGTCTATAACATGAGCTGCTTAGTATGTGTAGGTAATCCTTTCTAAAGCAGCTTTTTTGAAAGATATCACGAAAAACTGCACAAGTGTTGCTAAGGCTCTCCACTTTCTGGAGGACCGAGTTTTGAAATCATCGGAATGCCCGGTGGAAGCAGAGTATGATAGCTAAGGAGATGGAGAAAATTCAGGCATTTGATTGCAGATATGCAGAGGGAGTCGAAAAGAGAACACAAAAGGCTGTTGTATAAACCACCTGTCTAGATTACATCTTCAAACTAAGGGCAACCATGGCATCCGTGACAGAGGGAGAAGCGTTCATCCATGTATACGGGTAAGATATTATACGTTTCTAATTTTGTCAGAAAGTCGTTTTCATTGCAAATTAAAGCGTACTGTTAGCTAGCTAGCGTTAGACCAAATTGAGGCGGTCGGTCACATTGTCTGAGCTCTGACTATTACTTCTGACTTTACGTGCCAAGATTATGCTGATGTGTGCTTGATAATGATTTGCTGCTGGTCAGACTCACACTTCCTCCATCTCCACGTCATCCTCCACAGAGAGCAGCAGGTAGGGGTTGTAGGAGGCCGGGCGGAACTTATGGCCCGTCAGGAAGAAGAACGCCAGCGTGGCCAGCTCATCCAATAGCTGAAGACAAGGAGGAGAGAGAGCGAGAAAGAGACATGGGTAGAAATAAAAAGTGTGTCAGTACATTGTAACAGCTAAATGTAAATAAAATAAATGGATAAAAAATGATTTTTCAATCAAACTGGTTTTACTAAGGATTAACATACTGTTAAAGTATTTAACTTGGACTACTGTATCTATATATAGTATTATTTTACCGTTAAAAAAAACATAGGTGAACACCCACCTGGTACAGCCACTTCCACTGAAAGGGAACAATGAACTTGATGAGAATGGCGATTATACGGGTGAAATAAATATAGCATACAATCTGAAGGAGAGAGAGAAATACAGACATTAGATAACCGATAAACAACAATTTGCTGAACATAGATATAAACACGTAACTGGATCATCCCTCTTTTTAGAGAGCGAGAGGGAGACAGGCAAATAGGGAAGCATAGAAAGCAAAATGCGTTTACATAATCAGGAAGATTGACATTGGCTGACAATCTGAACATCGATACAACCGATCAAGATGGAGGAGAAAGCGAGAACCCATTTGGTCTGCAGAGTGGACATTACAATAAGAGAGGAAAATTAAAACACCAACAAGACAGACAAATAAAAAAAACAGACCTTCAACAGAGAAAGACACCGCAACTGTTGTAATAACTTTATGGCGGGATTTCACACGTGACTATTCATGATTAAATGAATACAAATAGAGAGCTGTGAAAGTGGAGTGTTTTTAGGGAGTCCCGTACAGACAGACGTAGACACAATGCTTGGTGTGTTTCCATTTAAAGGCGTGCGTGTGGCTGTGTGGCCTGCAGTGTGTATTGCTGGAGTGGTGTGTGAGGAGACAGAGTGTGTCAGAAGAGCATGAAAGAGGAACCTTACCATCACATAGTAGTGCCTGAAGAGCTTCAACTGGGCAAGGTTGATGGCAGCTGCAAAAAGACATGAGCAAAAAAAAGCACATTCATTAGTAAGATAGCAAAGACCAAATCCCGGGAGAGCTTTTCAACAACATCTGTCATTTCCCTCCAAAAATAAACATGGCTCATTTGAGTCACCTTTTAGAGCAGTCAGGGGATGAAGAAAGGGGTTTTCTAGAAGTAGAGTATATGGAACTTTTTTTTATTAAAACACCTCTAAAACAGAACATTGAATGAATCAGACGGGTAAAGGTTAGGGGTAGTTCTAATTTGAGGAGTTTTGCTGACAATTCGAATGCATGTGATCCAAGACGTTTGGCCCGATAAAAATCTGTAGAAGGCTAAAAAGGCCCATCAGAGAAGACTGAGTGTTGGATGTAATAATGCTGCAAAGTGCCTTGATGCAATCTGAACCCCTTCCAACAGAAATGTGACCCGAGGGGAAAGAAATGGAGGGCGACTTGTACAGTAATTTATCATTCTCACACCGTACAACTTCTTCCACAGAAGTGGGCCTTCAAAAAGGGGACAGTAAGTATCAAGTGTGGATCTTACTGTGACCTAGTTAGGACAAAAAAAGCCCACTTTGAAACCAGGTGAGCAATTCTGGAAGTGCTGTAACAACCTACTGTAGAATCGAGGAATTTTAACACTATGTGCCGTAATCTACTCAGCCTACAGCGGTTACCTACCCATAAAGACAGACTTCTGAAGCTACACTAGGTTATTCAACCCTAAATGATTTATAAAAAAGACGCTTTCTAGCAGGCGAGGTTGACATACAGACATCCATGTGGCTCTGAGTGATAACTTCTGCTCTGATGAATAAATGATATGTACCACACATACTGTACACAAACGTGCGCGCGTGCACACAATTTTGACACTAAGAAGTGAAGAGCTAAGGGAGTTGATACAGGTGCACTGAGGACGAAACGAAACTCAATTAGCGGCATGGATCCAAATTGTGCGCCGCCCTATGGGACTCCCAATTACGGCCGGTTGTGATACAGCCTGGAATCGAACCAGGGGGTCTGTAGTGACGCCTCAAGCACTGAGATGCAGTGCCTTAGACCGCTGCGCCACTCGGGAGCCCAAATAGTGGATCATTCATTTGGAATGGTTACTCCATTATCTCTATGGGCTGTTCATTGACTTAACGGAGCATCCACGTAGAATTGAAACTGGTCAATCAATTACAGTTTAATAGGAGGTCACTCAAAGAGAAAAAAAGCACTTGAAGGCACGATTCCTAAATCTTCATGAATGTTGTCTGAAAATTGACGTTTTCTCGCATCGAATTGTATTCAATGTAGTTTTGGATAGACAGCAATCAATTTCTATTTGATCTGTTTAACAACTAGGAATTATAACACTAACACCAAGAATACATGGTAAGATTGCACCTTTAAACCGGTGAACTCTGTCTTTAGAGTCAAAATGGTACAAACAAATATCTTGGGGATTGTCCTATATCATCCTGCCTACTGTTCAATTCAAAAACAGGGGAATGGAGTGTGTCCAAAATTAGACATTTGACCCTATTCACACACAAACAGAACCTTCTCTGAGCTCCCACTCATGAACCAGCTCATTGACAA
Organism: Coregonus lavaretus; assembly: GCF_964263955.1. Taxonomy (NCBI): domain Eukaryota; kingdom Metazoa; phylum Chordata; class Actinopteri; order Salmoniformes; family Salmonidae; genus Coregonus; species Coregonus lavaretus. Next base: position 68,577,359 of record NC_139991.1, read on the forward strand.
GTGCCATAAAAAAGATGTCTGTTACAGTGCCCTGATGAGATGAGCCCAACCTGACTGCATGTGAAAAGGCCTGACATTTCGGTAATGAAACAGATCTGGTAGCTGTGCTTTTCCCTTTCCTCACCTGGTCTAATCAAATCGCGAGAGCATTAGTAGAATGGGAATTAATGAGGTAGCTGAAAACGTCAATAGAAAAACTGCTGCATGGGACAAGAAGGGGAGGAGAACAGAGCAGTGGTATTCTACCGTTACCTACAAGTTCCTGAGCCTGATGGTTTTCTGTTCTACCTGATAATTATACTGAACAAATATATAAAAACGCAAAAAATGTAAAGTGTTGGTCCCATGTTTCATGAGCTGAAATAAATTATCCCATAAATGTTCCATATGCACAAAAAGCTTATTTCGCTCAAATTCTGTGCACAAATTTGTTTACATCCCGGTTAGTGAGCATTTCTCCTTTGCCAAGATAATCCATCCACCGGACAGGTGTGGCATATCTAGAAGCTGATTAAACAGCATGTTCATTACACAGGTGCACCTTGTGCTGGGGACAATAAAAATTTGCAGTTTTGTCACACAGATGTCTCAAGTTTTGTGGGAGCGTGCAATTGGCATGCTGACTGCAGGAATGTCCACCAGAGCTGTTGACAGCGAATTGAATGTTCATTCCGCTACCATAAGCCGCCTCTAACATCGTTTTACAGAATTTGGCAGTACGTCCAACCGGCCTCACAAACGCATACCATGTGTAACCACGCCAGCCCAGGACCTCCACATGCGGCTTCTTCACCTGCAGGATCATCTGAGACCAGCCACCCACACAGCTGATGAAACTGAGGAGTATTTATGTCTGTAATAAAGCCCTTTTGTGGGGAAAAACTCATTCTGATTGGCTGGGCCTGGCTCCCCAGTCATGTGAAATCCATAGATTAGGGCCTAATGAAATGATTTCAATTGACTGATTTCCTTATATGAACTGTAACTCAGTAAAATTGTTGCATGTTGCGTTTATGTTTTTTGTTCATCCATCTGACACATTCTTTCGAATGAAATAAATATCCCTGGAGCCTTGGTTATTGTATTCTCATTTGTATGAGCTATAGCAAGTTCCTTGGCAATATGACTTGGCAGTGGCATATGTTTGTACTGGTCCCCCGTGGGAATCGAACCCACAACCCTGGCATTGCAAGCGCCATGCTCGACCAACTGAGCCACATGAGCTACCGAGACATTGGCTTACCGCCGAAAGAGTGTGGAACTGTGCAACTATCAGGATGTAAACCCTGGCATGGAAAAATAGTTTTGAATGCAACGCTGCTCTTTAAAGGCTCTCTCATTCCTCACCACAGCCCCTGACCATCATAAGCCAATCAGAGCTTTAACCGATCAAAGCCCTTATAAACCTCAAAATGAACCCCCCCCCCCCCCATGACAACATTTACATTACATTATAGTCATTTAGCAGACGCTCTTATCCAGAGCGACTTACAGTTAGTGAGTGCATACATTATTTTTTTAAATATTTTTTTTTATTGGCCCCCCGTGGGAATCGAACCCACAACCCTGGCGTTGCAAACGCCATGCTCTACCAACTGAGCTACATCCCTGCCAGTCATTCCCTCCCCTACCCTGGACGACGCTGGGCCAATTGTGCGCCGCCCCATGGGTCTCCCGGTCGCTGCCGGCTACGACAGAGCCTGGATACGAACCAGGATCTCTAGTGGCACAGCTAGCACTTGCGATGCAGTGCCTTAGACCACATTACCCAACACCTTGGGTCCCAGCTCTCCTCAATGTCTGAATGTGTGGGAGGGATGAGTCAATGGTTTAAAGAAAGCTGAACTATGACCAACTATGATGTGGAATGCAGGGTGAAGCACAAACAGTGAAGGGAGGGCAATGAATAAGTTAGTCAGTTGGAGAGCATCCAGCTATGACAGAAGAAAACGCTCACTATAAAACTAAGCTTTTAGGAGAAAGTCAAAAATAACACTGCCCATGACCTAGATTAGGATTTGCCCTTAAAATATTCACCATTTCACTCCACAAACAACTTTATTATTTTTCCCAAAAGACTTTGGAATTGTTTAAACTTTTATGAGAGGTTGCTTGGGTTCTGACTAAAATAGCTGGGGTGAAAAACTATTCCAGACTACAGTTTTAAACTTTGTGGTTGGGAGTAGGACCATGGACATGATGATATGGAGTTGATTTTAAGTGGAAAGGTCCCATTAGATTAAAAGTTTTAACTCCCTGCTTGCACTTGTTATTGAATATGCTGTCACGGTAAGGTGACCAACTGCAGAGAAGCACTGGCACACAAACATTTATGTTTTTTTAAGTGAACAAGCAGCATACCTTTCCCATCTGTTGATGACGCCTCTTGTAAATGTCTGATGGACCTGTGGACAAGTGAGAAAAGGAAAACGTCAGACCAAGTGGAAAACTGGAGAAGAGTGGCCATTATCTAAAATAATCTGTCTTTCAGCTGGTCTCTGGGTACTTTGGGGCGGGGCACCTTGAAAACCAAATCCTAGGGGAAACACTGCCCATAGAAACCTCAGTCAGAACTCACCAGACCACGGGGAAGAGGATGGCACCGCAGCACAGCAGGTCCACTAGGAAGAGCACCTCTTTCCACAGGCCGTACTCCGTGGTGCCCTCCTCTGTCGACTCTAAGATTATGTACGCCACGTTTGCCAGCACCTGGAGGGGTCAAAGGTAATGTGCTCCCATCAGTGCCACTGCAGTCCGCACTAGGTTGCTTTTGGCGAAAGATTTCTAAGATCAGCCTATCCCTTGTCACTATATACATATTACCCATCATCGTGGTAGTCTTGCCTTTAGGTACAAATCTAGGATCAGCCCATCTTGTCATTGTAGACGTTATCAACTACAATGGTAATCTTGCTTCAACAGTTAGATGGTTCTACATGCATGGTATTGTACCTGTAGTGGAATGACGATCATGAAGATCTTCTTGTCCTTATCCGAGAGGATGTGCTTGACAAAAGCCCAGCCGGTCCCTATCAGGGCAATGGTGATGAATAAGAGTGCCCCCTTCAGTCTGCAGAAAGAAACACAAGCATTGCTCGCTCATACAAACTGACATAACGACACTGATACGTTTCAGTGCAGGTGAAGAAGGGGAGACAGTGAGGAGGCCATTTTACTGGTGAGACTTACAGGTGAGTGATATAGTAGACCACAGCCCATCCTTCTATGGGGAAGCCCTGGTTAGAGATGTAGTAGTAGTCAATCTGGAAGACAGACGTCACAGTCAATGACTCAAGCTGATATAAAAAAGGGGACAAACTAAACTATATTCAATTTGATTCAATTTTTAACCTCAAAACTCGGAAGCACCACTTTTTTTAGCAGTTAAATACAGCAAGGCTTGGATTGTAGTCCGTGTGCTCACCGCGTGGAAGATGAGTGAGAGAGACTTGGTGAAGGGGAGAGCTGTCATGAGCCAGTGGATTTTATAGACATCAGCACTGCCAGAGAGAGAACAAGAGGGGTGGGGGGGGGGGGGGGGGGGTAACAACATTGGGTAGGTTTATGCTGATGCCAATACATTAATAATGAATCTCAACTCAACTAGGGAAATAGTTATCCTTGTAAGTCGCTTTGGATAAGAGCGTCTGCTAAATGATGTAAATGTAAATCATTTGGAGGAGTAGGGTAATCCCATGATATTGCGTTGGTATGGAGGTAAATGTTTGGCTATATGGTGCCCTCTACTGGTCACTGTAAAACAATGCAGGCGTGACTGAGGCAAGACCTCTGCTAATCATTTACATTTGAGTCATTTAGCAGACACTCTTATCCAGAGCGACTTACAGTTAGTACATTTCAATAGCATTTTCTCAGGAGCTCATAGAGCAGTCATAGAGCACTCTGAGGTAAAGGGTCATTACATGAGGCACACTGCGTGGCATGCTGACTGATCAGACTAGTGAAGATAAGGGAAAGGTGGATACCTAGTCAGTTGTACGACAATGCATTCAACCGAAATGTGTCTTCCGCATTTAACCCAACCCCTCTGAATCAGGACAAACAGAATAGTCACGCAGTCTTCTTCAAGTCTTAAGAAAGGCACAGCAATTATCAACACAGTGCGGACATCTCCTGTGCCGCAATACCCCCCCCCCCTCCTGGGCAACTCACCGCTGAGTGCGGAGAACGTGCAACCACAGTGTTCCGAGGAAAAAGAAGAACATAGACATGATGATGTAGAGCTTTGGCAGGGGGATCTCTCCAGCAGACAGGAAGCTGTTGGGGTTCTTCTCCTCGATGCTGATCTGAAAGCATCCCAAATGTTGGTTATACAAAATTTGACCATTCAGACACAATGATGACCAAGTGTGGCTAAAATAATGTTTCATTTTATTATAAAATAATGTTCCTGATGTGATTTAGACAACATAGAAAATGAGGAAAAAGTGGATATTGGTATGGGGCTAGGTCCATTTCAATGATGTACGAATAGAGGATGATGTCCTTCTGACTAATCAGGAAATATCACACCCGATAAACCAGATACAAACTTCAACTTGCAATAAAGAAAACTACGAAGAGGGTCTAAGAAACTCACTTCCATGCTGAAGCGGAGGGGGTTAACCATTTGAGTGTCTTTGCTGTAGCAGTTGTGGAAGTAGAAGTTGTACAGGCCTTGCTGCTCGTCTGTGCTGACGTTGAAGTGAAACTGCACACAGGGAGTAGAAAAACCATCTGTGACCTGTGTAGCCCAACTCAGGCTAAATAAATTATATTAGCCTGGTGAACGACTCTTACCTGAAAGGAAAATACTTCTTTGTTTCTATGGAGTGGAAAAGGCACTTCAGCCTTTTTCTGTGAATGTCAAGAAAAGAGAGTGACATCAGAAGACGTGCTTTGATGAAATGATGGCTGGATCACAATCCTTAAAAAGTCCTCATTCACAAACCCTTGGCTAAATTAGTAACTGGGTAAAACCCTTTATCTGGAATGCAGCCCTTGGGAGCCACTGGTTTTCCTGTATAATTTCCATTTGGTGACAGACCGACATAGATAAGAGAGAACAGGTCCCTTGGTGAATCAAACCCACTAAATCAATCAAAACCACTTAAATCAGTTTTCAGAGGAAAAACAGTGACAGTCCAAACCAGAGATAAAGCATGTTGGAATTACTGTGCAAATAAACTTGTTTCACAAAAAGCTTTCACAAAACGTTGTTTTGTTGATTAATAGTTATATTTAAATGTGCAAAATAAATGTTGTATAAGGATGACCCAGGAAACATAGTCACGTATTTTAATGGAGTGTGACCCTAAGAAGATCTTTGTAATATGCTTACAAAACCGCCAGACACCAGGGCTCCAATGAAAAATATGTACCATTTTGCCGTCGGCATGGGTAAATGGACGAGGGAGCAAGATTGAGATCCAGATACTTATGTTCGTACATTGTTTGAGGTCAAAGGGTTACATAGTATCTATACTGAACAAAAATATAAATGCAACATGGAAAGTGTTGGTCCCATGTTTCATGAGATGAAATAGATTATCCCAGAAATGTTCCATACGCACAAAAAGCTTATTTCTCTCAAATTATGCACAAATTTGTTTCATCCCTGTTAGTGAGCATTTCTCCTTTGCAAAGATAATCCATCCACCTGACAGGTGTGGCATATCAAGAAGCTGATTAAACAGCATGATCATTACACAGGTGCATCTTGTGCTGGGGACAATAAAAGGCCACTAAAATGTGCAGTTTTGTCACACAACACAATGCCACAGATGTCTCAGGTTTTAAGGTAGCATGCAATTGGCATGCTGACTGCAGGAATGTCCACCAGAGCTGTTGCCAAATAATGTAATGTTAATTTCTCTAAGATAAGCCAATGTTGTTTTAGAGAATTTGGCAGTACGTCCAACCGGCCTCACATCCGCAGACCATGTGTATGGCGTTGTGAACAGAGTGCCCAATGGTGGCGGTGGGGTTATGGTATGGGCAGGCATAAGCTACAGACAACGAACACAATTGATTTTTATCAATGGTAATTTGAATGCACAAAAATAGTGTGACTAAATCCTGAGGGCCATTGTGAGGCCCATTTTTTAAAAGGTATCTGTGACCAACAGATGCATATCTGTATTCCCAGTCACGTGAAATCCATAGATTATGGCCTAATGAATTTATTTCAATTGACTGATTTCCTCATATGAACTGTAACTCAGTAAAATCTTTGAAATTGTTGCACGTCGCTTTTATATTTTAGTTCAGTATATGTTGAGGAATATTCTTACCTCTGCAACATCCCGCTTAGATTTACTCTCACCTAGGATTCAAAGGACAACATTGAGAACAAGTTTAGTACAGCAGATAAACAAACAATATATTCAACCATTGGTCATTACTTACACTGCTCAAATGCAGAATTCCTCAGCTATCTCGAACTTTGGCGTAAATCTACCATCAATGCAAGTTTACAACATGTCCTCATCTCAAGTCAGTATTTATTCAGCCCTAAATAAATGTATGAACTTTAATGAGGAACCATACCGTCACCATGGTCTCCCACAGGGTTGGCGTCCTCTTTCACCTTTACAGGTTTCTGTTGGTCAGCTCCAGTCTCAACGCCTATCGTCTCTCGGAGGCCAGGGAGGATGTCAGGGAACACATTCTCCTCAGATGACATTTTCATCTTCACCCTGAGTCACACACACAATGCATGTTTAGCCAAAGTTATGGTATAAAATGCAGCTGGCAATAACTTCAAAAATAATGTTTGGCTGTTTAAAGCCACACTCCTCAATATGATTCCACCCACAGTGAGCCCATAACTCTTACCAGGCCGTCATTGTAAAAAATGATTTGTTCTTAATTGACTATCCTGGTTAAATAAAGGTTAAATAAAAAACCTTTATTTGTAAACAATGGTAACTCTTTGTAGAGGGCACATGGGGTTGCCAGCGGTCAGACAGAAACTCACTCATTTTTCTTGAAGTCAAATAACAGCAGTGCCACAGCGACATCACTGCTGGGAGACTTCTTAAGGACACAGTAGTCCAGATCTTGATCATCCTGTGCACATACCAAACGTTACTGATCTCATACTGTTAGTAGGAGTAGCTCCTGTGTGTAGGCCTAGTTCGTGTTGAAAAGCTTCAGTAATAACAAAACAGCTCATCTTAGACTAGATTGAATACTCACTAAATACGTGGAGAAGCCATTGCTGCTCGTCCTATCCAGACTGAATCCAACCTGAATAAGAAACAGGCAATGATTACAAAATCGACGTTGGTCAGACCCATGCATTTAGTAAATAAGAAGACTAAATGTACCTGGCTACATCATTTCCCAATGTTGAGATTTCTTAAATGGGACTTCTCATGCAATCACAATTCCTAGGAAAGTTATTGAACTGACATTGAAATGGATCTTACCGTGGAGCTGTCAATCTTGTCCAGATTCTCCCCAGTAAGGGTAAGACTGGACATATTCACTATCATGTAACCATGTTTGTAGAAGCCAAAAGTGTTCAGGTGGACTTTCTGCCGAATGTCATCCTGAAAGAATGTACGTGACAAATACACATTTATTTTGATCAACGTCACTTTTCATTGACGTTGTTGCGTCAGTGTATTAAAGAGATGAGCTGGCCACAACACACTTAGTCAATAATTGTGGCCTAACATTTTTTATCACAGTACAAGGTGGCCAGCTAGCCAGCTATTAAAGCAGAAGCAACATAGCTAACAAGTGTAGCGCTTGTTAGCTCAAACGTTCAGTGGATAAACATGTTCAATACAATTAGAGACGAACAAGTATTAGGACGTCATGTCGTATCCACAGCAAATTAGCTACACTAGGCACTACATTTATTATGATGAACCGCTAGCTAGCTAGCAGCTAGGTCTGATTGACATGAAACCCTATTCGCTTTTGAGACAGCACGCGGCAATATGAAACTGGCAAATACACCTACCTTGAGTATAAGGTGATGTAACCTGCAATGGCTTTCTCTGAGAAATAACAAAAATAACACAATAGTAGCCGTCAACATATATATTTTGTCGGTCGCCATTTTTCTAAAAAATCATAATTGCAAGCAACACACTTCCGGCAGGATCTACGTACTGACGCATTAAGAAAAAAATTCAGCTACGTCGTACGTTTTAGATAATCTTTTGTTTTGGGTAATTCTTCTTCTTCGTCTTCTTCTTCTGTGGGTTTTATCGTCGGTTGGCATCCAACGTTATGGTGCATTACCGCCACCACCGTACTGGAGTGTGGGCCAGAGACAGGGATAAACTAACTCCTCCTACCTGCCAACCCTGTCTCTCTTAAAAAAGACAAAATATGTGATACTATATCTAATGACGTTCTACTCAATATACTCTTTAAACTAATTTCCTGTATCCCCTTCTCCCTCATACTGAATCTCATCCTCTCTTTCCCTCTGATACTGCCCACACTGTAGCAATACATGCTCCAGTCTCTATTTCCTGACAATAATCACATTTTCCTGATGGATGCTTTCCTATCACGCTTAGTGTCTTATTCAACTGGCTGTGTCCCACCCTTAATCTTGTAAATATAGCCTCCTCTCTTCTGTCCCTTCCTACAGTCCTCCCCTCCCCGACTTTCCTCTGTACTTGAAATAAATGCCTTCCCTTAATATTTATATTCCACTGCTCCTTCCATCTCTGTATATATCAGTCTTTTAGCCTCTGCCTTGCTCATTGACACTTCAACATCCCCATTTTGGGTAATTATTTGTTCCTCGTATTTTTGTACCAAAAATACAATACTTTTCCTCATCTGTTTAACAACAAATGACATGTTCTGTTAAAAACAATTTCACCTTCATTGGCTACATTCCAGGCCGTGTGCAAAGCAAGTCAAGCACCAAATAGCAATGCCTGGAATACAGGAACCACATTAACTGCTGCTAAATGACTAAATGGTAGTGTGCTTCCAAACTGGACAATATGATGCATAAGAAAACACATCTCTGTTAATGATCAATTTAATTACTTTAAGTGCACATACATATACAACTATAGCATTTCTCTAACATTTTAAGACCACCTTGAAAGAGATTTGGTAATAGTCTAGCAGTTTCTAAATATTGGCTGCATTCCAGGCCAACTACATTGCTGTCACCTGCCAGATCTCACAACGCCTGGATCATATCAGCTAACTGTAGCATATGATGTAGCAATCTTATGCCTGGCTGTGCAGTCGATGATAGGGCACCCATTAGTTGCTGTGTGTACTGCAGCGTGACTGCAATATAGTCAGACTGGAACAGGACCATTCACTCAACTTAAGTGCTAATTTTTATAGTACCTGGGGTGTAATCATTAGTCCAAAACATTTTGTAACAAAAATGAGTTTCTACTTTCTATTTGACAAATTCATGTAGATCCCTCCATGTTTCATTCCGTTTGGTTCCTAGTGAATACACCCCTGGTGATTTTCTTTGGGGGGGGAAACACTGGGGTGTATTCATTAGTCCGTTTCCATTGCCAAACGTTTTGTAACAAACAGTTTCCTCCAAACTGAAAGACATTTGTAACAAAAATAGTTTATATTGGACAAATTCAGGTAGGTCCCTCCGGTTGTTTGGTTACTAGATTAAAAAGGTTCCGTTGCAAGAAGCTTTGTAACAGAATCCGACTAACGAATACACCCTACCTCTAGAGCATGATTGTGGGTTTCGTTACAATGACATACAATTGCGCTCTCAGACAAATTAACAAGGCAGTGAACATTCTGAAACGTTAATGGTCACAAAGCAAGTGCAGTATAAAAGAAGACTTATCAGTTATGACACCTAAGTCGAGAGTAATTTACAGACAGATTTTAGGCAGATCATTTGTTTGTTTACATTGTGGTCAACACTACAGGTCTAGTTTAATTGTAAAGGCTTTACATTTTTTACAAGGGAGAATATCTGATTTACAATTACAATGACAGCTACATGAAACACATTTGAAATGTTTAAGAATACTGTCAACATTATACAAAATGGCTTTTGTTTACAAATAATGCAAGTGTGAAAGATCGGTGAATGACGATCTCACTAGGAAATACTTTGCAAGAAATCCAGTTAATGTTGCAACCCTCTTCCTTTGGCTCTTATTGGCAGCAATGAAATGGACAGGAAAGAATGCCATTCTTGTACACAACCCAAAGAAACGTACTGGGTGGAAAGAGTGAGGCCTTGACCAACCCTTTCCACGCTTTTTCTTTGGATTACCTGCCATTTTACGGGCCTACCGTCCCACTGCCTTCTTCTCACACGCTTTTAAAGCACAATACCACTTCGCATAAACAATTACAGTCAACACTCATGTCATACTGGAAGGCGCACATTTCCCCCAAGAGTCCATGTAAACAGTCTACCCCCCCCCCCCTCCCCTAAAAAAAAACAAAACAGGGTGGTTGTCCCACTGGCTATCCTAAGTTGAATGCACCAATTTCTAAGTCGCTCTGGATAAGAGCGTGTGCCAAATGACTTAAATGTAAATGTTGGAACTGGAGTTGTATTGCAGTGGGGGTGGGGGGGGCTAGAGTGTGTGTTAAGAGACTGTAGTCTCACTCTCACACCTGCCCACAAAGGTTCTGGACTCAGGCTAACATCAATAGGAGGGAGGAACAGACTGAGTTCTTGCCCAGCGACTGACTGTTTATCCTAGACACAAAGAGGTGACCCCGGCATAAATATATATGCTTGTGTGTGACATGTGTGATCCTCAGTAAGGCTCTATGTGGTACTGGCTAAAACATTTGACATGAACTTGTATTGGCCAGAGCCCTCTACTTATCAATAGAAATAGATGGTTATGGCATTGACAATTTCTATTAGACTTACCAAGGACTGGGGGTGACACAAAACCCTGTTGCCTGGTACAAACTTGATTACCTGCCAGTAAGCATAGCCAACATAAGCTTTCCCTTAGGCTGTATGATATCCCAGCATTTAGCGCTCTCTCCAGAGAGGGTTTCTTCTTGATTCTGCTTTTGCCCTTACCAGACAAACCAAGCCAATCTGATCTATTGCCGTTCTGACAGAACCGTCCCTTTAAGAGGCAAAGGAAGGGTCGAGGTGTTTCAGGACGCCCCCGACCAGATGGAGGCTTCCAGCGACGAGGACGTGGATGCCAGTGGCATCTCTTAGTGGAGCGGCTTTGGCCGTCACGCTGGGCTTGACAGGGATGACCCTCTTGTCCGGGTGTGCCAAGACCGAGTCCCTGCCCTGGCTGAGCCACTGGAGGGCGCTGAGGATGCAGGGGAAGACAAGGGTTTTGCTGCAGCGCTCGGTTGCCACCAGGGGGAGCGCGTCGCGGGAGATGAGCAACTGGGCGCCGGGCTTCTCCTCCTGGCCGTTGAGCAGGCGCCAGCTCCTCTGGTTGTCCAGGCAACGGGTGAGCATGTTTTCCACGGAGACGTTGAAGTTTTGTTGGTCTGAGAGGAGAGCGGGAAGGCGTTGGGGGGGGGGGGGGGGGGTTACACAATGTTACTATGCTATCAAATGGGTATAATTTAAATGGCCATTGAACGCCAGTAAATATGGTAGATTGTACCTTTAAAGAAAGGGAAATCACATGCAGAACTATTATTTTATTAATAGAAAGTTATTTTATTTTCACTTTTCAAACATTAATAGCCAGAACATAAAATCAACACTTGGGCCAATAGAGTTATGAAATGTTTGCTGGCTTGGACACCATGTTAACTCAGCAACGTTTCCTTTGCCCTTCCATTGACAGTGGGGTGAGAACAAGCTCACATCTACACCAATGACATTTCATGGCCAGTCGCTCCGCATAATTACAACGGCAGAACTATTCAGTTATGTTTGGATGAATCACTACGTCACTAACATGACCCAAAACAATTATCTTCAATGTTAGACAAGTCATACTATGCTACGGTTTGCTCTAACTGTCAAGCCACATTCATTGACAAAGTAGTTGATTAATAACCAGGAAAGCCTGACTCAAAGACACCATGTATGTTATGCCTGTCTTACCTGCGTTACATGATGCAATGGCCTCTGTGATGTTGGGGCAGAACACAGCAAAGTCAAAATGGCATGGCTGAAAACCCCATAGCGAAAAAACTATCAGTTACAGTTGTCCTACAAACATGGCATATATTTTTACTTTTTAGTCATTTAGCAGACGCTCTTATCCAGAGCGACTTACAGGAGCAATTAGGGTTAGGTGCCTTGCTCAAGGGTACAACAGATTTTTCACTTAGTCAACTTGGGGATTCGAACCAGCGACCTTTAAGTTACTAGCCCAACGCTCTTAACCGCTAGGTTACCTGCCGTCCATATATGACGATACCATCACATCAGGATTGGCTAACATTATCTGTGATTGGGAAACACCGATTTTGAATGTGTAGTACTTATCGTTGTTGGGCAGTTAGCCCAGGGTAGCGTACTCACCACCAATAGCTTGAGCATGGCTGCAGAGTCTCTCTCTCCTGTAGCGTTGAACAGTAGCACTCTGACCATAGGTCCACTGTAAGGACACATAGGGGTTAGGTATATGGTTAGGACCAGAGTTTTTCAACTGACAGACCTTGCTTGAATTGCAGCGCTCAACACATGGTAAGGTGCGTAGACAACAGTTGACGTGACCACACAGACCCAGTGGAGCACAAACTCACACCCAGATACTGACCCTGTGGTCCTTTCGTGTTGGGCGGCAGCCTCGCTGAACCAGCGTACACAGGCCAGCATGCTGCGGGTGGTGTGGGCCCCGTCCAGGAAGTAGGTGACTGGGCCATGCTTCAGAGTCTGGGTCCTCCCCGGCCACTCGGTGTCCTCCAGCCCTATCACCCCGAGAGGAGAGAGAGACTGTTGCTGAATACCAAAATGGGCCCCTAGCATCTACCACAGATCTGAAATGATTAGATGGGCGTAAGCAGGAAGTTGCGCTGGAGGCTTGGTTGGTTCCGAAAAACCCGGGAGTTGGTGTTGAAACCTGGGAACGAACCATGGACCTTGACATACAGTCCACCTAGTCCTCCGCTATAAAGCAATAAGTAATTCATCCCATCCTCAAATTCTGAGAAAACATTTAGCATTTTCCTTACCTATCAATGCTCAGGTAATGTGATTGCGTTCACCCGTTGTCTTCACCTAAGGCTGTTATATTTTTTTGCAGGTGAGTGTGTGGCAGTTGTTCTACTGAACTGACCTTTCGCCATGATGGGGCTTGGCTGGAAGCCAGCGGCCGGCGACACGCCTTTACTCTCGTCAGTGGGGGAGGGGAGGCTCTGGTCTACAGGAGAAGAGCAATACACATGACCTGAAATCACCACACAATCAAAACATGCCAGGTCCAATAATCTCACACCTGTATACACCCAGGTTGTTCCCTAACCCTACCACCCACAGACCAGTTTCACACACACACACACACCTACCAGGAAGGCAGCGTCTCTGTAGCCAGCTGTGGCTGAGCTGCAGGGCGAGGGAGGCGTTGGAGCGCTGGTGGTGGCCGGCCAGGCCCAGACGCAGAGGTCCCGAGTCGGCAGGGTACTCCTCCAGCTCTGGGCAGACCCAGAGAGGACACTGAGGAGGAGGAAGAAGAGACACAGGGTGGGAGAAAGAGAGTCAGACAGTTATTCAAGGACAGTCCGAGGGATAGATATCAACTATCATAATTCACATCAAAGTCAGATATTACACCATTGTTTGTGTTACGCTGAAATGAGACGTTGTGAAACTATTTGCTAATTTAGTGCTTGCATAGATCATAGAATTTTGACGAGGCTATTTGAAACGGTCATATACCCGCCCAGGATAATTTTTTTGTTAAACCACTGTGAGGTCACGTCTGGTGACTTTTTAAAAGGACATTTTACTCCAAAATGAATAAAGTGGGGCGCCGCTGCTAGATAAATACAGGGGAAACATTGTGTTCATACTTGAATGTAGGCCAATAATCTACAAACAACACTCTACAGACACAATGTTGTATCTTGTGCTTTATGACTTCTTTTTTGGCCCTCACCCCAATCTCCTTTGCTCTCTCTTTGAGAACCGTCATAGGGCCGTCTGGTTGCTTCACAGTAAAGGCAGGAACTCCTGGCTGAGGAGACACGAGAAATAATTAAATAGCGTGAGTAACTCCCAATTTACTATTTATTTCAGCATAGTCAAATGTTAGCACCAGAGGCTTTGCTGACGTTTTACTACATGCATTAAACTATCATGCATCAATTTGGACACTACTTTGTTACATTCTAGAGGCGCTGTTCTGAACCAAACGTCCTGCGCCAGAGAATGTATCAAAAGTGCGGCCTTGACAAAGCAAGAGTTACACTTTGTACTGCAATCTAACCTTAAAAATACCCCCTTTCTGCCAGGCAATTTTCTCGATTGTGTCCCCCAGTATTGAGGTGTGATCTATTCCAAGGGAGGCGATGCCACACACCCACGGCCTCCTGTCAGGGGAGGACATACAGAGCATAGACGACAGACTTTATAGTGGATTCAATGGATCATCACACGAAGCTACTTGGTTTATACAGCAGGGAAAGCTGCTATGGAAAGAGATAATGGTCCGCATGATACTGCATGCAGAGGCCGCATAAATTACATTTTACATCAGATTTCATGTTAAAAAGGTAGAATTTAAATGACGTAGCCACGTGGTAGAGATGAGCGAGACGCAACATTCCGCTCTCACACAGTATCTGCACGGGTTCGCTTCGCGCTGTTACAGCGTGGTAGCCACAGGACCAAAACAGCAGAGAAGTTGACCCAATATGTGGTTTACTTTCTGCATCTAAGTCATATCGCTGAGTATTCCTTTAACTAGTTTGCATTAGCTATTTCTTTTGGAAGTGTAACCAACGGGTGCAGGGTGTGAACAGAAATGAACTGGATGTCAGATCTGCCAGGTCTCGTGTTGGTGACCATCTAGCGAAACACTAGCTCTGATCTGACCACGGAGAGGTCTTACAGGCGAGAATGATTTGCACACAATTGCATCTCAATCATGGGAAAGTACAGGGGCATGTCAAATTAATAATTGGTCCAGCGTAAAAAATTATAATTATTCCAAAGATAACTAGAAGTAGATACGCATATCAAACCTGAATGCTTGTGCCTACATCGCACATCTTTTGAAAGTCTTTAGCTCATTTAAAAAAAAGTCTGTTCTCAACAACCCTCTTCAAATAGCACCTAATGCCGCCCTCTCTCTCTCTCTCAACAATAAATGGAGACCTTTCATTGCAAAATGGGACCGCCTGACAAATGGGAGGATGACGAGACATAGTCGCGCTTTGTTAATGCGGTCGCACTGTAGGACAAAATGGTGGAAGGGCTCGGCGAGTGTGTTCAGTGAGACATTAGGCACGCAGCAGTAGTCACTAGAGTCTTTGGAACTGGGCCAGGGGGTACAGTGAGGGGAATCAGGGTGAGTTGCAGAGGGGCATTCCATGAGAGGGAACGGTTACCTCAGCTGCAGCCGATAGCATCATAGAGATCTATTTCTAATCGAGTTAAAGGTTAAAGGTGATTATGGACCATTGAACTAAATCCTGTTTGTTTCCCACCCCATACGATCAAACTCCATGCTTCTTACCTGATTATGTTTGTGCAGTCGTAGGCTCCACCAATCCCAACCTCAATCACTGCCAGGTCCACCTGCATCACAAGACAATATGGGTGGCTGAGCTCAACCCACATTTCTATTCAGTCATTGCAGGAGGTCAATTGAAAGAATTGATAAGTGCAATTTTTTTTTCTCAAGAAGACTTGAGTCATGAAATGAATTTCAATTCACTTCCTGATTTGATGAGAGTTGATCACCCCACCCTGTGACACAGATAGGCCATAAAAAGCTCAGGAGAAATGTTAACCAGTACAGGTTGTGACTCATTAGTCGCCATGACACCACCACCACTAGGTCACCAAAGGGTCACCACTATGTGTTGTAGCGTTTTGAGGGACAGTATTTAATTCCAGACTTTTGTTCCCTCCCTTGTCTCCTTTTTCATTCCAATCCTATCAGGTGTGTAAAGGAGTTAACAAGGACCGAGAGGAAAGGGAGCAACCATTTGGAATGGAATGCAGCCCCAGACACCCCAGCAATGCTGCACAGGGACACCAAGAGTGGGGTATGATGGGAATGCAGGAGCTGATATGAGAGATGTGGTACACTGGTAATGGCGACCTACCTTTTCCTGCAGGAAGACGTGGAAGGCCAGGATGGTCAGGAAGCGGAAGTAAGCGGGCATGCTCCCCCCGTGAGTGTCCTGAGAAGGGTCAAAGGTAAACAGGATATTACTATAACAGCGTCGAAGTATCCCATCAACATCTCAACAAGCAGATACGCGACCTCAGCATTTAAGGGCGACAGCTACAGCATGGGACATCTACACCAAATCACATGACACACACGCACTGGTCATTATAGGACGAGAGGTTTTTCATTTTCTCCCAAAACTCAATTATCAATTCTAACAGCTAGAGACAGGAATACTACACAGGGTACAGTGGCCTGAATTCAGGCCATGGACCAAGCCCAGATGTATACAGTTAGAGGCAAATTGTGAAGGGCCCTGCTATTGTAAACAACCATTGAGAAACATGAGTAGAACTCGTTTGGTTTCCAGTTCAGACAGTGGTACTTGATTAGTACGTCCAACTTAAAGATATTTGAAGAATTTATTAATGAAATATTATTTTCTCTACAGGAAAAGACAGGGAGCAACTTGTCATGGTTGGAGAATGTGTTGTATTCTGCAATACATTATGGACACACCCTTTTCCTTGGAGGTTAAGGACCAGGAGCACAGATAGCAGAACTCCAAACCTTCACTACAATTGGAATCGGAACTTTTTTCCACAACTACCTTAGTTTCATACAGCCGTCCATACACCTGCCAGAAATATTTTGTGAAGAGTTCTTTGCCGATTGGTTTTCCATTAATTCTTATCCTCTCCCTGACTTGTACCAAATGTGGGGAACTGCAATCGACAGAAAAGACAATGTGTTAACAGTCAAAAACATGAGGACTCAGAAAATATAATTTAGGATTATTAATTCCTAACAGGGGTATGGTTGCGAACCTTTGCAGTAGAGTAGAACTTCACTGATAAACATTTTTCTCAATTTCTCATGTAGGCGCACTCGATTTAGCCAGAGATCTCCCAGTCCGCCAGGTAGGGGAGTTTGTCTTTTCAGACAAATTAAATGGTTCAAAATGGGAACACTTTGCCTACCCAGTGCTCAGGGCTTCTGAATACAGTGCACCTACCGCCAAAAGCGTAACACCAATAAATAAAAAAGATGATCACAAGCCTTTATCGTTGGCTTTTCTAAAGAAATGCTTGGTGATCGACTAGGAATGTCTTGAAGAGCGACCAGTCGATTGTGACTGACCGGTTAGTGACCACTGCTCTATAACTACTACACAAGAATGTTGCCTCAGCAGTCAGTGAACTTAATGAATAATGTTTCAAGCAGGAAATCGAGGCTGGTAACCACAAGTAAATGTCCTTACTCTGCATCAAAAACTGATTTTTTTTTTTTTTCAACAGCTAATTTGCTGTAGGTAGGACTGCTCTGGTTTTGATACTTCATGATATGTACCTGTAAAATCCTGTCCGAAAACCGTAGCGTCTCAGTATCTGTTCAGTGAAAGCGCACGTTGACCCCTGAAAGATAATAATTCTAAACATTACTAACCTTCCTCCCACAATGCCATATCAAGTTGTTTACAACATTTGTTTGGCAAACTTTGCACAATAAACGAACTTGGGGCTTATACATTAGTGGATTTAAACATATATACACACACACCATGCTCCACACACCTTGCCTTTCGTTCCCGTGACATGAATGATATTGAGATGGTCAAGTTCTTCCACCTTTGAATCAAAATGGGAAAACATTTAGATTAGGAGACAGAATCACTAATTGACCATTTCAAATGACAATCCAGAACAGAGCTAACCAGCTACTCCTGAATAAATGGTAGGGGTAGACACTGCTGTAGAATATATTCACCCTCAGGCCTGCTCGCTCCAGGAAGCCCCTCATGGCCTGGAGCTGGAGTTGGGGGTGACCCCGCTCTCTACGCACTTGCTCCAGGGCACAGGCATTGGTCTGCAGGGTATTGAGGGTGCACACTGCATCCTGCAGTGCCAGAAAAACCATAAGGGTGCATGTTTTTAATATCTCTGGATAGCATATTATACACAACCATGAATTGCAGGGAAATTAAAACTTTGCCAATTTCATTAAGCCTATATGATAACACAAAAATAAAAAATAAAACTTAAATTTAACAAAATAATTTCACATGCAACAGATTTTAAGCAGACTGTCTGTGCCTGTTGAATGCATGCGTTTCCCATGGTAGCTATATTTACTTTGTTAATAATCTCGCACCACGACTTTACCAGCCACATGTAGCCTGAGCTATCCAGCTAGAGATAGTAGAGACCGTTTGTGGAGCTAGCTAGCTTGCAAGTAAGTGAAAGTAGAGCAGGTATGGTGAGTGCAGTAGCTAGTCTGTCTGAACAGTGCACACAGCACACAAACTTTTTTTTTTGGGGGGGGGATTGTTTGTTATGTTTGCATACTAACTAGTTTTAGTAGGCTAACAAAATATTCAATTGCTCAGAGGAGGAATTTAGTTTTAGTTGACAAACAGAAATAACTTAAGGCAGAAAGCATTCATGCAGCGAACAGTAGCAAGTTTGCTAAAACGCTTCCGCGCCATGCTGCCTCATAACTTGCAGCAGAGAGCAGATATCTAGCTAATGTTCCCCCTCCACCAAAGCCAGTCCAATCCAGCAACATTCGGCTGATGTAATAGTATTTGTTCCTTGCACGTGAACACTAGTTTGCTGATTTGAAGGTAAATGATTGCTAGATAGATGGCGAAGTTGCAAAATGGCTATCATGTATTTGTATGTATAGCAAGCTGTTGATCAATTTGAACGTGAGCCATAAACTTGTCAAACTAACGAGCTAGCTAACGTTAGTAGGTTAACTTGCTAGCACATTGGCTAGCAGATGATAGCCACAGTATCTTACCTGATACTCCATTCTGGAAAGTCGCGGTTCTGCCTTTGTACTTGAATACTTCAATGTGGTAAACTTGGACGACCAGTCCTTCTGGCGGAGGAACGCGGCAAATACGGAGCCCCGCTCCCACACGCGAGAAAAGCGCACCATCATGGGGCTTGTGAAAGCGCACACAGGAAACCGCGGCCAAATTTGGACGATATTCCTGTCAGAACGTGCTGTCGTCACGCCACGCCTCTTGAGAGAAATGTCTTCTTCTCCTTCTGTGGGGTTTATCGGCGGTTGGCATCCAACGTTATGGTGCATTACCGCCACCTACTGTACTGGGGTGTGGGCCAGAGACAGGGAGGAACTAAAGCCTACCTGCTAGCCCCGTTTCTCTTAAAAAAAAGATAGCACCATTTTTGAAACTGTATCTAACGATGTTCTACTCATTATGCTCATAGGAGAGAGGAGTTGGAGGTGCCAATGAGAAAGCCAGTGGCTAATGGAATCATATAGACAGTGGTGGTGCAGTGATGGCAGGAGCAGTGGAAGAGCCACACTAAGGGTAGGGGTATTTTATGGGTATCATGACACCTCCACTGTGGGGCTCTATTCCAGATACAGAGTAAAGTCGGGAGGGGAGGATGCTAGGAAGATACATAAGAGAGGAGGCCATCATTGCAAGGATAAGGGTGGGACACAGCCATTTGAATAAGTCATTAAATGTGATAGGAAAGCATCCAACAGGAAGGTGTGATTACTGCCAGGAAACAGAGACAGTGGAGCATGTACTAATACAGTGTGGGCAGTATGAGAGGGAAAGAGAGAGACTGAGATCAAGTATGAGGGAGAAGGGGAAACAGGAATTTAGTTTAAAGACCTGAGAGAAATGCATTGAACAATGTGTTGTGTTAGTAATGTTGTCTCGTGTCATTCCCATGAATTCTATGATTGTTTCCATCTGTGAAAAACAAAATCTTGTTACATGACAGCAAAGAATTATGAAGCAAATCAGTTGTGCAACCATGCAACTGTCAGACAAGCCAGCCAGGCACACTGGGTTCTCGGAGAGCAAGACTTGACCAAGCTGTCAGCTGTCACTTACCTTGCCAACATTTCCACATGCATGCACGCAGAGCATGTAAGTCTCTAGGTGCGATACATTGACCTCGTTGGATATTGCAAAATAATATACACTAGATATTTCTATGAACTATCTCTAGGACCTGGACATGGCTTTTTTAGTATTGTTTTCTCCATCCTTTAGTTGCATAAATTACTGCCATCTACTGTTCTGGATGTGGAATTGGCGTAAAACTATTTCCTTTAGAAATATTCCACAAGGTGGCACCATACTACTATGAGCGGTATAAAAACATGACCTTATCCAAATTACATACAGTACCTTCCAATTTTAGTCTCTCAATTTGCAATTATAACTGTGTATATATCAGACAATATATCACGGGAATGACACAAAAATACTTGTTTACTGTTCTTTTTATGTTGGTAACCAGTTATAATAGCAATAAAGCACCTCTGGGGTTTTTCTGGTATATGGCCAATATACCACGGCTAAGGACTGTTTGCCTGGATACAGCCCTTAGCCGTGGTATATTGGCCATATATCATAAACCCCCGAGGTGCCTTATTGCTATCATAAACTGGTTACCAATGTAATTAGAGCAGTAAAAATACATGTTTTGTCACACCCATGGTATATGGTCTGATATACCACGGCTGTCAGCCAATCAGCATTCAGGACTCGAACCACCCAGTTTATAATGCCATTATACCACACCCCCTCGGGCCTTATTGATTAATTATACAGTGGTATATCAAAGTGGATGTTTAAAAAAATCCAGGACAGGAAACAATCTTGAAACCTCCCCACTGGGCACACACTGGTTGAATCAACGTTGTTTCCACGTCATTTCAATAAAATTACATTGAACCAATGTGGAATAGACGTTGAATTGACGTCTGTGCCCAGTGGGTCATGTCAAAGACACTTAAAGGTAAAATCCGTAACATTGATTTCTGGTGACAAGTATCGGCAATGTTGTGAGTGTGTTTGTTTCAGGTTGATTGTGTTTGTTTGTTTCATTGCCACAGGTGAGAGAGGATATTGGAACGACCTTAATGTAACGCCTAGCGACCTTGTCAAAAGGTGTGGATCTCTTGGTGTAAAGGCTGAGGTGTTGGGTTGACAGTCGCTGGATTACTGTTATACTATATACCAGGTATTCCTTAAAGAGGTAGGGTTTCAAGTGTCTCCGGAAGGTGGTCAGTGACTTCGCTGTCCTGGCGTCGTGGGGGAGCTTGTTCCACCATTGGGATGCCAGAGCAGCGAATAGCTTTGACTGGGCTGAGCGGGAACTGTGCTTCCGTAGAGGTAGGGGGGCTAGCAGGCCAGAGGTGGATGAACGTAGTGTCCTCGTTTGGGTTAGGGTCTGATTAGAGCCTGAAGGTAAGGAGGTGCCGTTCCCCTCACAGCTCCGTAGGCAAGCGCCATGGTTTTGTAGTAGATGCGAGCTTCAACTGAAAGCCAGTGGAGTGTGCGGAGGAGCGGGGTGATGAGAGAACTTGGGAAGGTTGAACACCAGACGGGCTGCAGCGTTCTGGTTAAGTTGTAGGGGTTTAATGGCACAGGCAGGGAGCCCAGCCAACAGCGAGTTGCAGTACTCCAGACGGGAGATGACAAGTGCCTGGATAAGGACCTGTGCCACTTTCTGTGTAAGGTAGGGTCATACTCTGCGAATGTTGTAGAGCATGAACCTGCAGGATCGGGTCACCGCTTTGATGTTAGCGGAGAATGACAGGGTGTTGTCCAGGGTCACGCCAAGGTTCCTTGCACTCTGGGAGGAGGACACAATGGAGTTGTCAACCGTGATGGCGAGATCATGGAGCGGGCAGTCCTTCCCCGGGAGGAAGAGCAGCTCCGTCTTGCCGAGGTTCAGCTTGAGGTGGTGATCCGACATCCACACTGATATGTCCGCCAGAAATGCAGAGATGCGATTTGTCACCTGGTTATTGTTGTGGAAAATAACCACTATACTTTATTACAAATAAGGTCTGACAGAGTTTTTGTTGCATCAAGAAATGACTTCATTAAAGTTTTCAACAAAGCCGATACCATACTCCATTTGATATAGTCCTCTTCAGTTTTCCCGCTCTTTTATTGCTCCGCCCACTTCCTTTGTCTCTGAGAGCGGCTAAACTCAACTTTCATTAAGTTCAGAGTACTACAATCAATCAATCCTTATCTTGCAAAAACACTCATGTTTAGTTTAAACTCTGTTCAACCCTGGCTCTTTTCACTGTGTTTGAAGACAAAAACAAACGGCCCAAGCCAGTTTCAGTCTTTGATATGATAAGACAACCATGGATCTAAGTAAGAGCAAGCAATCTGACCCTAGGGCAGATTCCCTCTCTACTCACCCACACAGTGAAATTAAATGACCCAATACAATTCCTGGCCCAGTAACAAACAATTCTAACTTTATGCTCTTGATTAACCCAGTTCTACCTCAGTCCATTAAACTCTACAGTTCATTAATAATAATTCACCACATTATCAGAAGATGGAAAAGAGAAAATGAATTGTGTGTCGTCTGCGTAGCAATGATAGGAGAGACCATGTGAGGATATGACAGAGCCAAGTGACTTGGTGTATAGAGAGAATAGGAGAGGGCCTAGAACTGAGCCCTGGGGGACACCAGTGGTGAGAGCACGTGGTGCAGAGACAGATTCTTATCTATAAGCTATAAACCTAACATCCTCTAAGACTTAACTAAGCCCTTGACTGGTCCCTCCCTACATTCCAGGTAACATTTTCTGTCAGCAAACAGCATTGTGCAGAACACAGGTGGCTGGTGGCACCTTAACTGGGGAGGATGGGCTTATAGTAATGGCTGGAATGGAGTGTACTTACCGGTATAAAACACATCAAACACATAGTTTAAAATGAATCCATTCACTCCATTACAGCCATTATTATGAGCCATCCTCCCCTCACCAGACTCCTGTGGCGCACAGTACTGTATCACTCTCACTATGTGCCGCAGGAATGATCTTGTAACTTTTCTTTCATGATATCCTTGAGTAGGCAGCGATTACTGTATTTATTTCAAGTAAACAGTGCAGAAATGTGTTTTACATAATGAAAACACAAACGGCAGTAGCCTGGTCCCCGATTTGTTTCTGCTATCATGTCAACTTGTTGTCATGCCAAACATGACAATGAGTGACAAAAGTTGATATGGTAGCAGAAAACAGATCTGGGACAAGGCTACAACTCGAAGTAATCCATACTCAGATTGGATAAAGTGGTGTTCTTCCTGTCTATTGAAACTATTAGGTGTTTTGGGCAAGCACCAAGAAGGTTGTTCAACCTGGACTCAGGGGAAGACGTAACATAGTAAATCTATCTCCCTCCAATTAGTATGATATGTTACGTTTTGTATGATATGTATTAATTTGTAGATTTCCATCATCCATTTCATATGATATGTTACGAATTGCAATTCGTACAATAGCCTACGAATTTGCAATACGTAAGCAATGTTACGAATTCCAATTTGTTGTGGCTAATGTTAGCTAGGTAGCTAATGTTAGCTGTTAACCCCTAGAGTCGATGTCTGTGGCCCAGCAAAAATCTAATTAGCATAATAATACAATAAAAATCTGTCTGTTTAAGTTAGAGATATCCGTTTTTTGCATGGGCTGCATCTCAATCCACCGCATCCACCGATGTCGGCCTTCTGCATCTGAGGTGAAAATCGGTCTTCTCACGAAAACATCTGTAGCATCTGAACAGTTTGGCCTACAAACTATTATGACACCTCTATGGAAAGATGAGACTCATGAACACAACGCTGTTCTCAGTTTTGCTCTACCGCCGATCTGCCAACTTCTGTCTGTAGCTTACGAACAGTTTGGGCTACACACTAATATGACCACTCTGTGGAAAGGTGAGACTCACAAACACGTACATTGCTCTAGGACGCCCACAAGACTGGTCTGAATGTAGCCCAGTACCAGTTAAACAAAATGAATGGAAGTATACACTGAGTGTACAAAACATAAGGAACACCTGCTCTTTCCATGACAGACTGACCAGGTGAATCCAAGTGAAAGCTATGAACCCTTATTGATGTCACTTGTTAAATCCACTTCAATCAGTGTAGATGAAGGGGAAGAGACAAGTTAAAGACAGATTTTTAAGCCTTGAGACAATTGAGACATGGATCCCTGTGGAACACTTG
The DNA here is from genome assembly GCF_964263955.1 of Coregonus lavaretus. Lineage (NCBI taxonomy): Eukaryota > Metazoa > Chordata > Actinopteri > Salmoniformes > Salmonidae > Coregonus > Coregonus lavaretus. The sequence continues at coordinate 68,601,678 of NC_139991.1, forward strand.
ACACCTTGTAGAGTCCATGCCCAAATTGAGTATGTTCTGATGGCAAAAGGGGGTGCAACTAAATACACTGCTCAAAAAAATAAAGGGAACACTTAAACAACACAATGTAACTCCAAGTCAATCACACTTCTGTGAAATCAAACTGTCCACTTAGGAAGCAACACTGATTGACATTAAATTTCACATGCTGTTGTGCAAATGGAATAGACAACAGGTGGAAATTATAGGCAATTAACAAGACACCCCCAATAAAGGACTGCTTTGCAGGTGGTGACCACAGACCACTTCTCAGTTCCTATGCTTCCTGGCTGATGTTTTGGTCACTTTTGAATGCTGGCGGTGCTTTCACTCTAGTGGTAGCATGAGACGGAGTCTACAACCCACACAAGTGGCTCAGGTAGTGCAGCTCATCCAGGATGGCACATCAATGCGAGCTGTGGCAAGAAGGTTTTCTGTTTCTGTCAGCGTAGTGTCCAGAGCATGGAGGCGCTACCAGGAGACAGGCCAGTATATCAGGAGACGTGGAGGAGGCCGTTGGAGGGCAACAACCCAGCAGCAGGACTGCTACCTCCGCCTTTGTGCAAGGAGGAGCACTGCCAGAGCCCTGCAAAATGACCTCCAGCAGGCCACAAATGTGCATGTGTCTGCTCAAACGGATCAGGCATGGTGTGGGGTGGCATTTCTTTGGGGGGGGCCGCACAGCCCTCCATGTGCTCGCCAGAGTTAGCCTGACTGCCATTCGGTACCGAGATGAGATCCTCAGACCCCTTGTGAGACCATATGCTGGTGCGGTTGGCCCTGGGTTCCTCCTAATGCAAGACAATGCTAGACCTCATGTGGCTGGAGTGTGTCAGCAGTTCCTGCAAGAGGAAGGCATTGATGCTATGGACTGGCCCGCCCGTTCCCCAGACCTGAATCCAATTGAGCACATCATGTCTCGCTCCATCCACCAACGCCACGTTGCACCACAGACTGTCCAGGAGTTGGCGGATGCTTTAGTCCAGGTCTGGGAGGAGATACCTCAGGAGACCATCTGCCACCTCATCAGGAGCATGCCCAGGCGTTGTAGGGAGGTCATACAGGCACGTGGAGGCCACACACACACTACTGAGCCTCATTTTGACTTGTTTTAAGGACATTACATCAAAGTTGGATCAGCCTGTAGTGTGGTTTTCCACTTTAATTTTGAGGGTGACTCCAAATCCAGACCTCCATGGGTTGATAAATTTGATTTCCATTGATCATTTTTGTGTGATTTTGTTGTCAGCACATTGAACTATGTAAAGAAAAAAGTATTTAATAAGATTATTTCATTCATTCAGATCTAGGATGTGTTATTTTAGTGTTCTCTTAATTTTTTTGAGCAGTGTATTAGGAAGGTGTTTAGTACCTAAAAGTGCTTAAATGTGTAAATAAAATGAATAATAATTTCCAGATCTTTCTTATACTGTAAACGATCCCTCGTATGACCATCTTAAAACAATTCCATATACTATCTTAGTAGGTTTAGGGGTTAAGGTTAGGTTTAATGTTAGGGTTAAGGGGTTAAGGTTAGAGCTAACTCCTCCCTGACCAACCTCCCTCCTTTAGTATTAGCTTTAAGTAACCTTCTGTCTTATGTAACCATACCAAATGTAACATATCATACTAATTTGAGTGTCACAGATTTACGTCTACTATGTTACGTTTTTGAGGCCAGGCTGGGCTGTTTGGGACCAAGAAAGTCACCATTTTAGTATGGAAAATAAATCACAACCAGTGTGACCTATTCTGGCTGTTTCTGTCACTTCTTGCCCAGGTTACATCAGCAAAGTTAAAGATAACGCAAGTTCCTTTGGAATAGTGGACTTTTTCATAAATATTTTCAATTTGACCGTAAAAAGAACGATTCCCACCCAACTATTTTTAACCTATTAACCCAGTGATTCAGGGAGCACCTTCTCAGAGATAGATATACAGATTGCACACAGGGGGGCTTGGCACACAGTATTATCTCTACAGTGGATTTAAAAAAGTTATGTTACTGTAAATGGTTACGTTCTCCCCTCGGGTGTAGTTCGTCTGAGGAGGAGACGTAAATGCCCGTGCACACAATGAAACTAGATGAATGGGGAAGAAATGTGGGGTGTAATGAACTAAAATAACCAGACACAACAACCAGAATGCAATGTTAGCCCTCGGGGACGTTTAGTAAAGTAGTTACACAGAATTATACAACACCCATAAAGAAACAGTAAATAAAACAAAAAAAACAGGGAAGGTAAGAGAAGGGAATGTTTGGGATTGGGGTCCAAGTAATGAAAATAAACAAAAAGGTCCCTTTGTCTACACACCTAATCCTTCCTATCACATTCTAATCCTTAACCAGCTTTCCTACCGGTTACCATAAATACAGGGGTGACACCCACCCGGCTAACCTAGTGTGTAAAACAGCGGATTACCTAGTGTGAATGTACACCCATGGGCAGAACTACCTTTCCCTTCTCCAGGACCCAGGTAGGGTGGAATACAGCAGGAGGACAGGCTGGAACACAAACAAAGATACATTAAACCAACCAATAACCAAATCATCAAACAAAAAGTACCCCCTCTTCCTCTCGAGCTCACAAGGCAAACAGTTTATACTCTAGTCAATTAGCCACAGCTGCCAGGACTCCGGACCGAAGCCACGCCCACCATCGTCAGCCGCAACTCAGCACACCTGTAATGACCAGAACCCACAAACAGAACAACCACTCTGAACCACAAAGGAAGATTGGGAGAAAGAAAAACGTCACACGTAACAAAATGTATTTGTTAAAAGACCCCTCCCTGCTGCTGTCATTAATGGCATCGGTACCAGTACTGTACTTAAAGTGGTGCTGTAAACCACAAATAATTGATTGTTGTGTCATTCTGCCATTTCAATGGACATTTTTACAGTTTATTCAATCCCATGATCAAAACTGGTAACCACATTTTCATTATAAACAATTCTCTTTTTCTGCAAGAACGCACATTAAAAAGAAATAATGAACTCAATAAAAGGATGTCTGCACAGGAATGTTCATTTTTCTTCATTTTATCCTGCAAACCTGGTTAGCGGTGGTTTGTTGTGACCAAGTGTTGGTGCTAAACTGCGTGTTATTGTTATTGGATGCTAGCATGCTAGTTAGCTATGGTGTCATAGTTAGCTAGCTGAATAAAGTGGGTTGAGTCTATTCCTTTAAACTTTGAACCGCTGTGGTTCACAACAATTCTGATTTCTAAAGGTGGAAGTTGGGAGAGTTTTTGTTCGGGTGGTTCAGTGAAACAATTTTAGTTTCTGAGGTAGAAGTTTTGGTGAGGGAGGCCCTGCTCTCTCCTCTCTCAGATGCTTAGCTCATTTCATTCCGATCTCCTCTGCATTTTTGTAGCCATTTGCTACAGCCTGTCAACTATGCCTCTGCCTATCCCTGTTCTCTCCTCTCTGCACAGGCTACACAAACGCACCACACCGCGTGGCTGCTGCCTCTCTAACCTGGCGGTCCCTGCACGCACCCCACACCTGGAGTTCCAGGTCGCAGGCAGCCTCTGGAACTGCCGTTCTGCTGCCAACAAAGCTGACTTCATCCCAGCCTATGCCAACCTCCAGTCCCTCGACTTCCTGGCGCTGACGGAAACATGGATCACCACTGAAAACACTGCTACTCCTACTGCTCTCTCCTCGTCTGACCATGTGTTCTCGCATACCCCGAGAGCATCTGGTCAGAGGGGTGGTGGCACAGGAATCCTCATCTCTCCCAAGTGGACATTCTCAAATTTTCCCCTAACCCACCTGTCTATCTCCTCATTTGAATTTCATGCTGTCACAGTCACTAGCCCATTTAAGCTTAATATCCTTGTCATCTATCGCCCTCCAGGTTCCCTTGGAGAGTTCATCAATGAGCTTGACGCCTTGATAAGTTCCTTTCCTGAGGATGGCTCACCCCTCACAGTTTTGGGGGATTTCAACCTCCCTATGTCCACATTTGACTCATTTCTCTCTGCCTCCTTCTTTCCACTCCTCTCCTCTTTTGACCTCACCCTCTCACCGTCCCCCCCTACTCACAAGGCAGGCAACACGCTTGACCTCATCTTCACTAGATGCTGCTCCTCTACTAATCTCACTGCAACTCCCCTCCATGTCTCCGACCACTACTTTGTTTCCTTTTCTCTCTCGCTCTCCTCCCACACTACTCACTCTGCCCCTACACAGATGGTAATGCGCCGCCGCAACCTTCGCTCTCTCTCTCCCACTACTCTCTCCTCTTCCATCCTATCATCTCTTCCCTCTGCTCAATCCTTCTCCCTCCAATCTCCTGATTCTGCCTCCTCAACCCTCCTCTCCTCCCTTTCTGCATCCTTTGACTCTCTGTGTCCCCTATCCTCCCGGCCGGCTCGGTCCTCCCCTCCAGCGCCGTGGCTTGATGACTCATTGCGAGCTCACAGAACAGAGCTCCGGGCAGCGGAGCGGAAATGGAAGAAAACTAAACTCCCTGCCGACCTGGCATCTTTTCACTCCCTCCTCTCTACATTTTCTTCATCTGTTTCTGCTGCTAAGGCCACCTTCTACCACTCTAAATTCCAAGCATCTGCCTCTAACCCTAGGAAGCTCTTTGCCACATTTTCCTCCCTCCTGAATCCTCCCCCCCCCCCTCCTCTCTCTCTGTGGATGACTTCGTCAACCACTTTGAAAAGAAGGTTGACGACATCCGATCCTCGTTTGTTAAGTCTAATGACACTGCTGGTCCTGCTCACACTGCCCTACCCTATGCTTTGACTTCTTTCTCCCCTCGCTCTCCAGATAAAATCCTGCGACTTGTGACTGCAGGCCGCCCAACAACCTGCCCGCTTGACCCCATCCCCTCCTCCCTTCTCCAGACCATCTCCGGTGACCTTCTCCCCTACCTCACCTCGCTGATCAACTCATCCTTGACCGCTGGCCATGTCCCTTCCGTCTTCAAGAGAGCGAGAGTTGCTCCCCTTCTCAAAAAACCAACACTCGACCCCACTGATGTCAACAACTACAGACCAGTATCCCTTCTTTCTTTTCTTTCCAAAACTATTGAGCGTGCCGTCTTTAGCCAACTCTCTTGCTATCTCTCTCAGAATGACCTTCTTGATCCAAACCAATCAGGTTTCAGGACTGGTCATTCAACTGAGACTGCTCTTCTCTGTGTCACGGAGACTCTCCGCACTGCTAAAGCTAACTCTCTCTCCTCTGCTCTTGTCCTTCTAGACCTGTCTGCTGCCTTTGATACTGTGAACCATCAGATCCTCCTCTCCACCCTCTCCGAGCTGGGCATCTCCGGCGCGGCTCACTCCTGGATTGCGTCCTACCTGACCGGTCGCTCCTACCAAGTGGCGTGGCGAGAAGCTGTCTCCGCACCACGTGCTCTCACCACTGGTGTCCCCCAGGGCTCAGTTCTAGGCCCTCTCCTTTTCTCCCTATACACCAAGTCACTTGGCTCTGTCATATCCTCACACGGCCTCTCCTATCATTGCTACGCTGACGATACACAACTAATCTTCTCCTTTCCCCCTTCTGATAACCAGGTGGCGAATCGCATCTCTGCATGCCTGGCAGACATATCAGTATGGATGACGGATCACCACCTCAAGCTGAACCCTGGCAAGACGGAGCTGCTCTTCCTCCCGGGGAAGGACTGCCCGTTCCATGATCTCGCCATCACGGTGGACAACTCCGTTGTGTCCTCCTCCCAGAGTGCGAAGAGCCTTGGCGTGACCCTGGACAACACCCTGTCGTTCTCCGCTAACATCAAGGCGGTGACCCGCTCCTGCAGGTTCATGCTCTACAACATTCGGAGAGTACGACCCTGCCTTACACAGGAAGCGGCACAGGTCCTAATCCAGGCACTTGTCATCTCTCGTCTGGATTACTGCAACTCGCTGTTGGCTGGCCTCCCTGCATGTGCCATTAAACCCCTACAACTCATCCAGAATGCCGCAGCCCGTCTGGTGTTCAACCTTCCCAAGTTCTCTCACGTCACCCCCCTCCTCCGCACACTCCATTGGCTTCCAGTTGAAGCTCGCATCCGTTACAAGACCATGGTGCTTGCCTATGGAGCAGTGAGGGGAACGGCACCTCTGTACCGTCGGGCTCTGATCAGTCCCTACACCCAAACGAGGGCATTGCGTTCATCCACCTCTGGCCTGCTGGCTCCCCTTCCTCTGCGGAAGCATAGTTCCCGCTCAGCCCAGTCAAAACTGTTCGCTGCTCTGGCACCCCAATGGTGGAACAAGCTCCCTCACGACGCCAGGACAGCGGAGTCACTCACCACCTTCCGGAGACATTTGAAACCCCACCTCTTTAAGGAATACCTGGGATAGGATAAAGCAATCCTTCTACCCCCCCACACACACACAGCGGAGTCGCTCACCACCTTCCGGAGACATTTGAAACCCCACCTCTTTAAGGAATACCTGGGATAGGATAAAGTAATCCTTCTACCCCCCCCCCCCCACCCACCCCTCAGCGGAGTCACTCACCACCTTCCGGAGACATTTGAAACCCCACCTCTTTAAGGAATACCTGGGATAGGATAAAGTAATCCTTCACCAATTGGTGAGTCGCTCTGGATAAGAGCGTCTGCTAAATGACGTAAATGTGCCCTTGAGCAAGGCACTTAACCCTAATTGCTCCTGTAAGTCGCTCTGGATAAGAGCGTCTGCTAAATGACTAAAATGTAAATGTAATTGAATACTGCAGACCACATCACATCTCTATAGGCCACTCTGTTACATCAGTGTGTTGTTTTCTTGTTTACATTTTGCGGTGCGTTGCGATGAACAATAGAGGAACGTTCCCAAGTGGTGACACAGTGTGACTTCCTTCCTGTGTGACAGATGAGTGTATAACTCTAGTCTCTAGATGTAGGGTGCAAACCGGAATATACTTCACTACACTTCACCCCCCCAAAAAAAGGATCAAGCTAAGGCTGCAGTGTCTACATGGCCCTCCGATTTGCAGGTGAGAGGTCGCCAACACACCATGCAGATATTAATTACATCTACATCAGCATTTATACACACACTGACAAAACGCACACACACACGCAGCCACAGAAATGCACGCACACACACAAATGTCACCGGTATGACAGGGAGTGATATACTACTGTACTCACAATACAGGAACATTAAAAACACCCCTAGAGCTGTTCTCAAATTACCTTTTTTTCCCTGTAACTTGTTAATTGTGTGTTTAACAGTTCCAAGGAAAATATTTTTCCTTCAAGGTGTAACCTCATTGAAAGAATGTCTGGTTGATGTTAGATAAAGAAAAGGAAAGCTGCACACACTAGTAGGTCAGATGCAATAATTATAACCAACGTTGACAGACAAGCTGTCTTCATCAGGGTTGATGTTAGATACCAGATTAAAAACTGATGGCAGAGCAAAACTGAGATACATATTCACAACAGTCTGAGTTTCACTCTGGGTCGATGAGTTAACATCACAGTCAGTCAGAGATGGTAGATCTGGTGTACTATATATAAGCTATATATGCCACTGTTTTGCACCCATGTTAACCTAGTGTACCAGATCAAAAAACTCAAATATAGGTCTTCAGACTGCATAAAGAGATGCACTATTACAAATTCGAGTTACTAATTTCCTGTTTCCTGTCAGGAAGGTGTTAGATCCTGTATAGATCGATGGTTGTGAAACTCTTTTTTTCTTTCTTCTTCATAGAAATGTACAACATGGAACACACAAAACAAACCCAAACACAGTCACATACCATTGCACATAAATTCACCCAAATTACAAACTTTCTTATTTGTCTACTTACCTCGTAAGAAGTATGGACAAATTAAAATTATTTTAAAGGCGTACTATATTTTCCATTCGTTTTTACATGTTAGTAGGTTGATGAATGTCAAGTGTTCTTGGAGACACGTCTCCTCCCGTTGCTCCCCTCCGGCGGTCTGATTCGCCGGTCTAACCGGTCTGAGCGCACCGCCTCGGCAACACCGGAGTGGAAACCCAACGCACCCTAATCACCTCCAGCGTACCTACACCTCATCATCACCCCTGTATAGCCCTGGACTGTTCAGTGTTGTGTTGCGTGTGATTGTTAGTGTCATGTCCTGTACTCGCTATTTGTTGTTCTCTTGCTCAGTGTTACGTAAACCTGTACATTGTTGATTTCTGCGTCCTTTCTATTCGTATCCTCATTACTCGTCACACTTGGTGTGTACTCTCACAAAGCACTTCCTTAAACTTAATACCTTGCACACATTTCCCCATATTTGGTTGACCACATGTTTGAAGAGATTGGTGTCAATTCCCAGCACTTTACTCTGCAATATACCTACTCAACTCTCCGTTCTGGCACAAATAATAGGGCATTGTTTCGTTAACTTTTGTTCTCTGTATGGTTGTACTGTTTCTGTGGTAGTGTTTGTTTGTCACTTGTGTTTTGTTTCACCCGTCTTTCCTATGGGACGTTAAACGAGTACCCTGACTCTGTGGTCATTAAAAAACCCATGGCACTTATCGCAAGAGTAGGGGTGTTAACCCTGGTGTCCTCGTTAAATTCCCAAACCAGATATATTTCCATAATGGCCAACTAATCATCCCCCTGATTCCCAATTCGAATCTCCCCTCACCTCTCCAACTGACAGCTGAAGTGCTGTGAGCGTTCCGGCACAAATTGTAGCCGTGCATCATTTCAGGGTGATACACAATGGTGGTGGAAGGTGAGTTTCCCCCCTTACAGCACTTTGAGCATCTGGAAAAGTGCTATGTAAATGCAATCAGTTATCAGGTTCTTCTGTCAGTCACACCAAAATTAAAATGATCAATAACTAGTTAAGATTACATCATAAATATTCAGCCATACATGGTAATGTGTTGCTTTTCCAGATTCCTACAATGATAAAGTTTATAGTAAGTTTTTCATCACAAAGCTGGAACATTATCAACATAATCGTCAGTACAGGGAGAAAGTGATGTGAGATGAGATTCCTATTGTGAGTGACAACACAGACAAGAAACAGCATAGAACTGACGCTGCAGGTCAGAGCTTGTATGAAGGAGAATGAAGGTAGATTTCTCCTTGAGATGTTATGCGGTTTAAATCGTTTCAGTTTTTATTTTTTTATTTTTTTTATGTCCATACATGCATCTAATGTGTCTGCGCGTGTTTGTGTAATTTCCTCTTAATTTCTTGGGAAATACCGATACCTCTTATATGGAATCTCTCCTTCAATGGAATGGAGGGTGGGTTGTCCTGCTTTACATATAGGACTGCGCTATCACCACCCAGCAATAAAACAGAGAGAGGGAGATCAGTGAAACAACAAGAGAGAGGAAGTGGTGCATCACTAAGAATCTTAATAAGGTACGCATGAGGCTTTTATACTAGCTGGAAATTTATTTTAGACTGACCACAAGTCTTAGATTTACTGTGAGTGATATATAAATCTAAATAAAAATATGTAAATAACAATGTTAAAATAAATATGAATAAATTTAGTCAATTACAGTGCATACATAGCAAAAATTGGAATATCAATTAAAAGGAAATTGACAAGATGACATGCAATCATGCAGTAGAAGTGTATTTTGCTGCCAGGGCTGAAAATATATTTGATCAATACACAATATAGTAATTATACAATAGTACAGGGATAACAGTGACTAACACATATCAGGAGTTGGTATTGCACAACCTAAAACTTCTTATGTCATTAAGTTATCTTCAATATTTTTGTAAACCAATTATTATTCTGTTAGGCAAAAACGGTGTCTACCGCTAATAAAAACAACATATTGGGTGAGTGAAGCTCTCTAGTAGTCAAAGCCTGTATTCTGCAAGATTAAAGACAAATCGTGAAAAGTTCACATAGTAAAAAGCAGGTAACTGAGCTTTCTTTGACAGCCTCTTCTACATGACACCGTCTGGAAACCTGTTGGTCCACAGTTATCTTCTCCACTGGAATACTATGGCTTTTAAGGTAGATTTTTTTGGGTCACCTGTTAGAGTAAATGTAATTCCTGTTAGTCTGTTCTGTTGTATTTTCACCACATGTTAAGGTTGAACTCTGACAGTGTTTTAGCTTCATTGATTTCCTCAAGTCTATGCAAATGCCAAAGTTGGAATAGATCCCACTTTATTACTGTATGGAATCAGCAATATTAATATGATTCATATTATATTAGAATATGTCATATGCATAAATATTCAAGGAACATTTTAAATTTGCAGTGTACAATCTTAACATGAACAGGAATGACATTTACGCTAACAAGTGACCAAAAATAACTATCCAATAAGCCACATCTCCAATCTGATAGGCTGCCACCTCTACAATATATTATTAAAAAAGGTTCAAAATTGAACTCCTCCCATCACAAAAAGGTTCCAGTTTGAACTTTTACACAGGGGTTCCTCAAAGAACCTTTTCAGAGGGGTTCCTCAAGGAACCTTTTTCAACTGGAAAGGTTCCGCCGGTGTGGCAACCCAAAAGGTTCTTCCAGGCAACTTTACTTCTAAGAGTGTAGATAAAGATAGTTAGAATCTCTTTATTTAAAAAAAAGATCATACTTTGCCCTCTAAGCTGTAGAAACAGATAGGGACTGTAGTGATACAGACTATAGAGCATGTCAGTCAAGAAGAGACTTGCTCCATTCATTCAGACCCACAACACTGGGGTAATCCAATTTCTCTGGCAATTCTCCAACAATTAAATTGATCAGCTGGTCTAGAGGCACTCTGATTGAGACATGGAGGGTAACAGGATCATTAATCTTTTGACTATGATAAGTGGCGTGTGGCCAGGCAGATGCTGAGGGGGAAGCAGTCTAATGCTCAACAGAACTATAGGGAAGGTTACTGTATAGGGTGGTGGCAGTGTGTGTTGTCTGGAGGGTGGTGGGCTAAGTGGTGACTCACTCTAGCAATAAGCAAGAGACTTTGGAGGTATCTCAGGCTGTCACACAAATCAATTAGTCTAGGTCTGGAATATGGTCCAAAATCAAGCACCGTATATCAATTAAGATATATATCGATATGGACTGTTCAGCATTTCCTTTTAGTGAAGAGTTATCACATATTTTGAATGTTTACTTTTCCCCTATTCAAGGATACCAATAATGTTAATTGTTTTGGTAAATGTATGATTTCCCCATAAATGTACATTTGCAAATGTCTGAGGTATCAAGCAAGTGTTTTGAATGATCACTTGTCACACACCCTCAATAGTGAGACCAAAGGATACTGGATGAAATGCATGGTATGAAACAGGAGTAAACTCAACAATTACCGTGGTTTTTAAAGGTGGTGTCAAGTCTTCAAACAAACACCTACATGACACATTCCAACAGATAATATGGCACGTTACGTAATGTTGACTTTTGTTTCTGTTGCAGTTCAGCGGAAGAACAAAACAATGACAGGTGAGTAGATATTTTTCCCCGCTCCATCATTCCACTACGTCAGACATTCTCTTTTTGTCCCTCCCTGTTTTTCATAGACAACCCTATTTACTAGCTACATCATTAATTAGTCTTGTTATTCTGTTAGCTAACCTCAAACATTCTTTCAATATGGTTATACCTTGAAGGAAGAATATTTTCCTTTGAACTGTAAACAAGTTTAAAGATGAATGATTTTCAGGGAAAATATAAAATGAATTCAGTCTAACTGTAGCTGTGACGGATGTTACACCACAACCTGTCATACCGCTTAACTTTTGTGTGTTTGTTTGTGTGTCCCCGACTGCCATCATATGTGTGCTTCCAGACTATGGTTTTGAGAGGGAGTTTGTGGATGCTCATAATGACTATCGCAAGAAGCATAGTGCCCCGCCCCTAGCGCTGAGCAGAGACCTATGTAACTCCGCCCAGAAATGGGCAGATCATCTTCTGTCAATGAAAAGCCTGAAGCACAGCTCCACCAATCACGGAGAAAACCTTTACTATGCATACAGCTCCACCCCCAAAAAACCTGATGGTGAGCATATGTCAGGAAAAAAATCAATCAAATCAATTATTTATTGCACAATACATTCAATATGTGGCAGAGCTCAACTAGCGGAAAGTACAGTATTGAATAGAGCCTACAGTGGATATTTTGTGTATACAACTTATCCTCTCCATTTATTAACTAGCATATGCAGACTGATTTTGAGTGGATACATATATTTTTTAATAACAAATTGGTTCCGCTTCTATTTTAAAAGGGAAGGCCGCAGTGGACAGTTGGTACAGTGAAATCAAAGATTACCACTTCAATAAGCCTGGGTTCAGCTCCGGTACAGGTGAGATACACAATCGGCAGACTCTAGGGTAAAACAGGTGTGTACTGCCTCCACAATCCAAAAAAGCTCACCTTTGTCACATTCTTTCTGGAGTTTAACCTTGCGAATGAATCACCCGTTTATTTAATAGACCACATCTGGCTCTATTTCCAATCACTGACAGTGTCTAAATAGGCCTCCTACAGTACCTATTGCTCTCCATCCTCAACATACCGAGTGTATACACGGACTCCTATACTAACAGTGCCCCCTGCTGTTGTTTCCAGGCCACTTCACCCAGGTTGTTTGGAAGGACTCCATCGAGGTAGGGGTGGGCCTGGCCACAGATGGGAACATTTCCTTTGTAGTGGGCCAGTACCACCCAGCTGGCAACATGAGCAACGCGGGCTACTTTGAGAATAATGTCCTACCACCGGGTAGCTCCACCTCTAGCACCCCCAAATGTGCCCCCACAGGTAACACATCGTTGATTGGTTACAACGATGAAAGAAAAAGAATGAGAAAATACAGTTATATGTAAATCCCATACAACAGCCCAGTTACCATTGTCTCTCTGCAAATAAGCTACTACTTTAGATAAACTAGGTATTTCTGAATGAACCCAATGTATGACACAGCATCGGATACCTCAATCTCTCAACTGACACATAGCTTTTCTTTCTTACAGCCAGAGGAGGTGGGGGCCTGAGTGTACCCCAGTCTGAAACTGCCAGATCCTCTTCACCTGCATATAAGGCTCCTCATCATGCGAACAGCACTGGTGAGATGTTTTAAAGTCATTTTCAGTAAATGTCTCCCATTATGTAAAGACAACATAATATTGGATAGATAGGCCTAATTCTGCCCTCTGAATGTTTGCCATAAATCTTATAGCCATACAATCGTTTCAAATCCACACAAGTCTCTTGGTCATTAGGAGATGGAACAAATATTTCAACTTAACGTGCCGCCCGCCCATCTGTCTGCTTGCTCTAAGACCTGGCCCAGTTCCACAGAGACTTCCTACGGGCGTGTAACAAACAGCGGGAGGCACACGGGGCCCCAGCCCTCACCCTGGACCCAGCCCTGAGTCAGGGGGCGCAGGCATGGGCAGAGACCCTACTGGGAGAGAAGGTGTTGAAGAACTCATCCTCCCCCCACGGTGAAAACATCTGGGCCAAGACGGGGTCAGCGGGCATCACTGCTACAGGTAGAGAGAACCAGGAGGACTGGATGATCTGCAGGGAAAGGGATTTCTCAATAGGGAGTATATACATCGGGCATATTTTGAATGGTTCCGGATGGGGAATCGCTAACCCTATGCCTAACCTTAACCTCACCCCGCCAACCCTAACCAATTTCGAACCCTATGCCTAGCCTTTGGATATGCCTAACCATTGGATCTGCCAGCTGAATATCCACTTCTTTCTCAATAAGTACATTCCCAGGGGATCCCTCATTTTTCTTCCAACGTATGACTTATTTATTTCTCTGATAAGGTCAAGAGGTGGTGGACGTCTGGTACAAACAAGAGGAGAAGTATGACTTCTCCAAACCAGGACATCAGGACAAAACAGGTAAACATATCAGCATTAAAGTAGACGACAGGTATACAGTAATGCAATGTGCTACGCCAGAGGGGTCTGAAATAGTAGCTATAGAAAATACACCTTGCTTTTTATGGTTCTCTCTGCCCTCAGCATTTCATGTTTAAAGTTTGCCTTGCATTGATATTTTCCTCAAATGTTCAACATATTGATAATCCAAAATAATTGTGATAATTGTGCTCCATTGTCAATCATCACTCCCTCTATTTCTTTTCGTCACCCTCTCTTTTCTTCTCTGTTCATCTGTTTTAGGGCAGTTCACACAACTGGTGTGGCGTAGCTCCAAGGAGGTGGGTGTCGGGCTGGCAAACAGTGGCACGGGGATGCTCATCGTGGTGGCACACTTTGAACCGTCTGGCAACATCACCAACCCTGGTTACTACGCCCAGAATGTGATGCCAAAAGGGTCAAAAGTTACCGATAAGCCAGTAGAGGTCATCACTTCGAAAATGCAGGTGTTGGCCGTGAACTCGCTGTCAGGTGAGCAGCATCACAGAGCGTGTAAATATATGAACCTTGATGACAGGTTTAAGACATCGTTGTGACATTGTTGTGAAGGCACTATAAGTGGGGGTGACAAAAAGTGTCACTCATACCTTTAAAGGCTTAATAAAGACGTAATATACCGTGTTCCTCTCCATGTCCTGTATAGCCAATGAGCTTGGCCAGTTCGGCCAGGCTCTTCTGAAGTCTCTGAACCAATACCGGAGCCAGCACGGGGCGGGACCTCTGGTGCTAAGCCCTGCCCTCACTAGGGAGGCCCAGGATTGGGCGGCTCACCTGGTGAGCCGCAACACGCTGATGAACAGCGGCAAAGGCCACGGGGAGAACATCTTCTGCTGCTCTGGCTCCCGCACAGTGGCCCCTACTGGTGAGTCACATACCTGCACTGACATACAGCTCATAAGAGCCAATGGGTAAAAAGAAAGTCAAGGGCCTAATTCCAATATGAAGTTTGAGTAACATGAACTAACTCCGATACTGGATATGATGTTTGAATAGTAGTCGACAATCCAAAGTCTGTCAATTCCTCAAAAGTTTGATTTGTTGTTGTATTGGGGGGGGGGGGGGGGGGGGGGGGGGGGTCGCAGGAAAAGGCTCTGCACAATGCTTGTAAAGTTCCCAAAAATGTGCAATAATTTATACATTGTCCTTCTCTTGCATATGAAATATAGGATCAGATGTGGCCGAGTCTTGGTACAAGGAGATTGAGAAGTATAACTTCTCTTCCCCTGGTTTTCAGAGTGGAGCAGGTAAGGTGTCCAGTGTCCTGACACCTCATAACACAATGCTATTGATATATATATAACCTCATCCACAACAGTCACTGTACAGTATAGAAAATACAATGGCTGTGCTATTTAAATCAAACTCAAAATCAGGAAAACAGTGCTCCCTGGCAGTGAATTTACCATAATCAACAACATCTACGACATGAAAACTAAATTAAAGTTCATAAGAAATTGTTAGGAGTGAGACATGCTGGCCAAGAATGTGTTTAATTCTGCATTTGGTGTTTATTTGAAAAATAAAATAACTTGATTGGTGGTACTCTCATCCTAGGTAATTTCACTCAAATGGTCTGGAAGTCCTCAAAGCAAGTGGGTGTGGGTTTGGCGACCAGTGGGCAGGGCACATTTATCGCCGTGGCGTTCTACGACCCAGCGGGCAACATCACCAACCCAGGCTATTTCCATGACAACGTGAAAACCAAAGGAAGCAGGTTTTAGTCTGAGTCATATATGTAGTATGTATGCCGGCGCTACCAAAGGTTCCTATAGGAATGGGGTGCTTATCTGGGTAAACAGGTTGTTGCTATAATTTGTCCTCTTTTGGTAGGCTTTTGTCTTCCATCAGATGCCGCTATTTTAACGCGACACGCAGTTGCCAGGAGCAATCAGTGCAGACGGCCGTTTCGCTCTTACGCAAGACAAACTTGACCTTAACTTTTTTAACTTCTATCTCAAATCATACCCTTAGATTGTTCTTTTCTAGCTAACAACATTACATTTGGGGAAAAAAATGGCTTTTATGTTGTCTTAATAGGAAATAATTTTAATGGTTATTTTTTCATAATTGCTGGTTTTATAAATGTTTGAGTAACAAGAAGGAAATAAGTAATATAAAAAGTAACTGTCCAGTGAAAATCTCACTTTTATAAGTTCATATTCTGTTACCTCATGTTATTTGGGTATGAACTCGTCCTATACTCGTATTTGTGGCCAAATCATAAACTGGAGAAAAAAAAAAAAAAAACCCACCTCAAGCTTGTATCTCAAACAGACCGTTTCATAAATGCTTGCAATTTCCTCATAGAACATGTCATGTTGGCTCACTGAGCTGGCCAATCAGTGGTCAATTTGCATGAATATTTTTAATGACGGGTATACGCCCACACCATTCAAACAGATAATCTGCTTTTTAACATACTTAATTACCATTTTTTGGAAGGAAAACTATTTCACTCATATTGTAATTAGTTATAGGTCATATTTCATAGAAGTCTGGAAACACTGGACAGTTACTTTAAACCTAAATGTAATGCCTTTTATCTCATACTGTTTATTGGTGCACGTTTTTGTAATTTACTGTACATGAAGAGAAATCTTCCTCTTTTTAAATGTATTCATTGATGTTTCTCAAACATGTTGACATACAGACTGAGACTGCACTGTGTGTTGACATACACGGGGCAATAAATTGTGGAATTAAATATTTGTAGGTTGTAACATTTGAGCCACACTTTGAAAAAAATATGCAATGAGAGCTTATTTCTAGTTAGCATCCTTGCTGCCGTCTTCCACCAGCAGAGGGGAGCAGTTTGTTACTTTTCACTGTATCCCCTGTCAAATAAACAGGCAATCTAACTGGAGATATGTAAAGAATCTCTCTCACAGTCAAACACAGACAGGGTGAACAATTGTTGCTGTAACCACAGGGAAAGACCGGCTTTGCATGGGGAATGCAAACAGAAACTAGAATAGCATGGCATCACACCATTGTCCTCTCTATCCCTAGGAAGAAAAGTGACGCGTTGTTATCTAAGGGCCATCATAGTCACATTTTAAACAAGGTCAGCCGATAAAAGCTCAGAAGCTTTTGGTTTTGCATTCTAGTTTGAATAGACAGGATTCTAACGATAAAGCAAGAATATGGTACAGAAAAATGTTTTCTACCTATGTGCTTCGAGGCTTATAACTACTGTGTTTATAGTTTGGAATATTAATTGAGCTTAGTTGGTAATGATAATAAACACATAAGATCGAGAACTTTGTTATCACTTTAAAAATGAAAAACACCTGACAAGTTACTGTAACTTGTTAACTCTGTACCATAAACCTTGTAACTAAAGAACACTGATGATCAAAATAGGTAGTAGGTGATCAAAATGAAAGTTACAGTCTCATAGTGTCACTTCAAAATTCGGTTGAACGTTTATTTTTTACGCATTAATTCTGTGTGGTTACAGGGTTAAAACAGAAACAACTCAAAGGGTTAAGTTTAGGTATTAATTCCGAGTAAGGTTAGGGCTATGGTTTGGGGATGGCTTACTACAAAATCATTAACATGCCATTTCCATCAAGTATAATCTATTATTCTCCTGGTTTGCTAGAGCATTGGGGACTGCCATGACGCAGTGGTCAGCGCAGCACGCTTCCGCCTGAGAAGCCGCTTCGCCTCCAAGCATCATGAGTTCGGGCCAGTGGCAATAGTTTAACATTTTTGGGATGAGTGCCGAGGAAGGAATATATCGACGTTCTCAGGACCTTTTCAAACGTCCGAAATCAGAGCCTATTTCTAGTGATCAGGCTGGTCTATCTAGGACTCAGTCACCATGTTATCCAATACATGTTATGTGTGTGTGCGAGCGGCAACAGAGTGGTATGAGAAGAAAACAAGCTAAGAGTATGTTAGTGGATAGGATGTGGGCCAGAGGCCTTGCCTCCCAAGGGAAAAGTGAGTGGGATGCTAGCCAGCCAACACCGTCGAATCCCAGAAAGTTAGGTCAAGAATTGTGTTCCCCTAAACCTCCATCTGTCCAAGTGTCGGAGTACTCCTCCATAATATTCCAAACTCCTCCATAATATTCCAAACTGTGAAAGAAGGAGTCAGGCGCAGGAGGTTAAATACCGAAGTCCAGAGTTTAACCGTTTGCATAAATCAAACGCCCCAAGCGTCAAACGAAACTGTACAAGGGAAAACATCCACCTTGACAATAACACAGTGAAATGTAGCTGCGCCTGAATTGCCTAGCGCCTTACACTGGGAACCTACCAAGTGACCTGGAAAGGAGATAGATAAAGTACAGTGCGCCGCAAAGTGCTCTGAACATGTTTGAGTGTTCGTTACCTGGGGTGATGCGTGAGTACCCTGCCTACCGCCTCCAGACCCAAAAGAACGTTGACTGCGACGTGAGGTGGATTGTCCCTTCGTGCCACCAGAGTGGCACTGTCGCTGTCCTTCTGCGCTCTCGACCGGCGGCTCCCCTCAGCTCCATCTGCTCGGGGTCGGAGTCGTCCGGAGTGGGAACTGGCAGACCCCTACCAGGACGTCCTCTGGCTGCTAGCAGATTGTCCAGCCGGATGGCCATGTCAACCAGTTGGGAGAACGATAGCATGGCATCCCGGCAGGCTAGCTCCCGTCGGACGTCCTCCCTTAGGTTGCACCGGAAATGGTCTATCAGGGCCCGCCCGTTCCACCCGGACCCCGCTGCCAGCGTCCGGAACTCCAGCGCGTAGTCCTGAGCGGTTCTCGTCCCCTGCCTTAGATGAACCAGTCGTTCGCCCGCCTCTCGATCCTCAGGCGGGTGATCAAAAACAGCCCGATGGAGTCAGGCGCTGGAGGTAAAATATCGAAGTCCAGAGTTTAATCTGTTTGCATAAATCAAACGCCCCAAGCTTCAAACAAAACTGTACAAGGAAAAACATCCACCTTGACAATAACACAGTGACATGTCGCTCAACCGAGCTACACGCTCTCAAAACAATCACTCACAAAGACTAGGGGAACAGAGGGAACACTTATACACATACTAATTAGGGGAATGAGCACCAGGTGTGTGTGATTGACAAGACATGACAAGTGGAGTGATGAGAATGGGATCGGCAGTAGCTAGTACTCCGGTGACGACGAACGCCGAAGCCTGCCCGAACCAGGAGGGGGGGCAGCCTCGGCGGAAGTCGTGACACAAACAAAAACATTCTGTAAACAGTGCAGCAATGGTTTGGGTATCAATTGTATGTGTCTTGAACATTAAAACAGGACATAACGTAATATTTTCCTTTGACCTGTCAGACCCATTTTGGACCAAGATTCTCTAATAATAATAATAATAATAATAATAATAATAATAATATGCCATTTAGCAGACGCTTTTATCCAAAGCGACTTACAGTCATGCGTGCATACATTTTTGTGTATGGGTGGTCCCGGGGATCGAACCCACTGCCTTGGCGTTACAAGCGCCGTGCTCTACCAGCTGAGCTACAGAGGACCACAATACATTCACATAATGCCTAAGCTTATTCTTCTAGCTTTACCACCCAAATAGAAGTCAGACAAAAACATTAGGTCATCTTACTAACTAGGTATGCAGTGAGACATGTTTTTACATTCGAGGGTGAGACCCGCTCTAAAATGCCTCCAGGTGTTCTGTATCTGGTGCCCCACTGGCTCGGCAGAAATGTACTGTAAGTCAAGCTTGGCGGGCAATGTGATGATTGGTCCTCCCCTGACTGCTCAGGGGCAACCTGATTGGGCGCAAGTAAAAAAACAAAACATGAGTTCAGTCAGTTTGACAGTTGAGTGTTTTTGTTTAACTCACAGATGCGCGCACACACACACACACACACACACACACACACACACACACACACACACACATCCCACCTGTAACGGACACTGTGAAATGCCAGGCAGCTCACTTTACTGATTGGGAAATAAAACAGGAGTGTAAAGAGTCACATTGAAATCTTAACTGCTGCATAACTAACACTGAGACTTTGCTGTAATGAATATCCATGGATAATCTAAACAGCATTTGAAATATAAAACAATTGAGCATTTAGAACATGATGGTCAGAAAAGTTGTGCTAGATTGGTATGTGTGAGCATGTGCGTGCGTGCGTGCTGACATGCATCCGTGCGTGCGGGTGTTCCAAACTTGTTTTCTTTCTCCCCTATTGTGGGTGATCCCCAGAGGAAATGACTTTGGCGGGAACAAAAGCTCCCCTCTGACTGACAAAACAAAAACAACTCCATGGAAACAGCAGATACCAGTGAGCTTTAAAGACCTACACACACACAAACACGCACACTCCCAATTGCCAACAGCTGCTGAGTTGCCCTACAGTGATGGAACATTTTCGGTTTGAGGGTAGAGGAAACGAAGTTCAGGCTAACCTTCCCCATTTCAAACTCAGTTGGTCCGGCTAGGCTAACCCTGTTGGTGACACCATTGAGAACAGATAACAGTAACCATTCAAACTCAGTTGGTCCGAGCTAGGCTAACCCTGTTGGTAACACCATAGAGAACAGATAACAGTAACCATTCAAACTCAGTTGGTCCGAGCTAGGCTAACCCTGTTGGTAACACCATAGAGAACAGATAACAGTAACCATTCAGGCTCAGTTGGTCCGAGCTAGGCTAACCCTGTTGGTAACACCATAGATAACAGATAACAGTAACCATTCAGGCTCAGTTGGTCCGAGCTAGGCTAACCCTGTTGGTAACACCATAGATAACAGATAACAGTAACCATTCAGGCTCAGTTGGTCCGAGCTAGGCTAACCCTGTTGGTAACACCATAGATAACAGATAACAGTAACCATTCAGGCTCAGTTGGTCCGAGCTAGGCTAACCCTGTTGGTAACACCATAGAGAACAGATAACAGTAACCATTCAAGCTCAGTTGGTCCGAGCTAGGCTAACCCTGTTGGTAACACCATAGAGAACAGATAACAGTAACCATTCAAACTCAGTTGGTCCGAGCTAGGCTAACCCTGTTGGTAACACCATAGATAACAGATAACAGTAACCATTCAGGCTCAGTTGGTCCGAGCTAGGCTAACCCTGTTGGTAACACCATAGATAACAGATAACAGTAACCATTCAAGCTCAGTTGGTCCGAGCTAGGCTAACCCTGTTGGTAACACCATAGAGAACAGATAACAGTAACCATTCAGGCTCAGTTGGTCCGAGCTAGGCTAACCCTGTTGGTAACACCATAGATAACAGATAACAGTAACCATTCAGGCTCAGTTGGTCCGAGCTAGGCTAACCCTGTTGGTAACACCATAGATAACAGATAACAGTAACCATTCAAACTCAGTTGGTCCGAGCTAGGCTAACCCTGTTGGTAACACCATAGATAACAGATAACAGTAACCATTCAGGCTCAGTTGGTCCGAGCTAGGCTAACCCTGTTGGTAACACCATAGATAACAGATAACAGTAACCATTCAAACTCAGTTGGTCCGAGCTAGGCTAACCCTGTTGGTAACACCATAGAGAACAGATAACAGTAACCATTCAGGCTCAGTTGGTCCGAGCTAGGCTAACCCTGTTGGTAACACCATAGAGAACAGATAACAGTAACCATTCAGGCTCAGTTGGTTTTAAGCAATTTGGTAATTTATTACCACAACACTGATGTAACTGTAACCATTCGCTGATTGAGTCATTTTCACAGTGTGTGCATTGTCTTACGTTAGCACGATGATTACTCCCTCTGCACTGGTCGGTTGAGGGAATAGGGTAGCACAGGAGGGACCCCACCTGTAGGAAGACAACGCAGTGTGTGTTCATGATGATAATGATACGAACCATGGTAATGATCATGATCAATATTAATCAGGGTAGCATTAGTTCAGGTTGCGACCTTGTTTAGCCTACAGGCTATTGAGTTCACTGAATAGGCGCTGTCCAACTGGAAAGCCAGTTTGACAGCGTAAAGCACTCTAGGCTTACATTATTGATAACCTCTCTCTTTCTCTCGCTCTCTCTTTCTCTCTCTCTCCCTCAATCTCCTGGCGGGCAAAACTGGTCTAAACCGTTTAAAAATTACGTTATAATTATGTCATTTCAACCAGTTTTTCCTGCTTGTCTCTCTCTGTCTCTCTCGCTCTCTCTCTCTCTTTCTCATTGGCAGTATCGTCTGCACTGCAGGCCACTCTCCTGTGACTACTCTACTGACCTAGTCTCAGACCCTCAACGTAACATTATCTTCATGTTAGAGACCGCTCTTCGGCCCTTTGTTTAAAAAGTCTGCATGATAATACATAATACATGTACAGTATAATACAAGAGGATCAGGGCTGGGGAGTAACTGATTACATGTAATCCGCTACATGTAATCTGTTACGTGTAATCAGTTACGTGTAATCAGCTACATGTAATCTGATTACAACAAAAACTGTAACTGTAATAAGTTACATTATCTGCAAAAATATTGTAATCAGATTACAGATACTTTTGAAAAAGTAGATGATTACTTCTGGGATTACTTTTAAATTCAGAAAGGATGTTTGCGCCTTTCTTTTTTCTCAATGGCATTCAATTCAGCATTGAAAAAAGGCGCAGGTTTAAGTTTGTTCGACCTGAGCGAGGCCTATGATGAGCCCTATGATGAGCCCTATGATGAGCCCTATGATGAGCACTATGATGAGCCCTATGATGAGCACTATGATGAGCCCTATGATGAGCACTATGATGAGCACTATGATGAGCCCTATGATGAGCCCTATGATGAGCCCTATGATGAGCCCTATGATGAGCACTATGATGAGCCCTATGATGAGCCCTATGATGAGCACTATGATGAGCCCTATGATGAGCACTATGATGAGCACTATGATGAGCCCTATGATGAGCACTATAATGAGCCCTATGACGACACCAAATGTGTTTGATGAACCCTTTTCGTCTTCATCTAATGCCTTATATGAGGAAAGTCATCCAAAAGTAACTGAAAGTGATCAGATCATTATGTTACTGAGTTTGGGTAATCCAAAAGTTACGTTACTGATTACAATTTTGGACAGGTAACTATTAACGGATTACATTTAGAAAGTGACCTACCCAACCCTGAAGAGGATGACTATACATGAATATGCTCAACTTCGAAACATAAACAATCTGGATGAATGAGTATTTGACTGTGAAGAGTCTGTAAACTGACAAGTCAATTAATAGACGTTTACAGGGGAAGTTACTGCTAAATTACTTATCTTCAGGTTGGCGTGGGTGCATGATAATCTAGGTGTACTGTCTTTCAGCAGCTCTTGTACCAGGTTGTCGACCCTACCCTTATCAGATGAGTTGACAAGAATCCTACCCTTATCAGATGAGTTGACAAGAGTCCTACCCTTATCAGATGAGTTGACAACAACTCTACCCTTATCAGATGAGTTGACAACAACCCTACGCTTATCAGATGAGTTGACAACAACCCTACGCTTATCAGATGAGTTGACAACAATCCTACCCATATCAGATGAGTTGACAACAACCCTACCCATATCAGATGAGTTGACAACAACCCTACCCTTATCAGATGAGTTGACAACAACTCTACCCTTATCAGATGAGTTGACAACAACCCTACGCTTATCAGATGAGTTGACAACAACCCTACGCTTATCAGATGAGTTGACAACAATCCTACCCATATCAGATGAGTTTACAACAACCCTACCCATATCAGATGAGTTGACAACACCCCTACCCATATCAGATGAGTTGACAACCCCCTACCCATATCAGATGAGTTGACAACCCCCTACCCATATCAGATGAGTTGACAACATTCCTACCCATATCAGATGTGTTGACAACACACCTACACATATCAGATGAGTTGACAACAACCCCACCCATATCAGATGAGTTGACAACAACCCCACCCATATCAGATGAGTTGACAACAACCCCACCCATATCAGATGAGTTGACAACACCTCCTACCCATATCAGATGAGTTGACAACCCCCCTACCCATATCAAATCAGTTGATAACAACCCTACCCATATCAGAGGAGTTGACAACAACCCCACCCATATCAGAGGAGTTGACAACAACCCCACCCATATCAGAGAAGTTGACAACAACCCTACCCATATCAGATGAGTTGACAACAACCCCAACAATATCAGATGAGTTGACAACCTACCTACCCATATCAGATGAGTTGACAACACACCTACCCATATCAGATGAGTTGACAACAACCCCACCCATATCAGATGAGTTGACAACAACCCTACCCATATCAGATGAGTTGACAACAACCCTACCCATATCAGATGAGTTGACAACAACCCTACCCATATCAGAGGAGTTGACAACAACCCTACCATATCAGATGAGTTGACAACAACCCCAGCCATATCAGATGAGGTGACAACCTACCTACCCATATCAGATGAGTTGACAACAACCCTCTCTTATCAGATGAGTCGACAACAACCCCACCGATATCAGATGAGTCGACAACAACCCCACCGATATCAGATGAGTCGACAACAACCCCACCCATATCAGATGAGTCGACAACAACCCCACCCATATCAGATGAGTCGACAACAACCCCACCCATATCAGATGAGTTGACAACAACCCCACCCATATCAGATGAGCTGACAACAACCCCAACCATATCAGATGAGTTGACAACAACCCCAACCATATCAGATGAGTTGACAACACCCCCAACCATATCAGATGAGTTGACAACACACCTACCCATAGCAGATGAGTTGACAACAACCCCACCCATATCAGATGAGTTGACAACAACCCTACCCATATCAGATGAGTTGACAACAACCCTACCCATATCAGATGAGTTGACAACAACCCTACCCATATCAGATGAGTTGACAACAACCCCACCCATATCAGATGAGGTGACAACCTACCTACCCATATCAGATGAGTTGACAACCTTACCCATATCAGATGAGTTGACAACAACCCCACTGATATCAGATGAGTCGACAACAACCCCACCCATATCAGATGAGTTGACAACAACCCCACCCATATCAGATGAGTTGACAACAACCCCACCCATATCAGATGAGTTGACAACAACCCCACCCATATCAGATGAGTCGACAACAACCCCACCCATATCAGATGAGTCGACAACAACCCCACCCATATCAGATGAGTCGACAACAACCCCACCCATATCAGATGAGTCGACAACAACCCCACCCATATCAGATGAGTCGACAACAACCCCACCCATATCAGATGAGTCGACAACAACCCCACCCATATCAGATGAGCTGACAACAACCCCAACCATATCAGATGAGTTGACAACAACCCCAACCATATCAGATGAGTTGACAACACCCCCAACCATATCAGATGAGTTGACAACACACCTACCCATAGCAAATGAGTTGACAACAACCCCACCCATATCAGATGAGTTGACAACAACCCTACCCATATCAGATGAGTTGACAACAACCCTACCCATATCAGATGAGTTGACAACAACCCTACCCATATCAGATGAGTTGACAACAACCCCACCCATATCAGATGAGGTGACAACCTACCTACCCATATCAGATGAGTTGACAACCTTACCCATATCAGATGAGTTGACAACAACCCCACTGATATCAGATGAGTCGACAACAACCCCACCCATATCAGATGAGTTGACAACAACCCCACCCATATCAGATGAGTTGACAACAACCCCACCCATATCAGATGAGTTGACAACAACCCCACCCATATCAGATGAGTTGACAACAACCCCACCCATATCAGATGAGTTGACAACAACCCCACCCATATCAGATGAGTTGACAACAACCCCACCCATATCAGATGAGTCGACAACAACCCCACCCATATCAGATGAGTTGACAAGTTCACTTCCATCCAAGCATGTGGCATATGTGGCCATGATGTCATATAATGCCTTCAATTACTTTAGTACCTCTTGTCTTGACAGGTTTCTCTTCCCTTCTTTCATCTGATGCTGTGATGCGCCTGCTCTGGTCTCCTTCGCACCTGCTCTCCCTCACACACACACACACGCACACACACACACGCACATACGCACGCACACACCCATCTCATGTTAGCTCTGAATAATGTAAGTGCTGCCTCACACTATGCTTCTGCCTCGAGGGGAAACCAATTGACACAGCAGAACCGACATGTACAACACAGCACTGGGACCTCCGGGGGCTGTCTAGGGGATCTCTCTGCATTGACAATTAGTTTGCTAGCTAGTAGTGGTATGGATCCTTAGCTCAATAAAACTGTGTTGGGGAAAGAGGGGATTGTCTAAAGGGATGGTTCAGGTGCTAGTCATTGCGATAGTAAGGGATTCTATTTAAATATCTTAAACTTGATCACCTCTACAAGTACTTTACATTGTATGGGTCACTCACCCCATCCCCCTCCAATGTGTATAGGAGCCAACTTGGTGATTAGCAGCCATTTTGTGCTAGAGTGCTCAGCAGTTGTCGGTAGTCCAGTAACTGGGATAATTATTTACATAGAAATCATTAGTGCGCCGGTTCTCCAACAAGGGTTGTCGAGGAAAGTCTCAGGGCAGTGTGACAATGCAATGTGAAGTATGCCACACTCAATAGTAATCACTTTCAGGGAGGTCCTCCTTATGTAGTATTGTGCTGAATACTGTTTAAAGTACTTTGAGACCGAAGTGCATTGCGTTATATACTTGATGTACAGTTGAAGTTGGAAGTTTACATACACTTAGGTTGGAGTCATTAAAACTCGTTTTACAACCACTCCACACATTTCTTGTTAACAAACTATAGTTTTGGCAAGTCGGTTAGGACATCTACTTTGTGCATGACACACACAGTAATTTTTCCAACAATTGTTTACAGACAGATTATTTCACTTATAATTCACTTTATCACAATTCCAGTTGGTCAGAAGTTTACATACACTAAGTTGACTGTGCCTTTAAACAGCTTGGAAAATTCCAGAAAATGATGTCATGGCTTTAGAAGCTTCTGATAGGCTAATTGATTTATTTGAGTCAATTAGAGGTGTACCTGTGGATGTATTTCAAGGCCTACCTTCAAACTCAGTGCCTCTTTGCTTGACATCATGGGAAAATCAAAAGAAATCAGCCAAGACCTCAGAATTTTTTTTGTAGACCTCCACAAGTCTGGTTCATCCTTGGGAGCAATTTCCAAACGCCTGAAGGTACCATGTTCATCTGTACAAACAACAGTACGCAAGTATAAACACCATGGGACCATGCAACCGTCATACCGCTCAGGAAGGAGACACGTTCTGTCTCCTAGAGATGAACGTACTTTGGTGTCAAAAAGTGCAAATCAATCCCAGAACAACAGCAAAGGACCTTGTGAAGATGCTGGAGGAAACAGGTACAAAAGTATCTATATCCACAGTAAAATAAGTCCTATATCGACATAACCTGAAAGGCTGCTCAGCAAGGAAGAAGCCACTGCTCCAAAACCACCATAAAAAAGCCAGACTACGGTTTGCAACTGCACATGGGGACAAATATCATACTTTTTGGAGAAATGTCCTCTGGTCTGATGAAACAAAAATAGAACTGTTTGGCCATAATGACCATCGTTATGTTTGGAGGGAAAAGGGGGTTGCTTGCAAGCCGAAGAACACCATCTCAACCGTGAAGCACAGGATTAGCAGCATCATGCTGTGGGGGTGCTTTGCTGCAGGAGGGACTGGTGCACTTCACAAAATAGATGGCATCATTGTCACGTTCGTTCATAGAAGGGTCAGACCAAGGCGCAGCGTGATATGCGTACATGTTTATTTGAACCGAATAAACAACACGACAAATGAAACGTGACGTCCAAGGTATAACACAAAACATACCTTACAAGATCCCACAACTCAATAGTGCCCATAGGCTGCCTAAGTATGGTCCCCAATCAGAGACAACGAGCGACAGCTGCCTCTGATTGGGAACCACACCGGCCAACATAGAAATACACATACTAGAATATAAACATAGATCTACACCACATAGAAACTACACACCCTGACTCAACAAATAAGCGTCCCCTGAGTCAGGGCGTGACAATCATGAGGAAGGAAAATTATGTGGATATATTGAAGCAACATCTCAAGACATCAGTCAGGAAGTTAAAGATTGGTCGCAAATGGGTGTTCCAAATGGACAATGACCCCAAGCATACTTCCAAAGTTGTGGCAAAATTGCTTAAGGACAACAAAGTCAAGGTATTGGAGTGGCCATCACAAAGCCCTGACCTCAATCCTTTAGAAAATGTGTGGGTAGAACTGAAAAAGTGTGTGCGAGCAAGGAGGCCTACAAACCGGACTCAGTTACACCATCTCTGTCAGGAGGAATGGGCCCAACTTATTGTGGGAAGCTTGTGGAAGGCTACCCGAAACGTTTGACCCAAGTGAAACAATTTAAAGGCAATGCTACCAAATACTAATTGAGTGTATGTAAACTTCTGAACCACTGGGAATGTGATGAAAGAAATAAAAGCTGAAATAAATCATTCTCTCTAATATTATTCTGACGTTTCACATTCTTAAAATAAAGTGGTGATCCTAACTGACCTAAGACAGGACATTTTTACTAGGATTAAATGTCAGGAATAGTGAAAAACTGAGTGTAAATATATTTGGCTAAGGTGTATGTAAACTTCCCACTTCTACTGTATTATTTTTCAGCTCCTAGTGGAGTGAAGGCCCATCAAGCCTCTCTATCGAATTTAAAAGTGCTTTATAAAGGCAGTATTGTTCTCACCAATGAAATGAGGTACCTTATACATATGGTGTGAAGATTAACATAGAAGGTACAGTCCTGATGCAGTCCTGCCAATATGTTCTACCACCACATCATTCAGTAGTGAGGTTTAAGCCAAGCTACTGAATTCAACTGTGTTCAACTCACTAACTTTCTGTAGTGGTGAATTTATTTATCCCTGGTCAAATATGGGTGAAAAAACAAGGGGTGAATCAAAGGAAGTCTGGTTAAATGAGGACAATAGAAACATCCTGGAATAGAAACAAAGGACGCAAGTCAATTTTCCCATGTCCTCGTTTTGGCAAATGTTCTCCTTTGCCCCTTTAAAGTGCTTTTACTGTGTGCATACTGGAGCTGCATTACAATGGCTAATCCCTGCACTCTTTGTTAGCCTTGGCGTCTTTTTTATAGGAAGAAAACACCTATAGGAAATACAGCAATGTGAGGTGGTCAAGCAGTTGCAAATAAAAATGGCCCCATTGAAATCACTAATGTTAGGTGCAGCCACACCTGGGGTACTTTAGATGTATTGTAGGGCATTCATATCCACTGAAAATCTCCATCGCTTGAATTACAAATGTATATCTAATAAACTTGATGTGTCTGAGTTGCATACAAACTACTTCAACATTTATAGACTGGGGGCATAGAAAATCATTCTCCAGTGAAACTAAACTACAATGATGATTCATAGTTTATTTGTCACTCACAAAATGGAAAGTTGTTGTAAAAAGTATAGAACTTCAATACTGTATGTCAAGTTATTATGCCAGGTGGACTCCGTCCAAAGTCAACGCACAACCTCCTCCAAAGCTGTCATCACCATGACTATCACCATGGTCGCCATCAGTTGTCTCCAAACAAAACAAATACTTCATGGCCCAAATCACATTCCACTGGATATAGGGACAGCATTGGCCTCAGGAACCCTCAGTTCTTTCCTAAGGATGAAAATGTTAGTCACATTTTGTTAATACAATGTTTTCCAGTTCTACTGTTAATGATATCTTGCCATTATGTGTTATTCACACATCTCTCTATCTCTCTATATGGCAGCAAAGTATTATTATTAGTATTATTATATATGCAAGTGGACTTGAATGTTTTTTCAATGGCAATCATTATTATTACTCTTCTCAGGAAAATCTAGTCTACCCAATTCATCAATGCAGTCACTAATGTCAATAAAAGATTATTCTACAAAGGGATAGCTTATAGATTCTTTTTTTGCCCCTTTCCTATTTTTTACTTCACAATGTATTTGAGGTCATAAAAAATATACATATCTGACACAATTTAAATGTAATTCCAGTCATAAATTCTGTTTTCTTTTCAAACATGACCCATTATGAAATGCCATAACTTTCTTATAGTTTTATACCCGCGTGCACCTGTGCTACTTGTAAATTACTATCTAGCAAGCATTAGTTTCATGTAATGCATTGTTTTAAAAGTGAAGAATTGGAGGCAACCTTATCAAACTTGTAACATGTTTTAACATGAAAATGTAACGCTTGAGTGCTGTTTGGTTACATTTTGTGTGTAGCAATACATCTTGTTGGTCAGATTCGTATTCAATGATACAGCCTGCGAGCGTTCCTAGTTACAAAGAATACAAAAGTATCCCCAAGGTCTCCGAACATAAAGAGATCTCTTTATGTTCTTAGCCCAAAATAACCCAGCGACTCTCTAATGTTTCCATTTCTGTAACCATTGACAACAGGTTACTATATCGTGAGAGCCAATCAAAACTAGAAATCAACTTTTGTTATCCAATGAAATACAGTTATACTATGATTGACGGGTGTTTAAACCAATAGCATTCATAATCGTCCGTTGCCACTGATTATAAATTCAGTCCTCCGTTTTGAATAGAGTATTATTCTTTCTTGCTTCAGAGTGTGTTCGATAGTGACAGTCCTACTTCACCTGTGTTTTTAAAATTTATTCATTCACTCAAAATGAGGGAAATTGTGCATTTGCAGGCTGGTCAGTGCGGCAACCAAATTGGAGCAAAGGTTGGTTAAACTTTCCAGACTTTCACCCTTCAAGCTCAGTAACGTAGCCCTGCCTTGCATTGTCTGTAATTGACGTCGTTAACTTTATCTAACGTTAGTTATAAATACATGAGATAGCTAGGCTACTACTATTAGGCTACATATGCACACTGTTAAGTTGTCTTTATTGTAATTGCTCTGTATTTGATTCCTTTAAAAGTGCAAATTGCTTCGCTGGCATACCTTTTTGGATGGCTGTGGGATGTGACTTGGAGTTGGAGCTAACACCTGTTCCATCATTTCTTTCCTCTAGTTCTGGGAAGTGATTAGTGACGAGCATGGCATCGACCCCACTGGCACATACCATGGGGACAGCGACCTTCAGCTGGAGAGAATTAATGTGTATTACAATGAAGCCACGGGTAGGTCCTCTATTAGCCTGCTAGTACTCTATATACTCTAGCCATTATTTATTTTAGAAATAGGGTTGTAGTGCTGCCGGATCACATTTTTTAAATTTGAGAATAGGGGCCCACACGGAGCTGGTAAAAATATTTCTGGAAAATTAATTCTGATAAATTCTAAATAAATTCTACTCAATTACCACAAACATTCCATGAAAAACGATATAATGACACAAACCAAATAAATATGTATAGCAGTTTAGAGTTAACCTACTCGCTGAGTGCGCTGCCGAACTGCAGCAACAAGTGACAAAAATAGGGCGCGTATGGAACGCGCTGGGTGGCGATCTCTTTCCTGGTCCAACTTCGAAACGCTCTGCGCTCACTTTGAGCGGACCAAATCCAACGTAACAAGAACCGCCACAGACAGAAAACTACGAGGGGTTGCTAAAACGGCTGTCTTCAAAACAGTTTATGGACTTGGGGCTCATGTACGACGCTGTCCGAGTGTGTCTTGCAAGATCGCATAGGCATAATAATTACATTATGTAGGCCTATTTTACATAATATAACCGAATATAACAGCATATAGCACAGTAGGCATATATTACTGTTACACCAATAATAACTCCTCCTCAGTCATTTCTTGTGTGCTTTTAGGATGGTTAGCTCGCTGAAGCTGCATTGCCGAAACTCAACAGTTTGCACCACTAGGCAGGATATAGTCTATGCTCAGGGCCAGATTAAGAAATCATACCCTCCAGGGCTTTTTATTTATTTCTATAGACCCCCCTTCCTGCACACCATAATTTTCTGTAAACAAATCCGTGCACCAAGATGCTATTCGATGGGTGGTAAATTTACTGTTGAAGAAAAAGTCCCTTTATAATAAAGCCATAATAACATTTGTGATGTGGTATAGGCTAAAGGGGAACAATTCTGGGTAGGGTCTGGAAAAAAATCTGCCTTTTAAAAAACTAATTTAATGCAATTCCACCTCATTTACATGTCAAAGCCATTAGCTGAATCTTTTTTAATACACACAAATGACCGAATGAGTGGCTACT
Source organism: Coregonus lavaretus (assembly GCF_964263955.1). Taxonomy (NCBI): domain Eukaryota; kingdom Metazoa; phylum Chordata; class Actinopteri; order Salmoniformes; family Salmonidae; genus Coregonus; species Coregonus lavaretus. The sequence continues at coordinate 68,633,806 of NC_139991.1, forward strand.
CTGACACTGACAAACTGAGATCAATCTGTTCTTTAATTCAAACAGCCCAGGCCAATGAAGCGACACACAGATTGTACAATATTAGGAGGAAATATATATATCCTACAGTAAGCTACTAAATAAAATGTCCAGTGGCACACTGACTCGCCTAATGATGAAGATGAAGCCATAGGCTACTCACGGTAATGGCCGACGTGCTCGTCGAGGCAATAGCCTATCTCAAGATGAGCTACTTTGAAAAACAGTGCAGTTCGCAGACAGATTAGTCTTCTCTTTTCAGCAGTAGGCATTTGCTTTCTAAACGGTACATTTTTCCCGCGATTGTATTTTGACATTTGCAAAAGGCAAACCTACAGCCGCAACCAACCATAATAATATAATTCATAGATGGCAGTTCCCATTCAAGTCAGGACTGGCAACCATTGCTAGTGTACCCATGAGTTTAACAGTCAAATTGCCATGGTAAGAGGTTCCAAAACCCTTCTATGGATTATATGTCTATGGCCAAAATGCAACAAGCTGTATATTTGGCTGCTGCCTTCCCGACTGTAGGTATACCAGTAACTGCCAAAATAAAGGAAACACGTGAGTAAATGAGGGACAAACAGTATATGTTATGGTGTGGGGTGCATGTTCCTGGCATGGTTTAGGTCCACTTGTAGAATCTATGCCAAGGTGCATTGAGGCTGTTCTGGCAGCTCGTGGTGGCCTAACACCCTTTTAAGACACTTTATGTTGGTGTTTCCTTTATTTTGGCAGTTACCTGCATGTGCTTGTGATTCAAACTTAATCCAGTTATATATTTTTTTACTATTGAAACCTCTGTGGCTAAATTATGCTCTCTGGTGTATTTTGAACATTGAGAGCGGACTCCTGTGATTGTATTAAAAAATATATATAATAATAACAAAAATAAATATAAAAATGTATTTGCCTCTTGGGCCCCCTACGGGCATGGGCCCAGCCCCTGACTTACATAATTGACCAGTCACATGGATTTATTATGCAGTTTTATTAATTAGTTACCCAATCAAGGCAGGGCCCTCCAGTTACCCATGTGGGCCCCCTACCTCATCTCCTCCCCCATCTGACGATTAGCAGAGCAGCAGCAGGTTGCCTACACTAATTGAGAGCAGGCTCCTGAGTCCTCCTGTGGTTGGCGGTTGCAGTAAATAAAAATACTAAATATATACACTCAGCAAAAAAAGAAACGTCCCTTTTTCAGGACCCTGTCTTTCAAAGATAATTCGTAAAAATCAAAATAACTTCACAGATCTTCAATGTAAAGGGTTTAAACACTGTTTCCCATGTTTGTTCAATGAACCATAAACAATTAATGAACATGCGCCTGTGGAACGGTCGTTAAGACACTAACAGCTTACAGACGGTAGGCAATTAAGGTCACAGTTATGAAAACTTAGGACACTAAAGAGGCCTTTCTACTGACTCTGAAAAACACCAAAAGAAAGATGCCCAGGGTCCCTGCTCATCTGCGTGAACGTGCCTTAGGCATGCTGCAAGGAGGCATGAGGACTGCAGATGTGGCCAGGGCAATAAATTGCAATGTCCGTTCTATGAGACGCCTAAGACATCGCTACAGGGAGACAGGACGGACAGCTGATCGTCCTCGCAGTGGCAGACCACGTGTAACAACACCTGCACAGGATCGGTACATCCGAACATCACACCTGCGGGACAGGTACAGGATGGCAACAACAACTGCCCGAGTTACACCAGGAACGCACAATCCCTCCATCAGTGCTCAGACTGTCCGCAATAGGCTGAGAGAGGCTGGACTGAGGGCTTGTAGGCCTGTTGTAAGGCAGGTCCTCACCAGACATCACCGACAACAACGTCGCCTATGGGCACAAACCCACCGTTGCTGGACCAGACAGGACTGGCAAAAAGTGCTCTTCACTGACGAGTCGCGGTTTTGTCTCACCAGGGGTGATGGTCGGATTTGCGTTTATCGTCGAAGGAATGAGCATTACACAGAGGCCTGTACTCTGGAGCAGGATCGATTTGGAGCTGGAGGGTCCGTCATGGTCTGGGGCGGTCTGTCACAGCATCATCGGACTGAGCTTGTTGTCATTGCAGGCAATCTCAACGCTGTGCGTTACAGGGAAGACATCCTCCTCCCTCATGTGGTACCCTTCCTGCAGGCTCATCCTGACATCATGACAATGCCACCAGCCATACTGCTCGTTCTGTGCGTGATTTCCTGCAAGACAGGAATGTCAGTGTTCTGCCATGGCCAGTGAAGAGCCTGGATCTCAATCCCATTGAGCACGTCTGGGACCTGTTGGATCAGAGGGTGAGGGCTAGGGCCATTCCCCCCAGAAATATCCGGGAACTTGCAGGTGCCTTGGTGGAAGGGTGGGGTAGTCCATGAGGAGGAGATGCACTGCAGTACTTAATGCAGCTGGTGGCCACACCAGATACTGACTGTTACTTTTGATTTTGACCCCCCCCTTTGTTCAGGGACACATTATTCAATTTCTGTAAGTCACATGTCTGTGGAACTTGTTCAGTTTATGTCTCAGCTGTTGAATCTTGTTATGTTCAAACAAATATTTACACATGTTAAGTTTGCTGAAAATAAACGCAGTTGACAGTGAGAGGACGTTTCTTTTTTTGCTGAGTTTAGTACATACATAATATACATGTACAGTGGGGAGAACAAGTATTTGATAAACTGCCGATTTTGCAGGTTTTCCTACTTACAAAGCATGTAGAGGTCTGTAATTTTTATCATAGGTACACTTCAACTGTGAGAGACGGAATCTAAAACAAAAATCCAGAAAATCATGGTAAAAATGTATGGTTTTTAAGTAATTAATTTGCATTTTATTGCATGACATAAGTATTTGATCACCTACCAACCAGTAAGAATTCCTGCTCTCACAGACCTGTTAGTTTTTCTTTAAGAAGCCCTCCTGTTCTCCACTCATTACCTGTATTAACTGCACCTGTTTTGAACTCGTTACCTGTATAAAAGACACCTGTCCACACACTCAATCAAACAGACTCCAACCTCTCCACAATGGCCAAGACCAGAGCGCTGTGTAAGGACCTCAGGGATCAAATTGTAGACCTGCACAAGGCTGGGATGGGCTACAGGACAATAGGCAAGCAGCTTGGTGAGAAGGCAACAACTGTTGGCGCAATTATTAGAAAATGGAAGAAGTTCAAGATGACGGTCAATCACCCTCGGTCTGGGGCTCCATGCAAGATCTCACCTTGTGGGGCATCAATGATCATGATGAAGGTGAGGGATCAGCCCAGAACTACATGGCAGGACCTGGTCAATGACCTGAAGAGAGCTGGGACCACAGTCTCAAAGAAAACCATTAGTAACACACTACACCATCATGGATTAAAATCCTGCAGCGCACGCAAGGTCCCCCTGCTCAAGCCAGCGCATGTCCAGGCCCGTCTGAAGTTTGCCAATGACCATCTGGATGATCCAGAGGAGGAATGGGAGAAGGTCATGTGGTCTGATGAGACAAAAATAGAGCTTTTTGGTCTAAACTCCACTCGCCGTGTTTGGAGGAAGAAGAAGGATGAGTACAACCCCAAGTACACCATCCCAACCATGAAGCATGGAGGTGGAAACATCATTCTTTGGGGATGCTTTTCTGCAAAGGGGACAGGACGACTGCACCGTATTGAGGGGAGGATGGATGGGGCCATGTATCGCGAGATCTTGGCCAACAACCTCCTTCCCTCAGTAAGAGCATTGAAGATGGGTCGTGGCTGGTTCTTCCAGCATGACAACGACCCGAAACACACAGCCAGGGCAACTAAGGAGTGGCTCCGTAAGAAGCATCTCAAGGTCCTGGAGTGGCCTAGCCAGTCTCCAGACTTGAACCCAATAGAAAATCTTTGGAGGGAGCTGAAAGTCCGTATTGCCCAGCGACAGCCCCGAAACCTGAAGGATCTGGAGAAGGTCTGTATGGAGGAGTGGGCCAAAATCCCTGCTGCAGTGTGTGTAAACCTGGTCAAGACCTACAGGAAACGTATGATCTCTGTAATTGCAAACAAAGGTTTCTGTACCAAATATTAAGTTCTGCTTTTCTGATGTATCAAATACTTATGTCATGCAATAAAATGCAAATTAATTACTTAAAAATCATACAATGTGATTTTCTGGATTCCGTCTCTCACAGTTGAAGTGTACCTATGATAAAAATTACAGACCTCTACATGCTTTGTAAGTAGGAAAACCTGAAAAATCGGCAGTGTATCAAATACTTGTTCTCCCCACTGTATATACATTTCCAAAATAAATAAGGAAATTATATAAACAATTTTCAAAACATGTTGCTGCCTCTTGGGCCCCCCACGGCCTTGGCCCAGGGGCTTCCTGCATTAATCTGGCACTGCCTGTGCTTTGATTGAAACAAAATACAAGAAAGGGTAATAGTTTATTAACACCATCTACTCTAATTTGCTCACGAAACAGTAATTGAAGATCTAAATGCATATTCCCATTAAACTATTTGCGATCAAATGATTTGCATGCAGATGCCGTTTGGACATTTCACCAGTAAAACGTGAATAATTATCATTCACGATTGACAGTGATGGCAATGCATTTTATGCATATTCGATAATGATATTCAATCTGTCGGTACAAACTTTGCGAAATTATGTCATTTACATTTTTTTAAATAATTGCGCTCTCGCACCTAAAATAGCACTACACCACTGGTTGAATTTATGATTAGAAAATGAGTGACGAATGTGTTTGGTGGTCGTTCATGGTTTGGTGGGCAATGCAATGTCTCAAACGTTTGTCTTTTGCTTTGCAGGAGGTAAGTATGTCCCCCGTGCGGTGTTGGTGGACTTGGAGCCTGGTACAATGGACTCTGTGAGGTCGGGTCCCTTTGGACAGATTTTCCGACCAGACAACTTTGTTTTTGGTGAGCCCTGGCAATCTGCTTTTGAGATTTTGATCATGATATTTGATCCAACGACTTGTATTAATGAATACTATTGACTAAACATCCTAAGGAAGAAGAGAAACTAAAAATGTATATTTTTTAATACAATCTGACTTTTGCTACAATGGATATAGTATTCACTTGGGGCATTACTACAGTGCCTTGTAAAAGTATTCATCCCCCTTGGTGTTTTTCCTATTTTGTTGCATTACAACCTGTAATTTAAATGGATTTTTATTTGGATTTCATGTAAAATAGTCAAAATTTGTGAAGTGAAATGAAAAAAATAACTTGTTTCAAAAAATTCAAAAAAAATAAATAATGGAAAAGTGGTGCGTGCGTATGTATTCACCCCCTTTGATATGAAGCCCTAAATAAGATCTGGTGCAACCAATTACCTTCAGAAGTCTAATAATTAGTTAAATAAAGTCCACCTGTGTGCAATCTAAGCGTCACATTATCTCAGTATATATACACCGGTTCTGAAAGGCCCCAGAGTCTGCAACACCACTAAGCAAGGGGCACCATCAAGCAAGCGGCACCATGAAGACCAAGAAGCTCCCCAAACAGGTCAGGGACAAAGTTGCGAGAAGTACAGATCAGGGTTCGGTTATAAAAAAATATCCAAAACTTTGAACATCCTACGGAGCACCATTAAATCCATTATTAAAAAATGGAAAGAATATGGCACCACAACAAACCTTCCAAGAGAGGGCCGCCCACCAAAACTCAAGGACCAGGCAAGGAGGGCATTAATTAGAGAGGCAACAAAGAGACCAAAGATAACCCTGAAGGAGCTCCACAGTGGAGATTGGAGTATCTGTCCATAGGACCACTTTAAGCCGTACACTCCACAGAGCTGGGCTTTACGAAAGAGTGGCCAGAAAAAAAGCCATTGCTTGAAAAAAATTAATAAGCAAACACATTTGGTGTTCGCCAAAAGCCATGTGGGAGACTCCCCAAACATATGGAAAAAGGTACTCTGGTCAGATGAGACTAAAATTGAGCTTTTTGGCCATCAAGGAAAACGCTATGTCTGGCGCAAACCCAACACCTCTCATCACCACGAGAACACCATCCCCACAGTGAAGCATGGTGGTGGCAGCATCATGATGTGGGGATGTTTTTCATCGGCAGGGACTGGGAAACTGGTCAGAATTGAAGGAATGATGGATGGTGCTAAATACAGGGAAATTCTTGAGGGAAACCTGTTTCAGTCTTCCAGAGATTTGAGACTGGGGCGAAGGTTCACCTTCCAGCAGGACAATAACCCTAAGTATACTGCAAAAGCAACACTCGAGTGGTTTAAGGGGAAACATTTAAATGTCTTGGAATGACCTAGTCAAAGCCCAGACCTCAATCCAATTGAGAATCTGTGATATGACTTGAAGATTGTTGTACACCAGCGGAATCCATCCAACTTGAAGGAGCTGGAGCAGTTTTGCCATGAAGAATGGGCAAAAATCCCAGTGGCTAGATTTGACAAGCTTATAGAGACATACCCCAAGAGACTTGCAGCTGTAATTGCTGCAAAAGGTGGCTCTACAAAGTATTGACTTTGGGGGGGTGAATAGTTATGCACGCTCAAGTCTTCTGTTTTTTTTGTCTTATTTCTTGTTTGTTTCACAATAAAAAATATTTTGCATCTTCAAAGTGGTAGGCATGTTGTGTAAATGAAATGATACAAACCCCCAAAAAAGCAATTTTAATTCCAGCTTGTAAGGCAACAAAATAGGAAAAATGCCAAGGGGGGGTGAATACTTTTGCAAGCCACTGTATATATTGTCAAAAGACCTGGCCCATTTTGTTTGTCTGCAGGCCAAAGTGGAGCTGGAAACAACTGGGCCAAGGGCCACTACACAGAGGGAGCTGAGCTGGTGGACTCTGTCCTGGATGTGGTGAGGAAGGAGGCAGAGAGCTGTGACTGTCTACAGGGTTTCCAGCTCACCCACTCCCTGGGCGGGGGCACAGGCTCGGGCATGGGCACTCTGCTCATCAGCAAAATCCGCGAGGAGTACCCCGACCGTATCATGAACACGTTCAGTGTGGTGCCCTCACCCAAAGTATCAGACACTGTGGTTGAGCCCTACAACGCCACCCTCTCAGTCCACCAGCTAGTAGAGAACACTGATGAGACCTACTGTATCGACAACGAGGCTCTGTATGACATCTGCTTCCGTACACTTAAACTCACCACGCCCACCTATGGCGACCTCAACCACCTGGTGTCAGCCACCATGAGCGGGGTCACCACTTGCTTGCGCTTCCCTGGCCAGCTCAACGCTGACCTCCGTAAACTGGCTGTCAACATGGTGCCCTTCCCCCGTCTCCACTTCTTCATGCCGGGCTTCGCCCCCCTGACTAGCAGGGGGAGCCAGCAGTACAGGGCCCTCACTGTGCCCGAGCTCACCCAGCAGATGTTCGACGCCAAGAACATGATGGCGGCCTGCGACCCACGTCACGGCCGATACCTCACCGTGGCCGCAGTGTTCAGGGGCCGCATGTCCATGAAGGAGGTGGACGAGCAGATGCTGAACGTCCAGAACAAGAACAGCAGCTACTTTGTCGAATGGATCCCCAACAACGTCAAGACCGCTGTCTGTGACATTCCTCCCCGCGGCCTCAAGATGGCCGCCACCTTCATCGGCAACAGCACGGCCATCCAGGAGCTGTTCAAACGCATCTCAGAGCAGTTCACCGCCATGTTCCGCCGTAAGGCCTTCCTCCATTGGTACACCGGGGAGGGTATGGACGAGATGGAGTTCACTGAGGCAGAGAGCAACATGAATGACCTGGTGTCTGAGTACCAGCAGTACCAGGACGCCACTGCCGAGGAGGAAGGAGAGTTTGAGGAGGAAGGAGAGGAGGAGCTGGCGTAAAGATATCATGTGTACTTCACAGTCTTACCGATGTTTTTCAGTGTCCTGTTTGTCTTGTCTGTCCCTTCTTACTGTGGCATTCTCAAGCTGTCAAATTCCAGCTTTGAACCAAATCTCTATTAAAGGCATAACTTTGATAGCATTTTGTCTGCTGTGCTCTATAAGTCAATCCACCTCAATGTTCAAATCAATTATACAACACACTTTAGGTACAATCAATGCAATTGGCCCACTTACACTTAGAAATGTGATTTAAGGTTGGCTATATAATATTTCAGCAATCATTTCACAAAACTGGCCACATGTAAAGGGATAAATCCAAAACCATAGAATGAGACACCTGCAAAAAATATTTTAGGGAGGCTGGAAAAATGTAGCTATTTTCATTTTGAGGGTGGATTTTAGCTCATTTATGCATTTAGTGTTGTTTTTTTTATATAGAATTGTTGCCGCATGTAAGCCTTCATATTTATTCAACATTCAAACTTGCCTAGTATTTGTTTCCAAGTATTTTGGCAATTGCTTTTTATCTGTTCCAACATAGGGAAGACTAAGTGGACGTGGCTGAAGGGCAAACCCATATTTCATTTCCGAATTGTTTAAAGTTGGGTTTGGTTAAGGTAAGCGTCAGTTTTAGGTTGTGTTCCCCTGCTTATACGTTGCATGCATCAACCAATGGTTGTGTGCCATGTCATCGACTTTGTCAGACTGACAGATTGGTGGAGTTCGTTTTGCATGGCCCAGTGCCCCGGGTGGATGGAGATTTCACTTAAGGACCAATGGAATAGTCTAAAATGAGCAAACTCCGCCCACCTGGGGCACCAGGCCACGTCGAACGAACTCGACCATTGCTATAACATATGATGTGGTTAGATGATAAGTAAAATACCCATCCAGCCATTGTAAGATCTGGCATGTGTCAGCAACGCCTGGGCAGAGGAACGCACCCTACATTTTGACTGGTTGGGCTGCCAATGGGATGCTGGTCAGAAAGGTCCCTTTAATCTCGCCAAGCCGATAACTATAAATAAAGCTTTACTGCCATCTTGTGGTTGAGACAAGAACATGTCAACCTGCATTAATAGACCATTTCTCTAGAACGTTTGTGTTACATGTTTTGACAGCTGAATCTTTTTGTAAGTAAATCATTTCTTAATTGTTTCTATGAAAAATAGGCTACTTTTTCTGCTTATCAAATTACAAAATTACATGCTGGTGGTCATTTGGAATATCGAGGTTGATAATTTGTAATACTTAAGGATATCCAGCCTTTGATAGCTCCTTGTCTCAGTCTTTGCACTAGCCTTATACTGGACTGGCATACACTAATGTGATCTCCTTACTCTCTACCCCACTCCTCAGAGTGTGCACTCGTTCAATCCCCCTCATCGATGTAAAAGAAATGGACTGGGGTAAGAAACTCCCTTGCTCTAGCATACCAATTCAATGCCTTACAAATCCTTGAGGTAGTGCACATTTCTGTGAGAAGGGTTGAGAGTTGGACTGCAGCAGCCCCAAAGTTGTGTAGAGACCACATCCAGCAGATGGCGCCATCACAATGAAGAACAACTCCAGACAAGAATGTGAATGATGAAGACATTGAATAAAATACCATCTCTCCTACATTTCCATTGACTAATGGGTAGGGTTCTTATGATTGGGCCTTTCATAATCTGTTTCCTTTTCTTTCTTATTCTGTGAAATCTGCACATCCTTCTGCCTTCAAAAGCCTACCTATTCAGCCTCAACTTTCTAAATCAAATCAAATCACATGTTATTGGTCACATACACATATTTAGCAGATGTTATTGCGGGTGTAGCGAAATGCTTGTGTTCCTAGCTCCAACAGCGCAGTAGTATCTAACAATTCACAACAATACACAAATCTAAAAGTAAAAGAATGGAATTAAGAAATATATAAATATTAGGACGAGAAATGTCGGAGTGGCATTGACTAAATACAGTAGAATAGAATACAGTATATACATATTAAATTAGTAAAGCAGTATGTAAACATTATTAAAGTGACTAGTGTTCCATTATTCAAGTGGCCAGTGATTCCATGTCTATGTAAATAGGGCAGCAGCCTCTAAGGTGCAGGGTTGTTGTTGCCCTTATCTCAGAAATGTGACTTCCACAGTACATGTATATAATAAACTTCCATATAATGTGGTAGTCCAGTCCTCTCCCCACTAAGTACTGAGCAATTACATTTGAGATTTAGTCACAATGAAAATGCTCAAGTCACTTCCCTCCCAAGAAATATAAATAATTACATCAGAGGCGTTTCCATGCAACAAGAGCTGCATTCATTAAAGAGATGCGACAATATGGCCCAATGTCATGGAACATTGAGGGAGCGCTGTGTTGAATTGCCTTTAAACTGCCAGAGAGCAGAAGGGAGAGGAGGGAATATTAATTGAATCAACTATCTGTGTGGTGTATTGAGAGCCTCATCATTACTTAAGTAATAGCATTTTATACCACACATGGCATTCAGTAATTAGGGCTCTATTCAATCCGTGGAAGTTAAGCCCTATAGCGCAATTGAAATATAAAGGTAATTTAAAATTGAGCTGACATACAGTGCCTTCGGAAAGTATTCAGACCCCTTGAGTTTTTCCACATTTTGTTACGTTACAGCCTTATTCTAAAATTGATTAAATTGTTTTTTCCCTCATCAATCTACACACAATACCCCATAATGACAAAGCAAAAACAGAATTTTCAAAATAGTTGCTCATTTATTTAAAATAAAAAATGGAAATATTACATTTACATAAGTATTCAGACCCTTTACTCAGTACTTTGTTGAAGCACCTTTGGCAGCGATTACAGCCTTGAGTCTTGTTGGGTATGACGCTACAAGCTTGGCACACCTGTATTTGGGGAGTTTCTCCCATTCTTCTCTGCAGATCCTCTCAAGCTAAGGGCTGAACTTCCGCGATATGGATTGAATTGAGCGCTCAGTCTCTGTTGTGCCAGCTGAAGTCACCTTCTCCTCTGGAAAAAAGCAACATATACTCTTTAAAAACAACAGATTTGTCTGTGAATGTTTATGATGTGCGATCATGCCTTGAGCATGTTTCGATGACACACTGTTCAATACAATGACCATGACACTGTAATAGTTAGTGAGACACATCCCTGACAAGTTCTGCCAAAATCTTTCTTCTGCATCACAACAAACCAGTCGTTTCCCTTTTTAAAACATCAAACCTGCAATGATGGTTCATGCATGGTAACTGCAGAAATGGTAGCCTGGGTACCAGTCTGTTTGTGCCATCATCCCACTGCTTGCCACTCCTTTGGCATGGCAAGGAGTTGACATGATAGCACAAACAGATCTGGGACCAGGCTACAGAAATGGTTACATACAGTATATATAGTAGTCCATGCTAAGCCTTGACCGCTGCTTTTCTGTTTTTGACAGTATCAGATGAGGGAGTCTATTCGTATTTGTTATCAGATGTCTCCTATTTCTTTAGCGATCACCTGAGGCCCCAGTGTTAACACACACAGTGTTCTGCTCATGATGTCAAAGTGGAGCTCTACACGGATGATGGATTGCTCTTTTAGTGCCAGAGCTACTTTGCTGTCACTACCACTGAGGAGAGAGAGAGAGATGGGAAGGGAAGGGATGTTGGATGTGGAGAGCAGTGACAACAACGACAACAACAGCTAACATAAATTAGGAAGCGTTCCGGTGGACAGATGGGGCTTACCATCACCCCCTCTGCATGCAAATGCCAACGACCAAAGAGTACCCCCCCACCCACACCTCCCCTCCTTCATCCCTCTCTTTCTACCTCGCCATGGAAACGGCACTATGGATTATCTCCACCAATGAGAGAGGCCAGGATGGAAAATGATGCCCACTGCTCACAAATGCCAGCGTTGGTGTTCTTCTTGTTGGGTTATTTGGGCCAGTGCCTGGCTTTTCTGGTTGTGGGGTCATTACCATTTCACTGTAGTCAGTTCAGGAGATTCATTTGAAATTCAATTTCAACGATCGAAAAGTGCCATTGATTTTTTATGAGGATTTTTAATGCCATTGATTTTGTAATGCAATTATTGAATTGAAGTCTGTTCTCAAATGGAATGAATAAAAATGGAGTTGAGCCCAATCATGTTCTGCTCTCAGTGGGCTCAACCAGGAGTCATTAGCAGTGCAGCATCCCTGGAGCAGAAAGGAGTTACATACCTTGCTCAAGGGCACAACGGCAGAAGACGGCATCTAGGAGATTGATGCCAGAAACCATCACCGGCTCACTGCCACCAGATTCTCCTGTTGGACCTGAGGATTTGACCCACTCTAACCTTTACACTACCTGCCATCCTAAAGGAATGGGAAAGAAAAGGGCCACTGCCACCAGATTCTCCTGTTGGACCTGAGGATTTGACCCGCTCTAACCTTTACACTACCTGCCATCCTAAAGGAATGTGAAAGAAAAGGGCCACTGCCACCAGATTCTCCTGTTGGACCTGAGGATTTGACCCGCTCTAACCTTTACACTACCTGCCATCCTAAAGGAATGGGAAAGAAAAGGGCCATTTGTGCATGAGTAGGATTAAATGTCACACACTTACATTCTAAGTATCTTCCATAGTATCTTCTGAAAAAGAAACCACAAAATGAGTCTCACTGAGGATGCAATCATGTAATATTCTGTACTAAATCTGGGAAGAAGTTAATGAACTGAGATCACACTTCTTCGGGGTGTTACAACAAAAAGTTGGAGATAATACAGTAAGTCTCTCACATGCCCTACTGGCATTGTTCTTGACACCTAACTTTTGACAGGGGAGCCCAGCAAAGCAGGCAGGACTCAAGAGGCTCTCTCCTCTCCTTTCTCTTTCCGTCTCTCTCTCCTCTCCTTTCTCTACCGTTTCACTCCTTGCCGGCGGCGGCTGTGTGTGGCTGATGGCATCCGGCGTGCGGGGCGCCACGCGCAAAAGGGGTCCTGTCACTCACTCGAGGCGGCCATATGTGTGCCTGCGTGAGATCCGAGCCAGCGGCGGCCGCCCCTGCCAGGAGACATTAGGATAGCAGCGGGACGTCATTAAGGCGGCGCGATGATTGATTAACCGCGAATCTCCCGCCTCAATCCCTCCACCACCTCCTCCCCGACTTGCCCCTCCAAAAACGGGGGCCGGGGCAACGGAGAGAGCGAGAGAGCCCCCTGCAGATGTGGGGGTGTAATTGCATTAGAGCCCAGTAGGGACAGGATGAGCGGGGTTATGCTGAAATGAACCCAGTCTGGGGCCACATTGAGCCATTACCCACACATAAATCTTATTTTTATTTTTTTGGGGCTCCAGAGGGGCACACACAGTCACACACGTAGGGCTTATGTGGTGAAGTTGCATAGATTATCATATTATACCAAGGCTGGCTGAAGCTGTACTCTCCCTTTCCACAGCGACAAAGAGAGTTGGGAGAGTGGCTCGTCTTTTTGTTGAAAGTGGTCGAATAGGGTCGAGATTTCATTTGAACTTTGTTGCTGTCATATGCTGTGCTTTTTTGTGCTTCTTGGCAATAAAGCTCAAAATAAAAGAAATCCAAAGCTCTCCTCTACATCTGCCCTATTAGCCATGGCCCCTTTGCTAATAGGGGTTGGAGAACCACTCTGTTTGGCTAAACAAGAGAGTACCTCAAAACAGCGACAGAGAGGCCCTGAGGTGAAAAACAATAACCAAAACTCAGGTTGAAACCAGCTCAAGGAAAGAAGAACACATTCTCCACATAATTTTTCAGGGATTTTCCCTATCGGTGAAGCATCACAGAAGGAGATTATCATCCTCTAATGGCCCCCTGCCCTCCATCGCTCCATACCTCCTCCCATCCTCCTTCTCATCTCTCCATCTCTACCCCTCCATGTCCCGGAGCCATGCGGAGCGTTTGTTCGCCACAGAGAGATGACTAATGAAATCCGTGGAGAGGGATGCAGCCCAGGGACTCTCAGGCTAATGTTTTGTTTGGTATTAAAATGCGTGCGGCAGCTAAACTCCCACTGATTTGGATGAAAAAACATTTGGAATGGGCTCATCAATCAAGGCCTGCCGCACTGAAGCTGTCGAAATCCTGGGGTGCAGTGTGTGTGTGTGTTTGTGTGTGTTATGCGAGATGTCTGTATCATACAGAGAAGACGTTGTCCAAGGCATTCTCTCTTACACTGACACACTTTCAGATGCTTCCATACTCGCAAACATTCAGACATATGAACACCGTACACAAACATTCAGACATGCAGTGTAATGTCATACGGTCCAAGTCTTACAAACACAAAAACCATAACAATATTTTAAAAACTGGAACAATATATTGCTTTATGAGACTTTCTGTAAGCGTTATCCCAGTTCACAACTCCTTATACTAACCTACATAAATGCATAAATGTATTCTCAATGCATTACACACAGTTGGTTGACAGAAAGTGTTACTGAAGTACCCATGGTGTCACTGCAAAGTTGGGACTCATGAGAGTAGGAGATTGAGATGGGAATATTGTGACACTCAGAGCTTCGGGCTGAAACCCACCTCCCTCTTGTTCAGTCAATCAGAATCATTGAGGGTAATGCTGCGTTCTTGTGCTACTCGGAACTAGGAAACAATGGGGGTACACCACGCTATCTGAGTTTCCTACTGATATTTACCACTTGGAAGCTCAGTATAAACCGTTATATTGAAGTATGAAGAGTACTTCAGTTTCTCAGTTTCCGATAGCACATAAACGTAGCATAAAAGCAGACGTCTGCTCTTTCCCAGACCGAGGCCCAAATTCAATCAAATGCAGATAAAGCAAAATCACACCACAGTTCACTTAGAACAGTGGTCACCAACCGGTTGATCGCAAGGCATTCCTAGTTGATAAACAAACATTTCTGTAGAAAAGCCAACAATAAAGCCTTGCGCTCCTATTTTGTATTTATTGGTCTTGCGCTGTTGGTGGTAGTTGCACTTCATTCAGAAGCCCTGGGCACTGGATAGGAAAAGTGTTCCCATTTTTAACAATTTCATTTGTCTGAAGGGACAAACTCTGCCTACCCGACAGACCAGGAGAGCCTACTGCTCTGGCCAATTGGATAGCTCAAATCACCGTGTCTACAGCTTCCACGACCCCACAGCAAAGTTGAATACTAGCCTACATAAGATTTCATAACTTTTAAAACCATTACATTTTAGTCATTTAGCAGACGCTCTTATCCAGAGCATACATACATTTTTTTTCATACTGGTCCCCCATGGGAATCAAACCCACAACCCTGGCGTTGCAAGCGCCATGCTCTACCAACTGAGCTACACGGGACCATGACCAGAAATATATTATTAAAGAATACAGCAAAGAGCTGCTGTTTTTATGAGTGAGTTAATGTTTACGTTTTTATTCAGCACTGCCAACACTGTTTTCATTCTGTCACGCCCTGACTCAGGGGACGGTTATTTGTTGAGTCAGGGTGTGTATATTTCGTGTTGTGTTTATTTCTATGTTTAGTTTCTAGATCGTTTAGATCTATGTTGGCCAGGGTGGTTCCCAATCAGAGGCAGCTGTAGCTCGTTGTCTCTGATTGGGGACAATACTTAGGCAGCCTTTTGGCACCAGTCTGTGTGGGATCTTGTTCCGTAAAGGTATGTTATTAGTCTACCTTGGACTTCACGTTTCGTTTGTTGTTTTTGTCGTGTGTTCAGTACGTCAATAAATATGAATGCATATCACGCTGCGCCTTGGTCCTTCTCGTTAATGAACGATCGTGACAGAAGATCCCACCAATCCTGGATCAAGCAGCGTGATGAGGAGAGAGGATGGACTTGGGAGGAGATGAGCGAGAGTCTGGCAAGAGGGATGGAGGCCATGATCACAGGGGAGAGACAAGCCCAAAAAAATTTTAGGGGGGGGCTCACGCCGTGGACGACGAGGCAGCAGGAGGCCACGATAGAGCGGTTCAGCCGTTTAGCAGAGGAGGCCGCCAGATTAAGGGGGTCATTGGTGCAGAGGGAGCAGAAGGAAAGTGTAGAGGCACGGCGAGAGGAGCTGGTTAGGCAGCAGAAGGAGCGGGGGTTAATGAGGGAACCCAGTCCCGCTCCTCGCACTAATCAAGTGGTGCGTGTCGCCAGTCCGGTCCGGCCCGTTCCTGATTCCCGCACTAGGCCAGTGGTGGGTGTTCCCAGCCCAGTCCGGCCCGTTCCTGCTCCCTGCACCAAGCCAGTGGTGCGCGTCGTCAGCCCAGTCCGGCCCGTTCCTGCTTCCCGCACCAAGCCAGTGGTGCGCGTCGTCAGCCCAGTCCGGCCCGTTCCTGCTCCCCGCACCAAGCCAGTGGTGCGCGTCGTCAGCCCAGTCCGGCCCGTTCCTGCTCCCCGCACCAAGCCAGTGGTGCGCGTCGTCAGCCCAGTCCGGCCCGTTCCTGCTCCCCGCACCAAGCCAGTGGTGCGCGTCGTCAGCCCAGTCCGGCCCGTTCCTGCTCCCCGCACCAAGCCAGGGGTGCGCGTCGTCAGCCCAGTCCGGCCCGTTCCTGCTCCCCGCACCAGGCCAGTGGTGCGCGTCGTCAGCCCAGTCTGACCCGTTCCTGCTCCCCGCACCAAGCCAGGGGTGCGCGTCATCAGCCAGGTCCGGTCCGTTCCTGCTCCCCGCACCAAGCCAGTGGTGCGTGTGTCCAGTTCGGCACGGCCCGTGCCTGTTCCACCGGTGCCGTGCAGAGGGAGCAGAAGGAAAGTGTAGAGGCACGGCGAGAGGAGCTGGTTAGGCAGCAGAAGGAGCGGGGGTTAATGAGGGAACCCAGTCCCGCTCCTCGCACTAATCAAGTGGTGCGTGTCGCCAGTCCGGTCCGGCCCGTTCCTGATTCCCGCACTAGGCCAGAGGTGGGTGTTCCCAGCCCAGTCCGGCCCGTTCCTGCTCCCTGCACCAAGCCAGTGGTGCGCGTCGTCAGCCCAGTCCGGCCCGTTCCTGCTTCCCGCACCAAGCCAGTGGTGCGCGTCGTCAGCCCAGTCCGGCCCGTTCCTGCTCCCCGCACCAAGCCAGTGGTGCGCGTCGCTCCCCGCACCAAGCCAGTGGTGCGCGTCGTCAGCCCAGTCCGGCCCGTTCCTGCTCCCCGCACCAAGCCAGTGGTGCGCGTCGTCAGCCCAGTCCGGCCCGTTCCTGCTCCCCGCACCAAGCCAGGGGTGCGCGTCGTCAGCCCAGTCCGGCCCGTTCCTGCTCCCCGCACCAGGCCAGTGGTGCGCGTCGTCAGCCCAGTCTGACCCGTTCCTGCTCCCCGCACCAAGCCAGGGGTGCGCGTCATCAGCCAGGTCCGGTCCGTTCCTGCTCCCCGCACCAAGCCAGTGGTGCGTGTGTCCAGTTCGGCACGGCCCGTGCCTGTTCCACCGGTGCCTGGTCCGGCACCGGTCAGCTGCTTCACTCCGGAGCCAGAGCAATCCGCTCCACCGGGATCCAGTCCAGCCCCGGTCAGCGGCTCCACTCCGGAGCCAGAGCAGTCCGCTCCACCGGTGCCTGATCCAGCTCCAGTCAGCGGTTCCAGACCAGACCAGGGGCGCAACGGGGAGGTGGAGAGTAAGTGGTGGAATGCCCACCCGGCCCCTACCCTATTAGGTTTATGGGGCGCGGTCGGAGTCCGCACCTTTGGGGGGGGGGGGGGGGGGGGGGGTACTGTCACGCCCTGACTCAGGGGACGGTTATTTGTTGAGTCAGGGTGTGTATATTTCGTGTTGTGTTTATTTCTATGTTTAGTTTCTAGATCGTTTAGATCTATGTTGGCCAGGGTGGTTCCCAATCAGAGGCAGCTGTAGCTCGTTGTCTCTGATTGGGGGCATACTTAGGCAGCCTTTTGGCACCAGTCTGTGTGGGATCTTGTTCCGTAAAGGTATGTTATTAGTCTACCTTGGACTTCACGTTTCGTTTGTTGTTTTTGTCGTGTGTTCAGTACGTCAATAAATATGAATGCATATCACGCTGCGCCTTGGTCCTTCTCGTTAATGAACGATCGTGACACATTCAACACTTTTACAAAACTTAAAACGCGCTTTACCTACTTCCACTGGTATTACAACCAGCACTGCAGCTGCAATGATTGAGTAGTCAAGTGTATCAATAGCCCTGCATTTTTATTATTAGCAGCTCGTTCTTCCTGTCTATTTTAATATTGAGGAATATTTCACTTTCTCTGGTCAGAGGAATATTTATTATATATTATTATTATATTAGAGGAATAACATTAATTTGTGCATGAGGCAGAAATAATGTAGTGCGACTCGAGTTTCGCCATCAGGTGAAAGACAGTGTCCCCTCTCTCTGGTCATAGGAACAACATGAAGACAGTGTCCCCTCTCTCTGGTCATAGGAACAACATGAAGACAGTGTCCCCTCTCTCTGGTCATAGGAACAACATGAAGACGGTGTCCCCTCTCTCTGGTCATAGGAACAACATGAAGACAGTGTCCCCTCTCTCTGGTCATAGGAACAACATGAAGACAGTGTCCCCTCTCTCTGGTCATAGGAACAACATGAAGACAGTGTCCCCTCTCTCTGGCCATAGGAACAACATGAAGACGGTGTCCCCTCTCTCTGGTCATAGGAACAACATGAAGACGGTGTCCCCTCTCTCTGGTCATAGGAACAACATGAAGACGGTGTCCCCTCTCTCTGGTCATAGGAACAACATGAAGACGGTGTCCCCTCTCTCTGGTCATAGGAACAACATGAAGACGGTGTCCCCTCTCTCTGGTCATAGGAACAACATGAAGACGGTGTCCCCTCTCTCTGGTCATAGGAACAACATGAAGACAGTGTCCCCTCTCTCTGGTCATAGGAACAACATGAAGACAGTGTCCCCTCTCTCTGGTCATAGGAACAACATGAAGACAGTGTCCCCTCTCTCTGGTCATAGGAACTACATGAAGACAGTGTCCCCTCACTCTGGTCATAGGAACAACATGAAGACAGTGTCCCCTCTCTCTGGTCATAGGAACAACATGAAGACAGTGTCCCCTCTCTCTGGTCATAGGAACAACATGAAGACAGTGTCCCCTCTCTCTGGTCATAGGAACAACATGAAGACAGTGTCCCCTCTCTCTGGTCATAGGAACTACATGAAGACAGTGTCCCCTCTCTCTGGTCATAGGAACAACATGAAGACAGTGTCCCCTCTCTCTGGTCATAGGAACTACATGAAGACAGTGTCCCCTCTCTCTGGTCATAGGAACAACATGAAGACAGTGTCCCCTCTCTCTGGTCAGTCTCACCGGAGGAAAGGAGAGAACAGGGACAGTGAGAGGCGGACCCTCTGCTGCTCTCTCCCTGCCTCATCTGAGACTGACCATCAGATGCAGGTACCATCAATCCAGTAAAATAAAATAGCTAATTATTTCAATTTATGCTCAGCTGTGCCTCGCAAGTGATACAACAACTGATCTATTTTGTTATCAAAGCTTGAGTTTTGAAATATAATATGGTCTGAGAAGAACATTATTGTCAGGCCAAGCATAGCCAATATGCTGTGATAATGTACTAGGCGTACTGCACAAACCTCATTCCTACAGAACTGTTTTTATTAGGTTAATGTTGCATAAGTTGTGTATAAAAAGATCTGAGCGGTAGATGTCGGCTTGCTTTTTGACTCCGAAAGTGACCACTGACTTGGAATGTCCACTCTGTATAGGAAGGGGCAGACATGTTACTGTACAACCAACGCTCCCAACAAGTGGTTCCCCTTGTGGACATTGCCATTGGATATTGACGTGAAACCACACCTGTCTTTAGAATGCAAACATTCCATGCAAACATTCTGAGAAAAGCTGCAGTGCGGCTTTACTTTATCGATGGTCGATGATCTTTATATTTTTTGTGGGATGTGGCTTATTCCAGAGATGGTACATTTGGTTGAGGGTCTTCTGGTATTCAAGTTTATTCTGGTATTCAAGTTTAATCTGGTATTCAACTTTATTCTGGTATTCAACTTTATTCTGGTATTCAACTTGATTCTGGTATTGAAGTTAATGAATGACTGCAAGGATGTAGAAAGTGTGTATGCCTGTGTGTGTATCTTCACACTTTTTACTTCCCCTCTCCCCTCTTTTTCGCTTCTCTCTTTTACTCCTCTCATCTTTTCTCCCCTCCTCCTCTCTCCTTTTTCCTCTCGCCCTCTTCCCCTCTCTCTTCTATTTTTCCCCTCTCTTCTATTCTGTGTTTTCCCCTGGAGCGGGCTTGTCAGTCACACTCTCCCTGCTCTGCCCCCTGCAGTTGGAAGGAGCTCTAGTGGAACGCTCCATCTGTCTCCAGGGAGGGGGGAGAAGGGGGGGAGGAGGGGGGTCTGCCCATCTCATGAACCCTCCCACGCCACCATGAGAAAAGAGGGAGGAATGAAAGGGAGAAGCGAGGAGAAATGACCCGTGCTGTTTTCAGAAGCACTGATCTTCTCTTGCCCACCAGGGCTCATCCTCCCTCCCTCCCTCCCTCCCTCCCTCCCTCCCTTCATCCTTCCATCCCTCGTGTGGAGATGGCACATGCCGTCTCAGAGCACATATTCAGACTTATGCAGATTTTAATGCTGTTCATCAAAACAAGACAAAGTAACCGTGGTAACCGCATGTTACCTCACAAAGCGAGATTTAGAAAACAGTTCGAACTGGTTTCAAATACGTTTGCTCATACATGGAGACGAGCAGAGTGGAGAGGTTTAAATGACGTTCAGGCGTGAGTGTGCTGACAGACAAAAGGTTGGGAGCAATTCCATCAGCATTCCAGTCAATTCCATCAATTGTGCTCCTATGGAAACATTCCTGTTGAATTGACCTCAACTCTGTAGTGTGACTAACAGGTGTTTCTTCCCACCAGGGGGCAGTGAAGGATTATAGAGTAAGCTTGGACACATACAAGAGGTGGAATGAGGGGTTAGTGTGTTGTCTACAATAAAACATAACACATCTCTATGTTTTACGTTTGATAAGGGACTTGGTAGTTTTGCAGTTAAAACTCCCAAGTCCCTTATCAACCTGGTGGGAATAAAATGGTACAAACTATCACTGTTTTCATGGTCAAACCGGAAGGCAAAACATATAGACGTAGGCTGCTCAAGGCCTATATATCTCTAGATCAAACCGTACAGCGATGAAACCATGCACACGGCAAAATATTTATGGATAACTGAGGTCTACCAATGTTACATGTGACCCATCCTGCTTTGGCACGATGGCTCTGAGCCTCTGTTACCCAGACGCGTCCTGTCATATCCCCCTTTATGTGATTCCTCAGCCAGGGTCCCCAGAGGGACTGACCTGCCAGCAGTCTAAGAAAGAGCCATTTGACTGGGCTTCGACTGGGCTTTTGAGCTGCTTAGCTGTAATGTCAGTGGCTGGGTCTTTTCAGATAGAATGGAGGGGGAAATGTCAGAAGAGATGCTATCAGCTGGATTCAGTGAAGAGCGTCCCCTGGGTGGCCACCTTTGGCGACTTTGCTCCGAGGTCAGCGCGAGTCGCAAAGGGACAGAAAAGGGGATGCTAACATCTTCCAATCAACCCTCCTCTGAGGAAAAAGAGAGGGAAGGAGGGAGGACCTGACAGACGGACGGACACAGAGAAAGGTGTAAAGGAGATTTGCTATCGCTACGAAAACTTTCCTGTATTATATTACCTAGATGTCACTGAAATGTGGAAGGAAGATGGCCTGATTTTGTCACCTTGGCCTCTACCACATACAGTAGGCTACTACAGTACTTTTCAGCTACGAAAGGACTTGTGAATAGGACACAGGGATGGAAACTTCTCTTAAGGTATTTAGGGCATATTTTCAGCCAACATTGAAATTTGCATTGCTCTTCTCATGCCAATAAAGCTTGTTTGAATTTGAAAGAGAGAGAGAGAGACAGGGACAGGAGGGTAGCCCTGTCCCAACCCCAACCTCAACCCCTAGATCATCCTTGGCCCTTGGCCACTCACCAGCTCGCACTCCCACGCTGATTACTTCCTGGTCTGAAGCCCCTGCGGTTTAGAAATGATTTTTAAATGGTTTTCATTTCCTGTGCAGGAGCAGGGCGGGCAAACTGGAGGAGGAGGAGGCAGGGAGATGGGAGAGGATGAGGGAAGGATAGGGGGTTTTGATATGGAAAACGTGTTGGCGACAAGGGAGAAGAGGGCTGGAGCCATGTTTGAAGGGTGTGTTGTTTTGTAGGATATTGCGAGGGCTGGCGGTGCGGTCTTTTCCTGCGGGGTCATGCAACGTCGTGCAGTGTTCTATTACAACGCTCATTTCCGACCCGTGGTTCAGATTGGGATCAGACAGGGTTCTAGAAGTTTCCCCCTTACTCCTCTTTCTTCACAATTCCCTAGATCCTTTTGGACCTCTGAAATCACACACTACTCTGTGTTGGATGTGTAATGAAAATGAATGATGTAGCAGACTCTCCCTCTACCCAGTTCTGACCTTCTTTTCAACTTATAATCAATCACTTTTTGATCTGTTCTCGTCAAAAAAACGTCATAAACAAAGCAACAACAACCTCGTCATAACTTGGTAGCCCTACAAAGTGCACGTCAGACAGTCAGTCTGACCAATAACATTTAAATCGTATCAAACATCAAATGCTTAACTCCTTGACTGGTAAGCATTGTTGCCGTACCATACTCAACAACAAAAAATATATATTGTGCAGAGAGCCGAAAGAAACAAACCGAGACCGAGCATTTCTGTGTTCATTGTGCAGCGGGTGCGATGTCAGTCGGTGTCCCCCAGCTGCACTCGCTCTCCCTGGAAAATGGAAGGGTCGATGTGACATCACAATGCTCTTCCTAGGTCGCCGGGGGGAGGAAGGAGGAAGTGATAGAGTTGATAAGGGAAGCGGTATCAGTGCTGCCCAAATGCACCATCCGGCATCTGTGTGTAGAGGGGGAGACAGATACTGTACTCTGGACTGGGCTGATTGTGTGCTCCGTCTCCTACTCCTTTGTTGACCACTCACAATGAACAAAGCAGAGAGTAAGAGAGAGAAAAAGAGTGAGAGAGGGAGCAAGAGAGAGAGAGAGAGAGAGAGAGAGAGAGAGAGAGAGAGAGAGAGAGAGGAGAGAGAGTATGGTACTATGTTAAGAGGGCATGAGAAAGTGCTTGGGAGAGGAAGAGGGGTTTTACACTGCCATAAGACTGTTATGATGCTGTAATAAGAATGTCATGTCACTTGACATAACATGTGGTAATAGTAAATGAAAACCTGTCTTTTATGCATGGGAGTGTACATAACACTTTCACAATCTGTAATTACATGTTGTGCTTTTCACCGTCATGGAATTCACGTCATGTTATGAATGGTCATAGCTTCTTATGGCAGCCCTTATGCCATCCTTATGTCAAGGTTATAAGTATAATATGTCACCAACAGAATTTGGTGAGGGTCTTGCTGTAACATGGGAGTTTGTACCGCCAGCTCAGTTGCCCCACAAAACATAGACCCACCCAGACTTAGTTAGCGACCCATCCAGCGCAAACCAATGAAACAAGAGAATTTTCCGGACCTCCAAGAATTCCAAGACCCTCTAAACGTTTGTGTGAAGACCCATCCCGCTGGCACAAGAAACATGTGAAAGTCGTTTTCTAGGCAGAAACAGAAAGGAGCTGTGAGAAAATGGTGTGAAAGATGCTATTTAAAATAGACTCAAAGTGCCTCGAGATGTTTTCATTATATTCATTTGATACATCTCCACACTTGAAATCAACTTCACAAATAAATCAAATACTCTTACATTGCCTTTATTTGATAAATGCTTATAATTGAAACCATAAGGGGGATATAAGTGGAGTCTTTTATGAAGATAGCATCTTCACAGATGGAATATCCACAGATGGGCTCTTGTCTTCTCCCACTCTTTGCCTTTTACCAACCACGTTGTGCAGTGTCCCAATACAATACTAGAGTAGCTTCCTTTCCTAATTTCCCCTCATCACTACTGTTCTAAAAGGACGTAAAGTAAAGGACGTTATTTAGAAGTATTGAGACAGAGCCATTCCTTGTCTCCCTCTCTCTTAACGAGACCCTTTTATACCCAAGAGGCGGACTAATTAGCTAACTCTGCTCATTACCACCCCTCCACACAGATGTAGCATATGCAAATAACGCCTTTTCACTTTACAGCCATGGGGAGGAGGGGGGGATGGCAGCACATCCTGTGAAATGAAGACACACACACACACACACACGCACGCACACACACATGCACACATGTTTCCATGCATGAACGCATGTACACTTGCATGTACACACAAACACACTTAACTGCCAACTGGCTAAAACAGGTTTTTTCATGCATGCACACCTACAGACACGTGCAAAATGTGCACAAACACAACTATGGGGTGTATTTCATGAGACAGACGGATGTTTAGCCCTTGACCTCAGAGCTATGACATTCACAACAGTAGGACAGAAATACGTTTGACCACTCTTTGACCGCACTCGGAAAAATCCCTTTTGTAGCGGTCCTAAAAAAGCTGATGCCTCAAAACTCCAATCTCACGGCCCAGTCACATCCTCTCTTTGGTCCACAATCTCCTTACGACACACACACACACATACACAATCTCCGTACGACAGCCGTTGGACTTCCCCAGGATGCCTCTGTTTGCGCTCACGCTCCAGGGAGGGCAGCTCTGCTTGACCCGCTCGTCCTGTAGTCGACCGCCACACCGGTCGTCCACTCTGCTTTTGTCCTGCTGTGCTCGACCAGTTGGTGATTTCCTCCCAACGTAGATCCTGTAGCAAATAATATTTTAAGTTTGTGAGATAAAAGTTTATGTTGTAGAACTGTCTGTTGTTGAATGTTTTGGGGTAAGTGTGTGTGTGAGATGTTTCCTTAGCTCGTCAGCTAGCTCTGGTTAGCTCCACTGCTAAAGTTCGGCGGAAGTACCTCCAGAACAACTGGCTTTGCAACATCTTGTGGGATCAGTCAAAATTGACAATGGTTTGAAACGGTTTGAAGTAACAAGGAGTGCATATCAAAACTGTGCATTGCACTTAATGACCCCAAACACGAAAAACAAAACACTTCCATGAGTGAATAAAAAAACTGATGTTCTGGGCTAGAGGAAAGGTCCTTCCTGAGACCTGCATAGGGTACTGAGTTGTCCTGTGGGCGCACTGCTATAGTAGTCCTCTAGAGGGCGATGGTGCCGGACCTTACAATGGGGGAACCTTCCACCACCACACAGGCACAATGGCCTCAGTCAGCCAGTCAGCCAGCCAGTGAGAGGGTAGGTGTATCTCAATAGTCTAAAGCAGGGTTTCCCAAACTAGGCTCTAGGCCCTAGGCCCCTAGGCCCCGGTGCACGTTTTGTTTTTTGCCCTAGCACTACACAGCTAATACAAATAATCAACTCATCATCAAGCTTTGATTATTTGAATTAGCTGTGTAGTGCTAGGGCAAAACCCCAAAATGTTCACCCAAGGGGGTCCCCAGGAATGAGTTTGGGAAACTCTGGTCTAAATTACCTTCCTCTCCTTGGCTCCTTTCCTAAACTAATGTAAAAAATTAAATAAAAACTTTCTTGTTGATCTCAAATACCTGGTATGGATCCACTACATGGCCTTCACATATTCTGTTGTTCTATCGGTGCAGATGAAGGAGAGAAGACGAGGAGAGAGAGGCCAGTTTCGACTATTGGGACGCAGCCTGTGACCGTGTGAGTGGGTAAGAGAGGGAGCAGGATGGGAAAGGGAAGAGAAGGTGGGGGCCTTGGCTCCTCTCCTCTGGGCTTGATCAGCGTGGCTCAGTGGTAATCACACACGCGCTGATTAACAAGCTGCGCAAACACACCCAGCCTGATTGAGCTGCCCGGGTAAAGAAAATAACAGGCAATCTGCGAGGACGCCTGTGACACTAAACCCCCAAAGACCCCTCCACCACCATCGCCCCATCCCATCCAG
Source organism: Coregonus lavaretus (assembly GCF_964263955.1). NCBI lineage: Eukaryota > Metazoa > Chordata > Actinopteri > Salmoniformes > Salmonidae > Coregonus > Coregonus lavaretus. Next base: position 68,659,526 of record NC_139991.1, read on the forward strand.
CCAGCCGTGTGCAGGCAACACCACATATAGATACAGACAGACCAGAAAGCATAGAGGGCAACACACACCCTCCCTCCTACCCTCCTCTCTTTGGGACATCACTCGTCAGTGCATGCACAAGGCCTTCTCTCTCTCTCTACTCTCTCTCTCTCTACTCTCTCTTTTTCTTGCCAGGCCACAAAGCCATCGTCTCTCTACACAGCTCCAGAGAGCATACATTACACACACAGTGGCCATCTCCTGGAGGATCCTTCTGCAGGTTGGGGAGAGCGTGCCGTTCTGCTCTCTCCTCAACTCACCGAGGTGGTGGGTTTTGCAATGAGAGGGCCGCTCTGTTTTCAATGGCCCAGGCCTATTATCAGCCCTATACCCACCTCTGCTTCTCTCTCCGTCTGTCTTCCCCACTGTCTCTGTTTATGTTTTTCCTTCTGCTTGCCTCAGTCTCTCTGCCTCTCTCTCTACCTCTCTCCGCCTCTCTCTCCGCCTCTCTCTCTACCTCTCTCTCTACCTCTCTCTCTGCCCCTCTCTCTACCTCTCTCTCTACCTCTCTCTCTACCTCTCTCTACCTCTCTCTGCCTCTCTCTCTACCTCTCTCTGCCTCTCTCTCCGCCTCTCTCTCCACCTCTCTCTCTACCTCTCTCTCTGCCTCTCTCTCTACCTCTCTCTCTACCTCTCTCTCTACCTCTCTCTACCTGTCTCTCTGCCTCTCTCTACCTCTCTCTCTACCTCTCTCTCTCTACCTCTCTCTACCTGTCTCTCTACCTCTCTCTACCTGTCTTTGCCTCTCTCTACCCGTCTCTCTGCCTCTCTCTCTACCTCTCTCTCTACCTGTCTCTCTGCCTCTCTCTCTACCTCTCTCTCTACCTCTCTCTACCTGTCTCTCTGCCTCTCTCTCTACCTCTCTCTCTACCTCTCTCTACCTGTCTCTCTACCTCTCTCTCTGCCTCTCTCTCTACCTCTCTCTCTACCTCTCTCAATTCAATTCAATTCAATTCAATTGAAGGGATTTATTGGCATGGGAAACGTATGTTCAAAAGTAAACAATAAAGATGTACATTAAACATTACACTCAGAAGTTCCAAAAGTATAAAGACATTTCAAATGTCATATTATGTATTTATACAGTGTTGTAACAATGTGCAAATAGTTAAATTACAAATGGGAAAATAAACATAAATATGGGTTGTATTTACAATGGTGTTTGTTCTTCACTGGTTGCCCTTTTCTTGTGGCAACAGGTCACAAATCTTGCTGCTGTGATGGCACACTGTGGTATTTCACCCAGTAGATAAGGGAGTTTATCAAAATTGGGTTTGTTTTCGAATTCTTTGTAGATCTGTGTAATCTGAGGGAAATATGTGTCTCTAATATGGTCATACATTTGGCAGGAGGTTAGGAAGTGCAGCTCAGTTTCCACCTCATTTTGTGGGCAGTGTGCACATGGCCTGTCTTCTCTTGAGAGCCAGGTCTGCCTACGGCGGCCTTTCTCAATAGCAAGGCTATGCTCTCTGAGTCTGTACATAGTCAAAGCTTTCCTTAAGTTTGGGTCAGTCACAGTGGTCAGGTATTCTGCCACTGTGTACTCTCTGTTTAGGGCCAAATAGTATTCTAGTTTGCTCTGTTTTAATTTTTTTTATTCTCTCCAATGTGTCAAGTCATTCTCTTTTTGTTTTCTCATGATTTAGTTGGGTCTAATTGTGTTGTTGTTGTTGTCCTGGGGCTCTGTGGGGTCTGTTTGTGTTTGTGAACAAAGCCCCAGGACCAGCTTATTTAGGGGACTCTTCTCCAAGTTCATCTCTCTGTAGGTGATGGCTTTGTTATGGAAGGTTTGGGAATCGCTTCCTTTTAAGTGGTTATAGAATTTAACAGCTCTTTTCTGGATTTCGATAATTAGCGGGTATCGGGCCTAATTCTGCTCTGCATTCATCATTTGGTGTTTTTCGTTGTACACAGGATATTTTTGCAGAATTCTGCATGCAGAGTCTCAATTTGGTGTTTGTCCCATTTTGTGAATTCTTGGTTGGTGAGCGGACCCCAGACCTCACAACCATAAAGGGCGATGGGTTCTATAACTGATTCAAGTATTTTTAGCCAGATCCTAATTGGTATGTCGAATTTTATGTTCCTTTTGATGGCATATAAGGCCCTTCTTGCCTTGTCTCTCAGATCGTTCATAGCTTTGTGGAAGTTACCTGTGGCGCTGATGTTTAGGCTGAGGTATGCATAGTGTTTTGTGTGCTCTAGGGCAACAGTGTCTAGATGGAATTTGTATTTGTGGTCCTGGCAACTGGACCTTTTTTGGAACACCATTATTTTTGTCTTACTAAGATTTACTGTCAGGGCTGCTGTAGGCCCTCCTTGGTTGGTGACAGAAGCACCAGATCATCAGCAAACAGTAGACATTTGACTTCAGATTCTAGTAGGGTGAGGCCGGGTGCTGCAGACTGTTCTAGTGCCCTCGCCAATTCGTTGATATACAGTGGGGGAAAAAAGTATTTAGTCAGCCACCAATTGTGCAAGTTCTCCCACTTAAAAAGATGAGAGAGGCCTGTAATTTTCATCATAGGTACACGTCAACTATGACAGACAAAATGAGAAAAAAAAATCCAGAAAATCACATTGTAGGATTTTTTATGAATTTATTTGCAAATTATGGCGGAAAATAAGTATTTGGTCAATAACAAAAGTTTCTCAATACTTTGTTATATACACTTTGTTGGCAATGACACAGGTCAAACGTTTTCTGTAAGTCTTCACAAGGTTTTCACACACTGTTGCTGGTATTTTGGCCCATTCCTCCATGCAGATCTCCTCTAGAGCAGTGACGTTGTGGGGCTATCGCTGGGCAACACAGACTTTCAACTCCCTCCAAAGATTTTCTATGGGGTTGAGATCTGGAGACTGGCTAGGCCACTCCAGGACCTTGAAATGCTTCTTACGAAGCCACTCCTTTGTTGCCCGGGCGGTGTGTTTGGGATCATTGTCATGCTGAAAGACCCAGCCACGTTTCATCTTCAATGCCCTTGCTGATGGAAGGAGGTTTTCACTCAAAATCTCACGATACATGGCCCCATTCATTCTTTCCTTTACACGGATCAGTCGTCCTGGTCCCTTTGCAGAAAAACAGCCCCAAAGCATGATGTTTCCACCCCCATGCTTCACAGTAGGTATGGTGTTCTTTGGATGCAACTCAGCATTCTTTGTCCTCCAAACACGACGAGTTGAGTTTTTACCTAAAAGTTCTATTTTGGTTTCATCTGACCATATGACATTCTCCCAATCCTCTTCTGGATCATCCAAATGCACTCTAGCAAACTTCAGACGGGCCTGGACATGTACTGGCTTAAGCAGGGGGACACGTCTGGCACTGCAGGATTTGAGTCCCTGGCGGCGTAGTGTGTTACTGATGGTAGGCTTTGTTACTTTGGTCCCAGCTCTCTGCAGGTCATTCACTAGGTCCCCCCGTGTGGTTCTGGGATTTTTGCTCACCGTTCTTGTGATCATTTTGACCCCACGGGGTGAGATCTTGCGTGGAGCCCCAGATCGAGGGAGATTATCAGTGGTCTTGTATGTCTTCCATTTCCTAATAATTGCTCCCACAGTTGATTTCTTCAAACCAAGCTGCTTACCTATTGCAGATTCAGTCTTCCCAGCCTGGTGCAGGTCTACAATTTTGTTTCTGGTGTCCTTTGACAGCTCTTTGGTCTTGGCCATAGTGGAGTTTGGAGTGTGACTGTTTGAGGTTGTGGACAGGTGTATTTTATACTGATAACAAGTTCAAACAGGTGCCATTAATACAGGTAACGAGTGGAGGACAGAGGAGCCTCTTAAAGAAGAAGTTACAGGTCTGTGAGAGCCAGAAATCTTGCTTGTTTGTAGGTGACCAAATACTTATTTTCCACCATAATTTGCAAATAAATTCATTAAAAATCCTACAATGTGATTTTCTGGATTTTTTTTCCTCAATTTGTCTGTCATAGTTGACGTGTACCTATGATGAAAATTACAGGCCTCTCTCATCTTTTTAAGTGGGAGAACTTGCACAATTGGTGGCTGACTAAATACTTTTTTCCCCCACCGTATATGTTGAAGAGGGTGGGGCTTAAACTGCATCCCTGTCTCACCCCATGGCCCTGTGGAAAGAAATATTTGTGTTTTTTGCCAATTATAACCTCACACTTGTTGTTTGTTTACATGGATTTTATAATGTCATATGTTTTTCCCACAACACCACTTTCCATCAATTTGTATAGCAGACCCTCATGCCAAATTGAGTTAAAAGCTTTTTTGAAATCAACAAAGCATGAGAAGACTTTGCCTTTGTTTTGGTTTGTTTGTTTGTCAATTAGGGTGTGCAGGGTGAATAAGTGGTCTGTCGTACAGTAATTTGGTAAAAAGCCAATTTGACATTTGCTCAGTACATTGTTTTCACTGAGGAAATTAACTAGTCTGCTGTTAATGATAATGCAGAGGATTTTCCCAAGGTTGCTGTTGACGCATATCCCACAGTAGTTATTGGGGTCCAATTAGTCTCCACTTTTGTGGATTGGAGTGATCAGTCCTTGGTTCCAAATATTGTGGAAGATGCCAGAGCTAAGGATGATGTTAAAGAGTTTAAGTACAGCCAATTGGAATTTGTGGTCTATGTATTTGATCATTTCATTGAAGATACCATCAACACCACAGGTATTTTTGGGTTGGAGGGTTTGTATTTTGTCCTGTAGTTCATTCAATGTAATTGGAGAATCCAGTGGGTTCTGGTAGTCTTTAATAGTTGATTCTAATATTTGCATTTGATCATGTATATCTTTTTGGCTGTTTGTTCTTTGTTATAGGGCTAAAAAGATTGGAGAAGTGGTTTACCCATATATCTCCGTTTTGGATAGATAGCTCTTCGTGTTGTTGTTTGTTTAGTGTTTTCCAATTTTCCCAGAAGTGGTTAGAGTCTATGGATTCTTCAATTACATTGAGCTGATTTCTGACATGCTGTTCGTTCTTTTTCCGTAGTGTATTTCTGTATTGTTTTAGTGATTCACCATAGTGAAGGCTCAGGTGTTCTGGGTCTCTATGTTTTTGGTTAGATAGGTTTCTCAATTTCTTTCTTAGGTTTTTGCATTCTTCATCAAACCATTTTTCCATTGTTGTTACTCTCTACCCCTCTCTCTCTCTACCTCTCTCTCTCTCTACCCCTCTGGCTACCTCTCTCTCTCTACCCCTCTCTCTCTCTACCTCTCTCTCTCTCTACCCCTCCCTCTCTCTCTCTACCTCTCTCTCTCTACCCCTCTGGCTACCTCTCTCTCTCTCTACCTCTCTCTCTCTCTACCCCTCTGGCTACCTCTCTCTCTCTCTCTCTACCCCTCTCGCTATCTCTCTCTCTCTCTCTCTCTCTCTACCCCTCTGGCTACCTCTCTCTCTCTCTACCTCTCTCTCTCTACCTATCTCTCTCTCTACCCCTCTCTCTCTCTACCTCTCTCTCTCTCTACCTCTCTCTCTCTCTACCCCTCTGGCTACCTCTCTCTCTCTCTCTACCTCTCTCTCTACCTCTCTCTCTCTCTCTCTACCTCTCTCGCTGCCTCTCTCTCTACCTCTCTCTCTCTCTACCCCTCTGGCTACCTCTCTCTCTCTAAACCTCTCTCTCTCTACCTCTCTCTCTCTCTACCCCTCTCTCTCTCTACCTCTCTCTCTCTCTCTACCTCTCTCTCTACCTCTCTCTCTACCTCTCTCGCTGCCTCTCTATCTATCTCTCTGTCTCTCTCTCTATCTATCTCTCTGTCTCTCTCTCTCTATCTCTCTCTCTCTCTCTCTCTCTCTCTCTCTCTCTCTCTCTCTCTATCTATCTCTGTCTCTCTCTCTCTCTACCCCTCTCTCTCTCTACCTCTCTCTCTCCCTCTCTCTCTATATATCTCTCTGTCTCTCTCTCTATCTATCTCTCTGTCTCTCTCTCTATCTATCTCTCTGTCTCTCTCTCTATCTATCTCTCTGTCTCTCTCTCTCTCTACCCCTCTCTCTCTCTACCTCTCTCTCTCTCTACCTCTCTCTCTATCTATCTCTCTGCCTCTCTCTCTCTCTATATATCTCTCTGTCTCTCTCTCTATCTATCTCTCTGCCTCTCTACCACTCTCTCTCCCAATGTCTCCGTCTATCCCTTTGTCTCTGTCTGCTTCTTGTCTCTATAACGGTCTCTCTCTGGGTATCTGACAAGCCAGTTGGTTGCCACCAATTGAGGTCACTCACAGTCACAAAGTAGATGAAGTCTCCACACACGCACAGACCCACCAACACCCCCCCCCCCCCTGCCTCCGAGCTGCAAATTAAACCAGATGGACTCATTTATAGCCAATTAGCTCCAGCTCTATAAGTGGAGCCTCACCTACGCAATTAAATAGCTTTATTGAAACCTCCCAGCAACTCTCCAACACTGCATTTCAATGTGAGAGCCCTCCATCTGCCCCTAACCACAGATCTAGGATCAGATTACCAAATGCCCCAATCCTAACCTTAGTCAAGTGGGCTGGTAAAAAAAATCTGACCCTGTATGTGTGCAGTTAGGGTACCTTCTATCTATACTCCCTCACCCACAGGAAGTATACACACCCAACAAAACCACACACTCACTAGTATGCACACACACACTCACTAGTATGCACACACATATGCACACTACATAAACACTACTAGCACAGGAGGTTGGTAGCACCTTAATTGGGGAGGACGGCTCATAATAATGGCTGGAGCGGAATCAGTGGAATGGTATCAAATACATCAAACACATGGTTTCCATCACACACACCTACCTCTGTCAATTCTTTTTTTAGGTGCGCTTGATTTACTCTCCTTGGCACTTGCCTGGTGTGCAGGGTTTGTCCTTTTGGGACTATTCCATTAGTTACGCCGAGCAAGCTATACCAAGTATTTCAAAGAAAACTATACTGTTCTGACACACATGCAAGCACAGATTGGCTAACCAGCCTATGTTCTGAATTATGGTTTAATAGGATTGATCAATGGTTCTCTCTCTCTCTCTCTCTCTCTCTCTGACATCACTGTGATTGTAATGTTATTGAGATACCCTGATTACTTTGGCCAAACTGGGAGACAGCCAACAGACAGAGATTAGGGATGTAATGAAGTCTGAGGCTAGCCAAATCAAATCCTCTAAAGTGGTTTCCTATCCTCTGTGCTCTTCCTTACCCTTTACCTGATATGACTGAAGAGACAGATGACATTTGTGTGCTCTGTGAAAACATTGCTAAAGAGTGTTGGATTGAATTCCAGGCAGCCATAGAATAAAGACAAGGAAGCCAGTTTGCGGTCGAAAATACAGGTACGTTATAAACCAACATTCCCCTGGAACATCCCTGAAACGTTCTTGAAACGTAGTTGGGAAACGTTACTGGAATGAAGGGTATTCTCTCCTGGAAACTAGACAGGTAAGAGGTTAAAGAAACATAATCATGGGCTGCGTTCCAAAGGACTCCCTATTTCCCTACATAATGCACTACTTTTGACCAGAGATCTATGGGCCCTGGTCAAAAGTAGTACACTATAGGGTATAGTGTGCAATTTAGAATGCAGACATAATCTATGTAACCGACAAGAAACATTGTGGGAACCAATAACAGCTAGCCGGGGGAGAGCTTATTGCCCAGTGCGAGAGACAGAGGGCCGCATTTCAACACATCTCACATCAACTTTACACCTGCGTTATTGAGTGGAGGAGAAATGGTATAAAGCTGAGAACATGTTGTAAATCCTTCAGGGACGCTTATTTAGAAGTCCCTTGGGACGTGGCTAAGCATGTGTGTGTCAGAGAGAGAGAGAGAGACAGAGAGAGAGAGAGAGAGAGAGAGAGAGAGAGAGAGAGAGAGAGGGAGTGTGAATGAGGGGGAGTGTGAATGAGGGGGAGTGGGAGACAGATGTGACCCTGAACATACGTGCTTAGGAAGGGGAAAGGGACGGAAAGAGAGAGGGTTATGGAGAGAAAGAGAGAGAGAGAGAGAGAGAGAGAGAGAGAGAGAGAGAGAGAGAGAGAGAATGGTGCTGGAATGCTGCAGGAAATTTGGGGATTATGTGTGAAGTGAGCTGCAGGAGTGGGCGTAAGCGGCCTGACGTGTGTGTGGCCTCTGAGGACGTGTGTGTGTGGCCTCTGAGGACGTGTGTGTGGCCTCTGAGGACGTGTGTGTGTGTGTGTGTGTGTGTGTGTGTGTGTGTGTGTGTGTGTGTGTGTGTGTGTGTGTGTGTGTGTGTGTGTGTGTGTGTGTGTGTGTGTGTGGCCTCTAAAGGTAGAGTCAGTTAGCCATAGAATACCAGGCTTTTCATTTGGACGCTGTCAGCGGTCTGTAATGAAATGGCCATGAGGGTCAACCATGTGTGCGTGTGTTTACGTGTGTGTGTGTGTCTGAGTGTGTGTTCAGCCCTGGACCCAGCCCACTCTACTAGATTGAGCTGGGTTTCGATGCAGTGTTATGGTTTCTTTTCCGCTGTCTCGTAATCAGAGCCACATGTTCACAGATTAAGATCCCTTTTGTTCCCTCTCCATACGTCTAATTTAAGAGGGCTCACTGTCCCCCTTTCTCCCCCCAAAACCAACCTCTCCCACCCATATGACCTGTCCTTGACAAGGTTTGTGAAAGTACAGTAAAATAGAAAGTCGTACTGTTCTCAAAACTTTGAGAGATGGAGAAAAAACTGAGAGAAAAGAAGGCAGATGGATAGAGGAGTGAACCGGCTGCCTTCCAGCGACTCTACTTTCTTCCCCCTCTTTCTCTCCAGTAATCCCTCTCTCCATCACTAGCGTAAGTCTCTGTGATGGTCCGCTTCTCGCGGATCAAAAACAACGCTGGCGTCTTTCACGGAGAGGGGTGCAAAGTTAAAAGGTCATTTCAGGTATTCCCTGGTCCAGACCTCTCGTTACCAATTGTTTTGAGAATCTCTTCCTAATGTTCATAGCGACCATTCATGGAGGTGGGAAACATGGGGGACGGATCATCACTCAAAATGATTGTTTGGACTTTTAAGATGAGGCTTCTGCTGGCAGCAATACAATCAGACATAACAAAATGGCAAGCGAAATGGCAATATTTCATTGTGTGCCTATTTCTGTTAAACATAGCATGACAATAAAGTTTGAGATGATTGATTAGCTTATTTCTCAACTCTGCCCGGCCTCTTTCTAGCTGTCCTGATCTAACACTTCGTGAAAAAGGACAGACAATGATGACAATATACCTATATATCAGCGTTCACCTAACCAACAACATACTGTAAACCATAAGAACAACTCAGGAAAGATACTCATCCATAACGAACTTTCAACTTCAGCAAGTGTTTGTGGTGACGTTGTCATCGGACTTTGGGGCCAAGAGGTTTCCATCCCTGTTCCATCATGTCCCATAGGCTGATAATGGCAGCTGGGGTTATTTTGGGTGCTCAGAGTGCTGCTAATTGTCCCTACAATGCTAATCAGTTCCGCCAACCCCAGCTGGAGCGGAAAGACAGAGCACTTTCCCTGTTACAGAGCATGCAGAGCGAGGGAAAAGAGGAGGAACGGTGAAGGGAGAGAGGAGTTGGCAGAGATGTCTGTCGACGTAAATGTCTCGTAAATACACACAGGTATGGTTTAACTGGCTAACATGTACTTGGGTCTACATTACTCAGTCCTGAACTCTACAAAGAATGTTTTAGGAAAAATACTATTATACAGTATAAAATACTTATAATATACAGTATAAAAGACTAATAATATACAGTATAAAATACTAATATACAGTATACAGTATAAAATACTAATATACAGTATATAAGACTAGTAATATACAGTATAAAATACTAATATTCAGTATAAAATACTAATATACAGTATACAGTAGAAAAGACTAGTAATATACAGTAGAAAATATAGTAGAAAATACTAATATACAGTATAAAATACTAATATACAGTATAAAAGAAAAGGAGGATATATGAGGAGGGATGTAGATCATGTAGATCACTTAAGATTACTTCCCTCTATCTTTCAGAGTCAAACTGTTGATGATATTTGAGGAAAAGTGAGGGATCTTTTATGTTTCAGTGCGTTTCAAATCGACTCGCCCCCGGTGAGAAGGGGAAAATGAAAGGTATACATTAGACGAATCTCTCCTGGCGTTAATACCTTCCTGAGCCGGCATCTCATCTGTTCAACCAGCTGGGTTTTCCCCCAAGGCCTCCGCAGGTTTTGATGCTGGTGAGCAATTTCCTACAGATGAATATCACATTACATTAAATCAAATTGCATTACCTCACACTCAATGAAGTGGTTTATTTACCCAACAGACGGTCTTATCCCATGGAAATTAGGGGATGCAGACCGGCTTTGAATCGTACAAGTTTGATCATATTTTACAGCTATATTCCATAAGAGTCAGTGTGGGTCAAATGTCTCACTGAAGTCAACACATGCAACGCAATTAAGTCTGAAGTCCAGAAAATTAATTATGCTACGACGGTATTGACAGTGATTTACACAATTTTGTAGTTTGTTAGTTCTAAGTTTGGACTCCAGGACTGTTAAGCTGGAGTTGTTGAGGTGGAAATGCTTTTCTAAAACATGAAAATAAAGTAATGTAAATAGATGAGGACCCCACTTCTGACACCATGTAATAAGGAGACGGGACACCATTTAGTTAGCTTAAGAAACATCTTTACGAAGAAAAAAGTGGATATATTGTACAGAGCATTATGGGTACTGTAGTAGTACATCATGTTACAGGGGTTATTTCCTGGCTAGAAAATGTACAGTTGGTGGTGAAGGCCAGGGGCGCAACTTTGGTTTTAAAAGGGGGTGGGGACACAATTTTGTATTTTACTTTTTTATTTTTTATCCAGTCGGATAAACACTCCAAATAGCCTACCCGACCGCTTGGAGGTGTCCGCATGGTCCTAAAGCACACTGTTGCCTTCTAAAGCACACTGTTGCCTCGTTTTCCAATTATACAACATGGGGAGGGACAAAAATGCAATTTCAGAATGTGAGGGGGGCATGTCCCCAGTGAAAGTTGCATCCCTGGTGAAGGCTGACAATTCTGGTTGTCATGGCAGACATCTGACAGTGAGCTGCTTTTCTTCAGAAATGTATTCTATATCGCAGCTTTGAAAAGGGGTTCAATATTTATCCAGTAGGGAGACAATTATCGTCTAGCTAGCAAGTCATTAGTAATGAACATTTTGCGCACCTGGCTTTGAAAGTCATCAATGCTGAAAGTTAATAATGCCGGTAGTAGCTGTAGCAAAACAAGGAAAGTCTTAATGCAAGTTGCAGTCACTTATGGCCTATGGACTTCTTCCCAGGGTAAGGAAAGATGGTGGAAAATCATAAAAATTGAGTGGGCTATCCCACGGCTTGACGGATATCAGAAGCTGACATTGTGGAAACAGAGACAAGACTAATGTCTGTACCAATGGTACAGACAGTCAGAACTTTAATGGTGAGCGCACTGGGGAGCTATCAGGGATTAGGTTTAGCTGGGGCGCTATCGGAGGGATCTTAAAGTATTGCTGTTTACTCTGTCAATTTAGTGAATAGGCTCTTTGTGACATTTTGCTTGTTCAGCCAGACTCCAGTTCTGGTGCTGTGTCTCTGAAGTGCTCGGTGGCCAGACATGGATCCTGTCTGGGATTAGAGTACTGCTGACCAAATGGAGTCTAGCCAGATAAAGACACAGATAGTCGGCAAATGAAGGAGGGAGAGAGAGGGGGAGAGGAGGGGGGGATATCCTGTTGGTCAGATATCCTGTTATCTCTCTCCTCTAGCTCTCTGTCTCTCTACTTTTAGACAGTTCAGTGGAACAGCTGTCTGAAGCAACAGTAACCATAAAGCACTGAAGAGCAGGCAGAGGAAACTGACCTCAAATTTTTAAAGAGAGATTAAGGAGGGAGACATGGGCACTATAGACCTCAATTGAATTAAGATACAGATAAAGGAAAACCGCACTGTGAATGTTTATGTTGTGTTTAAAGGACGTGTGGTTTCTGAGTCCATATCCAAGGAAAATGTCTACGAGAGGAACAGCTTGTGGATTGTGTGGTTTTAACGTGGGTGACACCTCCAATACAACGCAAACGTTTGAAGCGAACTCTCAGTATGGTATTCCTTTATCTGCAATTGATTGAATCTTTGTACATACTTCTGTAGAGGTGAACCTTAAAGAGCTTTCAGATCAAATCAATTCAGCCCATTAGCGGGTTACCTCATCCAGACAGAATTTGGAGTGGAGTGGCACGTGGACTTCAGGACACAGCAGAGGGAGCACGCCCCTATCCAAATGGTCCACCCACAGAGACAATGTGGTGAAGAAGGCGCAACAGCGCCTCTTCAACCTCAGGAGGCTGAATAAAATGTTCATGGCCCCTAAGAACCTCACAAACTTTTACAGATGCACAATTGAAAGCATCCTGTCGGGCTGTATCACCGCCTGGTACAGCAACTGCACCGCTCGCAACCGCAGGGCTCTCCAGAGGGTGGTGCGATCTGCCCAACGCATCACTGGGGGCACACTGCCTGCCCTCCAAGACACCTACAGCACCCGATGTCACTGGAAGGCCAAAAAGATCATCAAGGACATCAACCATCCGAGCCATGGCCTGTTCACCCCGCTGTCATCCAGAAGGCGAGGTTAGTACAGGTGCATCAAAGCTGGGACCAAGAGACTGAAAAACAGCTTCTATCTCAAGGCCATCAGACTGTTAAATAGTCATCACTTGGTGGCTACCACCCGGTTACTCAACCCTGCACCTTAGAAGCTGCTGCCGTATGTACTGTACATAGACAAGGAATCACTGGTCACTTTGATAATGGAACACGTGTCACTTTAATAATGTTTACATACTGCTTTACTAATTTCATGTGTACAGTGGGGAGAACAAGTATTTGATACACTGACGATTTTGCAGGTTTTCCTACTTACAAAGCATGTAGAGGTCTGTAATTTGTATCATAGGTACACTTCAACTGTGAGAGACAGAATCTAAAACAAAAATACAGAAAATCACATTGTATGATTTTTAAGTAATTAATTTGCATTTTATTGCATGACATAAGTATTTGATCACCTACCAACCAGTAAGAATTCCGGCTCTCACAGACCTGTTAGTTTTTCTTTAAGAAGCCCTCCTGTTCTCCACTCATTACCTGTATTAACTGCACCTGTTTGAACTCGTTACCTGTATAAAAGACACCTGTCCACACACTCAATCAAACAGACTCCAACCTCTCCACAATGGCCAAGACCAGAGAGCTGTGTAAGGACATCAGGGATAAAATTGTAGACCTGCACAAGGCTGGGATGGGCTACAGGACAATAGGCAAGCAGCTTGGTGAGAAGGCAACAACTGTTGGAGCAATTATTAGAAAATGGAAGAAGTTCAAGATGACGGTCAATCACCCTTGGTCTGGGGCTCCATGCAAGATCTCACCTCATGGGGCATCAATGATCATGAGGAAGGTGAGGGATCAGCCCAGAACTACACAGCAGGACCTGGTCAATGACCTGAAGAGAGCTGGGACCACAGTCTCAAAGAAAACCATTAGTAACACACTACGCCGTCATGGATTAAAATCCTGCAGCACACGCAAGGTCCCCCTGCTCAAGCCAGCGCATGTCCAGGCCCGTCTGAAGTTTGCCAATGACCATCTGGATGATCCAGAGGAGGAATGGGAGAAGGTCATGTGGTCTGATGAGACAGAAATAGAGCTTTTTGGTCTAAACTCCATTCGCGGTGTTTGGAGGAAGAAGAAGGATGAGTACAACCCCAAGAACACCATCCCAACCGTGAAGCATGGAGGTGGAAACATCATTCTTTGGGGATGCTTTTCTGCAAAGGGGACAGGACGACTGCACCGTATTTAGGGGAGGATGGATGGGGCCATGTATCGCAAGATCTTGGCCAACAACCTCCTTCCCTCAGTAAGAGCATTGAAGATGGGTCATGGCTGGGTCTTCCAGCATGACAACGACCCGAAACACACAGCCAGGGCAACTAAGGAGTGGCTCTGTAAGAAGCATCTCAAGGTCCTGGAGTGGCCTAGCCAGTCTCCAGACCTAAACCCAATAGAAAATCTTTGGAGGGAGCTGAAAGTCCGTATTGCCCAGCGACAGCCCCGAAACCTGAAGGATCTGGAGAAGGTCTGTATGGAGGAGTGGGCCAAAATCCCTGCTGCGGTGTGTGCAAACCTGGTCAAGACCTACAGGAAACGTATGATCTCTGTAATTGCAAACAAAGGTTTCTGTACCAAATATTAAGTTCTGCTTTTCTGATGTATCAAATACTTATGTCACGCAATAAAATGCAAATTAATTACTTAAAAATCATACAATGTGATTTTCTGAATTTTTGTTTTAGATTCCGTATCTCACAGTTGAAGTGTACCTATGATACAAATTACAGACCTCTACATGTAAGTAGGAAAACCTGCAAAATCGGCAGTGTATCAAATACTTGTTCTCCCCACTGTATATACTGTATTTTAGTCAATGCCATTCCAACATTGCTCATCCTAATATTTATATATTTCTTAATTCCATTCTTTTACTTTTAGATTTGTGTGTATTGTTGTGAATTTTTAGATACTACTGCACTGTTGGAGCTAGGAACACAAGCATTTTGCTACACCCGCAATAACATCTGCTAAATATGTGTATGTGAGCAATAAAATGTGATTTGATTTGATTTTCAATATCTTACTTAAGCCCCGTTTCCACTGGCACTTAAAATTAGGGCCAAATTCGAGCTGGCTCGAATGGAATTCTCAAATTCGAGCTGGGTTCAAGGGAAACCTGGGCTAGCGCAACCCAGTTTCACAACTTGTGTCAGCTCGATTAGAATTGGGGCTGGTGACGCAGTTACTATGCAACCACCAAGCTGATCAATGCTGGATGCTGACCCAACATTTAGATAGCTTGTTGCTGTTAGCTAGCACATGGACAAGCAGTACTGCAGTAGTCTGACATGACACGAATTACCACCATATCTGGACCCTTCATTCATTTTTGCACTACACAAACCTTTATGAGAACAGTCAGCCCTCAAATGCTAGTAGCAAAACAGAGTTGAAACAAGCTACTTAGCTAGCTAGCTAACGTGAGCTATCAGGAATTTTAGCTGGCCAGGTCTTATTGAAAGCTAGCTAGCTAGCTACATCATATCGAACCTGTCATCTGGTTTGCTTGGTTAGCTAGCTAATAGCCAATGCCATGGCAAGCAAGGTAGGAATTAAGCCAGCTAGCTAGCCTGTTATATTAATGATGACGCTAAACGTTTAGCTATTTAGCGAACATCAGCAAGCTAAATATATGGCTCTGAGTCTGGCTGGCACTGGCAGGAGTATAGGGTAACGTTAGTTACAGCATGGTGAGGGTGAATTAAATTCTTCAAAATCTTGCTACCTAGCTAGCAACATTAGCGAAGCCAGATGCAGTCACATATTGGCTACCTAGCAACATGACATAATCTATAATTTCTGGAGGCAGTGGAAACACAATATTAGCTAGCCCACCAAGGCCAGCCCAACCTGGGTTGACTTCAAAGTGCCAATAGAAACGGGGGTTTAGTCTGAATATTGGGTTATATGAACAACATACAAGATACTCCCTGAGAAAGGTCAAAGTGTTGGTGTAATTTACCTATTAACCATACACACGCTGTGGAAAGATGTAGCTAACAACAAACATTTCTGATTTACATGACCGGTTGATGAGAGCCCTCGACCTGCAGGGGCTGGCTGTACTGACTGTAGTACCGATGATAGGGTGGTGTGGCGGGTGATTTGGACGGAGTCAGGCTCAGGAGGGTAAATCAAAGAATAAATGGTTTATTCGGTAAGACAGCGGTACACAGCAATGCGTAAAACAAGGCACACGGGTGAATATCCCGGCGATACAAAGTACCATATAGCTCCACCGAGCTATAGTAACCTCCACAATAAACAATCACCAACAAAGACAAGGGGGGGCAGAGGGAATACTTATACAGGTACTGATGAGGGAATATGAACCAGGTGTGTGTAATAAACAAGAGAAAACAAATGGAATGATGAGATGAGGAGAGGCAGTGGCTAGAAGGCCGGTGACGACGAATGCCGAAGCCTGCCCGAACAAGGAGAGGAGGCAGCTTCGGAGGAAGTTGTGACAGGTGGTGTGTTTGTGTGTGGATGGGGGCACAGTTTGAGTCAACAAATGACTCCAACCCTATTCTCAGTGCTACCTCCTCATTAAAACATTCCCCAAACCAGCCACGTCTCCCCATAAAGTCCCCTTCCTTTATTTTTAGGTGTCTAATTAGGGCCCTTGGCTTGGATTCTGTGTGTCGACTTTAACGGGGCAATTAGTAATATTGTGTCTGGACTGCCTCCCTCCTGCTATAGGAGATTTGGGGAAAGGGGTGGAGGGGTGTGGGGCAGGGGCAGGGGGGAGTGTGTGTGTGTGTGTGTGTGTGTGTGTGAGTGAGAGAGAGAGAGAGAGAAAGAGAGAGAGAGAGAGGGGGTGGGTGGGTGGTGTAGGGTTGCGGGCGTGTTGGCACTGGCTCCAGGAGGCTGGTGGTACAGGGAAACACCGACCCACCCAGTTTCTATGATTAGTCAGGATAAGAGGGATTCTAAGAATAAAACGGTTTCCATTACAACATTACAAAGTTGATTCAAACTTGTCTTTTGCGAGAGCTTAAGGGAATTAGTTTGTTGTGAGCGATATCAAACAGCACAGGTGTTCCATCTGAAATGGTGTTGGGGTGAAAAATAGTTCCACTTGACTGTTAGAGCAAGGTGTTGTCATATTCATTTTCAGTCAATATTATTTTCTCAGTTGATCTCAACTTAAATATGAGCAAGATAAGCATTCTGTCATGTCATGTGATGTCATTAGGGAATAATCCATCTCACTGTCTTTCAAAGGTTTGGCAAGTAGTTGTTCCATATGGGGCATCGTTTGTAACATGCTACATTTTGTGAAAAAGGCGCCACATAATCCAAAAGGTATGCTAACCATGTGCAAATATTTAAAATGATATAAAACCCTGGAATGCCTCCAGGTTTTATGCAATTTATCAAGCCAGGCATGTACTGTAAACCAATTTTTTTTGGTATTTGGTATTTTATTAGGATCCCCGTTAGCTGTTGCAAAAGCAGCAGCTACTCTTCCTGGGGTCCACACAAAACATGAAACATGACATAATACAGAACATTAATAGACAAGAACAGCTCAAGGACAGAACTACATTTTTTTTAAAAGGCACACATAGCCTACATATCAATACATACACACAAACTATCTAGGTCAAATAGGGGCGAGGCGTTGTGCCGTGAGGTGTTGCTTTATCTGTTTTTTGAAACCAGGTTTGCTGTTCATTTGAGCAATATGTTCCATGCAGATGTTCCATGCAGTAATGGCTCTATATAATACTGTACGCTTTCTTGAATTTGTTCTGGATTTGGGGATTGTGAAAAGACCCCTGGTGGCATGTCTGGTGGGGTAAGTGTGTGTGTCAGAGCTGTTTGTAAGTTGACTATGCAAACAATTTGGGATTTTCAACACATTTATGTTTCTTATAAAAAGAAGAAGTGATGTAGTCCCGTGTAGCTCAGTTGGTAGAGCATGGCGCTTGCAACGGCAGGGTTGTGGGTTCGATTCCCACGGGGGACCAGTATGAAAAAAAAAATGCACTCACTAACTGTAAGTCGCTCTGGATAAGAGCGTCTGCTAAATAACTAAAATGGAAAAAAAATTAAATCAGTCTCTCCTCAACTCTTAGCCAAGAGAGACTGGCATGCATAGTATTTATATCAGCCCTCTGATTACAACGAAGAGCAAGACGTGCCGCTCTGTTCTGGGCCAGCTGCAGCTTAACTAGGTCTTTCCTTGCAGCACACGACTGGACAATAATCAAGATAAGACAAAACTAGAGCCTGCATGACTTGCTTTTTGGAGTGTGGTGTCAAAAAAGCAGAGCACCTCTTTATTACAGACAGACCTCTCCCCATCTTTACAACCATTGAATCTATATGTTTTGAACAAGAGTTTACAATCTGAGGTAACGCCAAGTAATTTAGTCTCATCAACTTGTTCAACAGCCACACCATTCATTACCAGATTTAGCTGAGGTCTAGAACTTTGGGAATAATTTGTACCAAATACAATGTTCTTAGTTTTAGAGATGTTCAGGACCAGTTTATTACTGGCCACCCATTCCAAAACAGACTGCAACTCTTTGTTAAGGGTTTCAGTGACTTCATTAGCTGTGGTTGCTCATGCGTATATGGTTGAATCATCAGCATACATGGACACACATGCTTTGTTTAATGCCAGTGGCAGGTCATTGGTAAAAATAGAAAAGAGTAGAGGGCCTAGAAAGCTGCCCTGTGGTACACCACACTTAACGTGTTTGACATTAGAGAAGCTTCCATTAATGAAAAGCCTTTGAGTTCTATTAGATAGATAGCTCTGAATCCATGACATGGCAGAGGTTGAAAGCCATAACACATATGTTTTTTCAACAACAGGTTATGGTCAATAATATCAAAGGCTGCACTGAAATCTAACAGTACAGCTCCCACAATCTCCTTATTATCAAAATTATTTGTTGTTCTAATTTTAACCCCCTTTTTCTCCCCAATTTCATGATTACGATCTTGTCTCATCGCTGCAACTCCCCAACGGGCTCGGGAAAGAGGCAAAGGACGAGTCATGCGTCCTCCAAAACATGACCCGCGCTTCTTAACACCCGCTCGCTTAACCTGGAAGCCAGCTGCACCAATGTGTTGGAGGAAACACTGTTCAACTGACAACCGAAGTCAGCCTGCAGGCACCCGGCCCGCCACAAAGAGTCACTAGAGCGCGATGAGCCCCCCGGCCAAACCCTCCCCTGGGTGACGCTGGGCTAATTGTGTGCCGCCCTATGGGACTCCCGGTCATGGCCGGTTGTGACACAGCCTGGGATCAAACCCCAGGCTGTAGTGACACCGCGATGCAGTGCCTTAGACCGCTGCGCCACTCGGGAGGCCCTATTTTCAATTTCTTTCAACCAATCATCAGTCATTTGTGTCAGTGCAGTACATGTTGAGTGCCCTTCTCTATAAGCATGCTGAAAGCATGCTGACAGAGAAATAGCATTGTATTTGGTCGCTTTACCACTCTTGGGAAGAGGAATTACTTTGGCTTCCCTCCAGGCCTGTGGACAAAGACTTTCCTTTAGGCTCAGATTAAAGATATGACAGATAGGAGTGGCTATAGAGTCAGCTACCATCCTCAGTAGCTTTCCATCTAAGTTGTCAATGCCAGAAGGTTTGTCATTATTGATCGATAACAATAATTTTTCCACCTCTCCCACACTAACTTTACAAAATTCAAACTTGCCATGCTTTTCTTTAATTATTTGCTTTTTTATGTATGAATATGATGGCTCACTGTTCGTTGTTGGCATTTCCTGCCTAAGTTTGCCCACTTTGCCAATGAAGTAATCATTAAAATAATTGGCAACATCAAATGGTTTGGTGATGAATAAGCCATCTAAATCGATGAAAGATGGAGTTGAATTTGTCTTTCTGCCCATAATTTAGTACTCCAAAGTTGTTTTCCATCATTCTTTATATCATTGATTTTGGCTTCATAATACAGTTTCTTCTTCTTTTTGTTGAGTTTAGTCAAATCATTTCTCAATTTGCAGTAAGTCAGCCAGTCAGATGTGCAGCCAGACTTATTAGCCTCTCATTTTGCCCCATCTCTTTCAACCAGACAGTTTTTCATTTCCTCATCAATCCATAGAGCCTTAACAGTTCTAACAGAACGTTTCTTAACGGGTGCATGTTTATCAATAATTGGAAGAAGCAATTTCATAAATTCATCAAGTGCTGCATCTGGATGCTCCTTATTAATCACGTCAGACCAACAAATATCATCCACATCTTTTGTATGATCTATTATGGCTTTCCTGGATATAGCCACTATATTGTGATCACTGCATCCAATGGGTACGGATACAGCTTTAGAACAAAGTTCTGCAGTATTAGTAAAAATGTGATCGATACATGTGGATGATCTTGTTCCTGTAGTGTTTGTAAACACCCGGGTAGCTTGATTAATAACCTGAACCAGATTACAGGCACTGGTTACAGTGAGAAGCTTCCTCTTGAGTGGACAGCTTGATGAACACCAATCAATATTCAGTTCCCCAAGAAAGTAGACCTCTCTGATTACATCACATACACTATCAAGCATTTCACACATATTATTTAGATACTGACTGTTAGCATTTGGTGGCCTATAGCAACACCCCAAAAGGAAAGGCTTTAGATGTGCCAAGTGAACCTGCAACCACAACACTTCAATAACACTTGACATAAGATCTTCTCTAAGGATTACAGGGATATGACTCTGAATATATACAGCAACACCTCCCCCATAAGTATTTCTGTCTCTTCTATAGATGTTATATCCTTGTATTGCTACTGCTGTATCATCAAATGAATGATCTAAGTGAGTCTAAAAAATGGCTAATATATTAATGGTATCTGATGTTAGCAAGTTATTGATTTCATTAACCTTATTTCTAAGGCTACATATTAATATGGGCTATATTCAGCCCTTTCCTGGGTATCTTATCAGAGATAGACATAATATGGAAAAGAGCAAACGAAGCAAGAGAAAAAAGCAGTCCATTAAACAATTGGTGTGTGTGTGTGTGCTGCGGGGTTGAAGCTACGAACCCATAGGCTTGGCTCTCTCATCCCTTCCAGGCTTCTGGGAGGGAGGGTGGACCATGAGCCTGTCATAGTGGATGTAAGCAATGTCCCCACGCGCTCCGGCAGCTTTCATGGCTGGGATAAGTTCTTTCCTCTTCTGGCGCACAGCTTCAGGATAGTCCTCGTTGAGGAAGATATACATTCCTCTCAAGTTCTTGGCTCTTTCCAGAACAGCTACCTTGTCCTTGAACCTAAAGAACTTGACCACTATCGGCCTGGGCCTGTAACCTGGGCCGGTGGTGGGTTTTCCAGTCCTGTGGGCGCGCACCACCTCAATCTTCCTAAGGTCAATCTTCAATTTCTCAGAGATAATTTCCCTCACTTTGTCCTCAGACTCCGTCCAGGCCTCATGTGGAGATTTTGCAATTCCGTCCACAACCATATTGTTCCGCCTTGATTGTCCCTCGAAATAGTCTAATTTATCCATCATTGTTATCATGGATTCATACACAGAACTGATGTCCTCTCTCAATGACTTACAAATTGCTGACATCTTGCCGTTCTCCTGTTTCAACTCATCGAGCTGACCCTGGGAGAACTGCAAACTGTTCTTCAGGTCCTGGACCTCTCTGGTCAGGTCGTCGATTCTTTTATTAGTTGAATCCACCAGTATTTGGACAAAACACTTGAAGTTATTTTCTTGTTGTTGTAACAACTGCTTATAGAACTCTTTTTGTTCGTTTAAAAGATAATTCACCAGTGATAGAGAGACACCACAGTTCTCAACGGTACTCCCACCGGCTTTGGTCTTTGTCATGGTAGTTAGCAACGTAGGTTACACTGTTACTCCTCGCAGTTCCAGACAGGACAGGTCACAGGGAAGATTGAAAACAACAAACAGCAGGGACAATACGCGGTCCCAACCA